>NC_069141.1:90667744-90997974 GCF_943734755.1 Anopheles moucheti
TCTAAAAATATCAACTCCACCCATGTGTTTGCAGTGCCCGAAAATAGGTAAAGTCTGGTACTAATTGGGATGTTTTCCGTTTTGTGGATTGGATAAAAAACGTCTCACTCAAAAACGTACGGCACTGCGGGCTGTCAGGGATGTCAATGTTAAGAAAGCTGCCAGAGCCACCAATCGTGCTGCTTAACCGTTCGATTGCGCTGCTGGTTAGCGCCTCGTTTAATGTGTTGTTAAACAGTGTCGAATTTGCCATGGGAAGCTGCTACCGGGCATTTTGGGTACGAGGACGCACCAGATGGTAATTGTTTGTGTAAATGTTTCGAACAGGTATTTTTGGGTATAGGATGTGGATAGCCACATGTTGTGGATGGTTTTTTTTCCTGAACGGATAATGATTTGTTTAAACTGGCAGTAAATTGTTTGACAGTGTACAGTAATTCGGCATCCCATCCCATCACATCCACAGTTTCCACAAGACTAGCAAGGTGTTAACAGGTTTTGTCAGAATGTACGATGAGTTTATTTTTGGTTAAAGAACGTAAGGATAATCTTTAGATTGCGCGCGAGATTCCGCTTTGCATTGAACTTATCTCAATCGAAAAATAGTCAAACCGAAAATGTCAAACCAGTGTTCGCCACAAAGCAGCCACGCTTTGTTCCCAGTTCCCTTGTTCTATTGCACCCTGTTGCTGGGACGAGTTAAACTAATTATTTCACTCCAATGAGTGGTAGGTCTTTCGTGATTCGTTTCGCAGACACGTCCATATCTTCAACACCATTGCCAGCTACGAACAGCGCTGCGTTTAGATATGCAAACGAGCGAACGGACAGTGTCTCATTTCGTCAAATTATCATCCCCCCATTCCCCCCTTGCGGTCCTGTCCGCCCGAACAAACCTCAGAGAAAGGCGAAACTGGAAATTATGTCGCCAGTATGACTAACGTACGGTACGCATCAGAGAGGCGTCGCTGCCGGAGAAAGGCATCGCTCGTTGCGTTCGTAATTTAGTTCCACATCCGATCCTCGCGGAAATCTTTTGATGGGTCTGTAGCGTAGCGCTTAGGAAGATATCCAACGTGGGATATATGTGTCCTTCACCGATCCGCCAGCCTACGTGGGGACCGGTTCAGCTGCTGGGAAAGATGAGTTGTTGAACGAGGATAGCGGCGTACACCAAAATACCCCTTATTACGAACGTCGGAATCCAACGTACGCCCGGGAGAGAGATTTGTAAGGCTTCTCCGCCTTCCATGCCCAGGAGATGGATGGCAGCAAGAGTAGGAACCGCCGCGAGAAGCGAACGAAATCCATGTAAAACGTGTCCGGAATGTTTACTACCGTTAATAGTTTTTCGAAAACCGTTTTAGCGCCATCGCCTCGCGACGTTTCGCTCCCTGGGAGTGAAACAATCCACCAAGGCCCGGGACCCGAGAACTCGAGTCCGACCTGCCTGCCAACCTGCCCATGTCGCGTCCGATGATTATGACGATTCTTGAAGGGTACGCGTTGCAATCCACAAAACCTCTCCATAAAACCCTCTCGAGCGGTGGAAAAAACCTATTGACAATAACCCAAAAACGCGGTTGGCTTCTGTAGAACGTCCATGGTTTGGAGGACTTGCGTGTGGAGTTGGCGTGGGAGAACTCTGAGCTGTAGTGTTCTTCCTTTGCAGAGCCACAGCGCAATGCACCACACCGCATAGACATTTAACCCTTGAGTGGGCATAATGCTTTTATTCTGACACTTGTTTGAGATACAGTTGTGTAAGCCTCTCCTCGAACGGATACAGCTTGGGGTTGCAACAATAAGCCGTCAAAGAAAACAATGGTGAATTGTACAATGCCTAAAAGATGGACTCCACCTCAACGTCTTGACTGTACGCGGTACAACTTCGGACACTTTAATAAACGTTTCAACTTTTGAAGCCTCGCCTATTCCACAGTCTCGGTGCTGGTGTCGATTAAAAATGCACGTCATGGCATCACGAATTTCCATCGCCCGCGCGTTGGACTAAAGCGATTCTGGGATGGATTTGTATCGCGGTAAAGGGAAGCGAGGAAAGGGGAGAAGAGATTTAACAAGCTTTCGTTTGGAGGCAACTTAATAATTCTTAAACCAAACCGAAAACGAAAAGAACGTCCACGCGCCGTGGATCGATCTGAGTCAGAGCCAATTTTTGTGGCCATTTCTTTTTTCTCCTTTCTGCCCTGCAATTCCGTGCGTTTTGACGTTGCGCGTTTTTGCTGCATTTATTTATTTGCTTTAAATAGAGCGAAGATCAGACACCGGCACCGACCAGACCCAGCGGGAGATAACGAGCGGAGCGGCGTACAAAACCATCGTTTTGACAGTTCATCTTGTTGGAGGGCAATATTAAAGTGAAACAGTGGGGAGAACAAAATGATTGAGGAAACAAACAGAAAACGACCATGGGCTAACGTCATTTTGAGTTGCATTTCTTTTCTTATCTGAAGGGCCTGGGCCTGGTCTGGTTCCACAGTGTGTTGCGGATGGTTGGTGGAGGACTTGAGGAACTGCTGTGCTGTGCTGGGGCTGTGTGTGGGGCTATTGGTTTATGATTATTACTTTGTTCCACAAGACGCGCATACTTCGGCGTGTTTTTGGTTCGCTTTTGATCGGAAAAAGTGCAAAATGAAACACCATTACTCATGTGCCGAGTGTTTTCTTCTGGTGGACGGAAAGGCAAGTTAGTTCTTTGGACATTATTTGGACACTTTTTCTGCATAGTGTTCGTTCCGCCACGGACATTGCTTTTAAGTTGCTCCAAACCTCGTCATTCGATTGATTATTCTTAAAATGTTTCACAACAGTCACTTGAAACGTCATCTTCAAGGGTCGTCATGACAACATGCTTGTTAATAATTCAAATGGGCTCCTCTTCTCTAACCCATCTTACATCAGGCTTCAGTCGAACCGTGCTTTACTTGCGAGTTAATGAACTCTTCTGCCCATGTTGCAAAAACTCGTAACCTCTTACAATAAAGACACATTTTCTTTCCGTTTTCTTCTCTGTAGGAAGTGTCCCGTACACTGCAACCCCTTGATCCGCCGTGTCTGAGTCGCACACCTTTGCCGATGGAATATGGAATTTGTCAAATTTAATTGAGTGGTAAGTCTGAAGAGCCCTTCAACTTTTCTGACGACCGCTTAAAGGTGGCGATAGAATCTCACTCTTGCGAAGTTTTCAAACGCCTTTCTGGGAGGGAATCAAGCGCTGTGAGGGCGATATTTAGTAGAAACCATATTCGTGCAGTGTATGGTTTACTCCTTCTGTGATTTCCTTTTTTGAGGTTTTACTTTTGCCTTCCCTCGTACATAGTTTGCATGTTGTGTTTGCAGGTTGGGCGCGCTTGCTCCTCAGCCACTCCGTAATTAAGTTAATTATTTTTTGGACAAAAAAACACATTCCGGACGTGATAGAATTCTGCCACTTTGCAATGCAGCGGTGCCTGATGTTAGATTAACTCACTTTACTCGCCTTGTTCGTTCTACTTTTATTCTTCCACAAAATCAGCACGGCACAGCGCTGGGCGATTAAGGATCTTTCGCTGAAAGGATTTTTCCTCCCCATTGTGTTTGGTACGGTTTCGTCCTGCTCGTGGTGGAGCAAACCCTTTTGCCAAGGGCACATTTTGCAACATTAATTAAAGCATTTTTTAAAGCAAAGCATGAGAAAATGCGCTCACCACGAGCGGTAATGTGGCGCTGGCACAAACGTGGCAGATCGCGCGTTGATTCCATTTCCATTGCGAGTTTCCATTGGATTATTGTCATTTTCTAACACCCGTGAGTCCGTGCGCTACGCCAGCGAGATATAATGGAGCTCGTGGGGGTTTATCTTTGAAGTCGATTGACCAGACAAATCCCATTTTGTTCTTGCGTCTCGCGACGTGTCCATTTTAGGAATCTGTTCGCTGCTGAAGTCAAAGTCCTCGGAATGTAGAGGATGCTCATGAAGCGGGACTTTGTTATGACTTAATTTTAATTAATTAAGATTTTTCCCTCGCACTGTTATGCTCTTGCTTTGATGATAAGCTTTCGGCGTTTAGCTAAAGTTACAGTGAGAATGAATTTCGATGTTAAGCTGATAAGATAAATGCTAATGCAGTTATTTTAAAAGAATCAACCAACAATGCTTTGGCAACAAAATTTCCTCAGAGGTAGTAAATTAGTTGTCATTCGTTTATTGAACGTTGAAAACTTGACCATTGGCGTTGGTATTACAATTTAAAAGTAGTTAGAATATTAATAATATATTTTCCGTGTTCACGATTCCTTGACAATTGGATGTCGATCACCTGAAGATAAACCTGGAACATTCTAGGTTTGACAGCGATCCGTTATTTAGAAGGATTTGTGTGTTTAATGTTTAGTGAGACGATAGAAGAGTCATCTGCGAGTTGCAGACTTATCAGCTCCATCATGGTCTGCAATCCTTCATGCCAAAGACCTGGAAGGAGAATTAGTACAAAACATTATTTTTAATACTCAGAGATAAGACTAGGAACACCTCGGTTCACTAAAGCATAAAAGTCGGGAAGTACATTTCTATCAGATCATGCATACATATGAAGACAATTCAACCAACATTATAAGAGTACTCCATTTTGAACATCATTTGATCGCTTTTGTTAAAACTTTTTGTTAACTTGGAATACTATCTGAGATCTATCTATCTTGGACGAAGTAGAGTTTCAAAAGTACAATTTCAGTATCTCCGTATTCCAGGCCCAAAGAACAAAGTTTTTCCCTCATGCGTCAAATGCACACGTACACCCGTAAATAATGGTAACATAAGTTTGGTTAACATTTCGGTTTTGTTGTGCTTTCGGGGTGGTTTTTGGCCGCTGACCAAGACCACCAAAGATCGGGCATCAAAAAGGGTGATATAGCGTAACACACGTTTGCATACTATTGTTCGCCGTTCCATCTGGGTTGTGATCTGGCCCGGTTTTGAATCGACGTGTAATCTGTCCAGTAAGGGGTTTTAACTGGAAAGAAATGTTCTAATGTTCTATCCCTCCATACCACAGTCAAGCATATATTTATGTGCTTTTTCTGTGCGCTCTATACTGTGGAGCCACAAGGCCCGAGACCACGGTGTGATGGCCCTTGGGTCGGAGGAAAAGTTTGGTTCGCAACATTTAAATGACGATTTTTCCGTGCGACACATTTACCGATGGGGTTTCGTTTTGTTTTGGGGTGAATAAAATGCGGTTTTCCCTCCGCGTTCTCTTTTGGCCACCACTGTCCTTAGTGCGGCTGGGGCGAGGAATTCAGGGTACATCAAGCAGAAATGTGAACATACTCGATTCGCCTTCATTCACCCCTTCGAGCGTGTGGAGATCCTTTCGGAGAAGTTTTTCCACCCGAGGCGCGGAGAGATCAACCGCAGGGGCCACCAAAGAGTGGGCGGAAGCGCAAAAGCAATAAAACCGACGGCATCACACTAATATATGAACGATGTTGTGATGGCGGCTGATGATGGCGCGCGCGCTGCGGCAATCGAGTCCCACAAGCAGCGACGTGCAGTATGAGTAGCATGTGGTTTTAATGTGATTTTTACACAAAAATATGATTTACTGGCACTTGTACAACTTTCTTTTCATCCGTCCCCCTTGCACGGTCGCTTCTCCCGAGGCAGCACCGAGTCGTCCCTTTGACTTATCCCTTGCAGTACTTTCTTCATTTGGCAGGACTTCTTGCACGAGCAGCGTCGAATTCTTTGTGGCTTGTCTGAACTTCTTCCGGTTCACATTCCACTGTAGCTTCGCCTCGAATCCAAGATCTTTCATTTTTCCGAACTTGTGAACCGGACTAAAACTAATGGTCAACCTTGAAGTACACGACGTTTCGGGGTTGTTTTTGTGCCGGTTGATGGTTGGTTCCTCGTTTTGGCTGGCGCTCATAATTTACACATGGAACCACATTCGTCCCATCAGCACAATCGTACTAGCGAAGAAAAAGAGCGAAGAAGCTTGTTCTCCAGCTCCCTTTTTGTGACCTCCTTTTCCCCCCTGCTTGGTGCCACTGAACATTTAAGGCTTAATTGTGCTGGACATGGAAAAATGTTTCCACTTCCGTCATCCCGACGACACGATGGTTTGATGTATTTAATGACCTTTCCTTGGGAGAAAGGGTATCATATCCTCTCCAACTGGGGACATGGTTTGGATGCGGCAGGGAATCTAGCCGTTGGCATTCGACAGGACGACACCAACAGGGTGATTTCGATGTCAATTGGTGGGTTATTGGTACATAAATCATATCTAACACCCTTCCTGTGTTTGCTGTGGCTTGTTTTCGGGTGGAAGGTTACGCCGTCATATTAAGTATCGTTGGGATGTGGTGTGGAATGAGCGCAGAGTTGGCGTATTTATTTTAATGTAAAGTAGTGTAACTGTGGGTTTTGGTTTAATTCTGGTTGGTTATTTTCCTTCGCGTGTAAAAGTTACATAGCGTAAATCGAAAAAATAAAGATTTTATACATATTTTTAGATATTTAGATAGCCACCTTGAGTCATCTCGATCTATTTAATTGTCAAATCCCACATAACATTATTTATGATTTTATAGTACTGCTAAAAGCCACTAGCGGACAGTTGTAGTATCTTTTTAGTGTTAAATGAGAGGGCTATGTTTAAGGCACCGGAATGTGGAATAATATTTTGAATATTAATTTCATTGCATTACATAGGCACAGTATTCCGCGAATTCTCTTCTGGATGTATCCATCCATTAAGCAAACATCGCTGCAACGTGTCCTAGCACAACTACGTCGACGAGTACTTTTGGCCAAATTTTAATGTAAAACATGTGCCAGTACAAGAACCATCTGCCTTCCCAGTCCCAAAACAATCGTCCTACCGTAGTATCGTTTCGTTGTAGCAACACAGAAATTCACTTTGTTCTCGGTTTTACTACTGAGTGGATTTAATTTTTTCCCATCTCGTACCGCGTTAATTAGTTTATATCGAAGGCGGGAACACTTTTAGGAGTTGTGAGGTTTTAATAATCTGATGACTTCCGGCAGAACCAGAATTCATTTTCGCCAATTGAACGGGAAGGAAGGACTTGCTACTTGCTACTTCATCCTTCCCTTTTCTCCGCGTAATGAAGCATAGCGTCTTCGTTTCCAGGCCTCGGGATGCCTTCATTACCCTGAACTGCCGGTTGCGATGCAGAAAGGGTTGCCTCACATAAACTGTTTGATTTTCGAACTAATAAAAGCTCGCACCCAGTACCAGAGCGGGGCGTATTTAACGTTAGTTTGCGTTGATTAAAACCGAACCGAGGAGTGGAAGGATACAAAATTGTTGGTTTCGTATTTTTTACATTAATTTCACACAAAAATTCCCACTCGCTCTCCATCTCGCAGGACACACGCTCGGCCCAAAAAACTTCACCGTCATTTATATGCAAAGTAGTCCACTTTGAACAATCTCTCGTGCGCTGGAAAACGGCTGCCAAAACTTTCCATAATCAATTGGACTCTCGGTCGCTCCATCCACCGCTCCGCACCGCTAAAAGCATCCAGTGGGCAGCATCAAGGGAACGGGCAGGACCGAGTTGCTGGTAGGAAAGCGTTCTCCCAAAAAGCTACCACATTGTTGTGTCATCATCGTAGTTTGATTCTTTTTTTTTAACGTGCCACACTAAAACCCGCTCTGATCCTTGGGAAACCCAGGGGCATTAACGGCGAGAGGATGGTCGGATGGCTAGCGGGGACACGGGAGCCACAAAAAGGGTAAAAACCTTGTAATGGGCATTAGGTTCTTCTCGAGGGGGTGTTCCGGAGGGGCAGGAGACTTAGGGACACGAAATCTCATTCTTCGTACTGTTGCTGCTGTTCGATAAAATTCGATCCTCCTATTTAGTTATGAACGAGCATCGTCAGATTCGGCGCCTCGGGGGACGGAGTTGGGTCAAGGATTATCAGGACTTTCAATATCATCTCCATCCACCCACCCTCGCTGCATAGGCCTGTACACCCCATGCCCCGTGAATGTTCACTTTGGACGAGAATCAAGATCACCTACGGACGATATGGTTGCAATGAGTTCTAGTCCACACACACCGTATTTTTGGGACACTGGCGATGGTGGAAATTGCGTTGGGCATTAACAGCAAAAACTCCGAGCTCTGGAGCATCTCCAGAGTATTGGTACGGGATCATCCGTAGTCCCTTGTCCGATGGGGGAAGGGTGAATGTGACATGCTTTCAGGGATTTGGGCTTCATTTCATTTGTAGTCATTCAATTTACCCGTCCACTGTGAGTATATAGTGCTTGTTATTACCGGTGTCAGTTACTTGCACACCCCGTGTGCTCTGGGGGTTGCCCTGGTCTCATGGAGGTGGTTAAGACGGTTGGTAATCTCTACCAATAGTCTTCCACTGGCTAAGAAGCTCATCAACAATCACCTTACCCAACCCAACGACTCCCTTATCTCGCCCTCGCTTACGGAATAGAAGTTGTTATGCGGAGAAAAAATATCTCTTTCCTGAGGTTTGGCTCGTCCGATCATGCAGGATTCGGGGTAAGGGGTACGCTAAATACTAAAGAGTTTTAGGTGTAGTTTAATCCCCATGCCTAGTGAAGGTACAAACCCCTCGGTCGTTCTCTGTGCTCCAACAGACCGCTTACCGAATGAGATCTGGTGGTCAAAACTGTTTCAGATCGGTCTATTTTCTGACCGACGGGTGAGTTTTCGTTTGATAGGCTTCGCTTAATTTGCCTCCATTCTTTGGGGGATGTAACATAAATTTCCTCTTTACCAGGAGAGGGAAGTGTCGTGCCTATTTGTACGAAGTAATGTCGCTTCCACGTTTGACCAGAATTGTAGTGATTGTGTACGGGGTTTCGTGTTGCTGTGCCTTTTGTACACGCATTCAAATTGTCGTTGATAGCTGTTTATTTCAGCAAAAATGTTTTGAAAATTGCAATAAAAATATAAAGCACCCGTACTCTACTTTATTGGCCATTGTTTTTTCTTGTAAATGTGTAAAATATGCTTACGGTTACCGTTTGAACCGAACAGACGCTCGGATACCGCACGCATCCAAACGAGCAGGGTCGTTCCCGTGTATCAGTTATTGGCAGACGCATAGACCGTAGTAAGGAGCAGGACCTATTCGTCGATGCGAGAACCAGCCCTTAATTGGATAATCTGAATCTTTATAAATAATTGAATATTCCGATTTCTCTTGTTGTTGTTTTTTGTGTGTGATGGTGGTTGGTCGGTTACGATAATTTGGTCACTCCGTCCCATATTTCGGGGTGTACTAAACACAAACCAAAATAAAAAAAATACTAGGAGGGAAGAAAGCGTCTACCACTAGCCGGTGCGGCCAATGGGTTTGAGGATAATGAGATTGTATTTTTGCGTGAGCAGAGAAAATAGTTTTTCCTGCTCCGGTTAGCTTTTCGCCTACGTTTGGAGCCAATTTTCGGTTCGTTGCTAGTTTCGATTGCGTGACGAAGTTCTACGCCAGGTTGTTACACATTGGGAAAACACACTGAAAAGGGGATCGTTTTTCGGGGGGCTGTTAAACCGCACGGCCAGGATCGCAAGTTGTTTGGGAAGGTTGATTGTTTTTGTTTTGCTGTATATTTCGTGCTTAGTTAGTGCCCTTTTGCCTTTAACGTTTGCATAAAGAGATTTCAGCTCATTAGGCCGACAGAGATGGGATGGGGAGATCGAAGCGGAGCGAGTTTTTGCGGATCATGCCTGGTGCCGATTGCGTTGGAGGTTAATTTAACTAGCTTTGTGTGGTTCGAAATTTTGTTACCCAACTCCGTGGTGTAGTGTGATTGAGTGTTTGGCAAAAAATCGTGTCGAATGTTAGAGCTTCCTCAAGCAGTGGCTGAGTAGTGGCAACTTGTAGTATTTTAATAATATTTCATGGCTACCGATCGAAACCGACCGTGTACGATCAGTCAGTGCTTGAACAAAGCCTCGGTTAGGAAATCACTCACCATCATGTCGCTCTTCTTCTGGCTCAACCTCACGTGAACTGTTTCATCCGTTGCGCTGCTCCTCTATCAAATCCGTTTTCCATTTTCCGTGGCGGTGGCGGGAATATTTTCTATATTAAAGGTAACATTTGCGTTTTATTGCAGTTTTTCTTGGGTTTTTGCCCGCAACAGCGTTTTCGGCTGTCTCCTTTCTTCAATCGCGCAACCGTACCTCGACTGGGGAAGTCACCATCGACCGGATTCTCACCGTTCCATGCGATCGGGGGTGAATCCTGCTTTTCATTCTGGACACAGTGGCCAAACCGTCGTTGTTTCCGCTCTCGCTTTTTCTCCGTGCGCATCATCGCCAATTCGTAGCTAACAGTGGTGCACACTGCTATGCTTGCGAAGGTTTTGAATCCTGCCCTGCGCTTCTTGCGCCAAGGGAAGGATGCGGATACCATTTTTTCCCTGCTGTCATCTTCGCTCAGCTGCAGCTCTGCCGGCGCTGGAAGTTCTTTCATCAAAAACGTTACCGACATGGCGCTTCTTGGCAAGCGTGTGGGTACGTGGACGCCATCACGTTCTTTCATGCGAATACGGGCGGAGGACATGATGCCGGAGGAGCATGTGGTGGTTGCTTGCATTATGATTCCGCACCTCTCAATGTTATCTTTCGCTTTCGGAGCATTGTTATTTGTGGTTTTGGTGGCTGGTGATCTGGCGATTTTTGTTTGTTTGTTTGTTTGTTTGTTTGCGGACGAAGGAGCGTGTTTGGGATGATGGGGCATAATGATAAGCTTCTGCTTTGCAGACACGGAAAGGAAAATGTATGACTTGAATGTGGGTAAAATGGGCAGAAGGAGGAAGCGAAATGAAGAAATGCATTTTCTTTTAATGGCAAGTCAGGGTGAGTCAATGAATAAATATTCATCTTAAACTTGACGTAAATTATAAAAGTCTCCCAAAGAAAGGGTGTAAAATGCAAAATTTCAGGAATAGTTGCAATAAGCTAGATGAAAGGAACCCACTGTTGGAAAGGAACCTGAGCGCAGAGCTTGGCCAAGGCGAATGGAAGCAAATGTCGAATGTTTGACGCGGTTTGCTTTGGAAATCTCCCTCTTCCTAGCGCTGAATGTATTATGTATGAGCGCCGCATACTCACACATTACCGAACATTGTATCGGGACGGAAAGGGATGAAGCGGCAACGTCATTCACGTTCCCTGCATGGAGTAGAAAATTCGAATGGAAATTTAGGATGTGCGGCAAGGAAGCGCTTTTCGCCCCATTTCTATGCAACCCTGGGAGTCGTTTCAGCTGCTTCTTCCGTGCTCTATAGTACGAAGAAATAAATACAGTGAGAACACATGGAGTCCCAGCGTGCGGGAGTCATCTTACTTGGTGGGTCACTTTTGCAGCACGCTGACTCGTTTCATCTGATTTTGGTTTGTGAGTTTTTGCTGAAGAAACCGGAGAGACTAGAGTACAGGTGGGGGTGTCATTTACTGCTTTCTCAACAGTGTTCGAAAACAAACAACTTAGACAACGACTTTTAAATGATATAAGCCTGCGCCTGACCTTAGGAAATAATATTATCGATTAATTTATTGATTAGAAATTGTGGTCAGAACAGTAATTCATAATCACATAATTCATAATTCACAAATTCATAATCCGACGTGTTATGTTTCCCTTGAACGAGTGTCTTTTTCCTCCGAATGCCCTGTAATTTCTATAGTGTAATAAATGCCACTTCATAGTGTTATAATCGCTCATATAAAAGGAAGGACAGACGCTTTATGAGCTGGTCCCGATAATTACCGTCTACCAGATTCGCCACCGTCACTTTACGATCGCGTAAGTACAAAGTGCAAAGAAATAGTAAACACCTTTTTTTCTCACCCGATACCAACACGCGTTGTTATCTTTACTGGGCACCGTGTTTTGTCCGGAATTACCAGCACGATGCTGGCGTTCCAGTGCGATTCGGTTAAGGTTTATTGGTGTTGTGCTACTGTTTATTGGACTGCTTTCGACTGCCCGGGGTAATCTTTCGTCATTCGAGATATAAACGCCTTGTGAATTGTGTCTTTTATGTCAGCTTTAGTGTTGGAGATGTTTGTTCCCATAAACAGACCGTATGTTGCCGTTGTGTTGCGTAAATTAGAAAACGAATAGGTTATTTATCATATCGCTGGTTTGGAGCACAAGATAACAATTTAAAACTGCATTACAGTGATAATAGTTTGCTCAACATACTCTTCCGCAAAAGGAGCGATTTATTGCAGCCGAAACTGAAGGCTGCCGACATGGTATGGTGGCAGTATTGAGCAGCGTGCCCTTTATGGTACCATATCTTCTCAGCGCGTTCCCAAGATGCGACGTACTTATGCGCGATAAAATATTCAAATACACAACCCACGGGTTTGGCGAGTTTAATTGAGCCTAATTGTGGCGGTGTATCTCAAACGGGAAGTTCTGCCCGTGACCGGCCGCGGTTGTTGACGGAGGGATTATGTGTGGCAACTTCTGGCAGCACGGTGACTCGGATGCGGCTCCACTCAAAGTGACCGTTTATTTAAGAAGAGATTACTCGACGCATTGCCCGACTTGTTGTGGTCCCACAAGGGAAACCCGAAGCGTTGCAGTTTAAACTGTAACGTTACTCACTCTCTCGGTCGCGTACTTCGCCGGAACATTGCGTCTCCAAGATAACCGAGAACGATGTAAACTTCAAAGCGCACACACCGCCGCAAGCAAATGGGGGCTCTCGTGCTCGCGCAAGGCAACAAAAAAAAGGCGCACGGGCAAGTTTTATTGTATTTAGATCGCGTTGCGCGACACAATCTCCTCGTGCCCTCGCGAAAAGGTTACTGGTTGGTATAATGCGACCACACTTCCCGCCGCTCGATGGTGGCAATATGGAATGGAATGTGCTTATCAATAAACTACGAGCTGTGTACCGCAACAATGGTTCGTGTGCGTCCCGTTCCAGTGACATTGATGGGCCATCGAATGTCCTTTTAATTGGTGTTATATTTCTGATTTCACTGCCGTTAAACCGAAGTTCATCGGGGTTAAAGAATTGAGCACGCTGAAAACCCCCACGCTTTGATACACTTGTTATACTCTGACGATGTTTAAAAAAAAGTATGTTTTTGGTGGAACACATGAGTCAAAATAGGGTGACTGAATACTTGTTTCTCTACCAGATGGGTTGCCCAGCAATGGATTAAAAGAATTGCTAGAGTACCCTTTAAGGGCAAGTATTCAATAGCAAACACCTAAACGCCAATGTTTACGTACCAAATTGATCAACCCAGTATGATGAGCCTTCAGCCACCCGACGGCTAACGGGCGAGCACTAAGCATTGCCTCCGAAATTCATTTAAGCAACACATGCCTCTGTTAAATGCTTTCACTTCCAATAAATACCACATGTGCCCGCCTGTTCCATAAACCGCCCATCCCGTACACTCCTTCCCCTGGACGGCGTCTTTTTTAAACAGACATATGTCGTCCTTTGCGGCTTTGCGGTGCCGATAAATTTAGCACCATGACAGAGTGGAACGATGCAAGTTTTCCCAATTCTAGCCATCCTGGCCCGTCGTCGGTTCCTCGGGAGGAGCGGCGTCGGTGCAAAAGTTTTTGGCGCTAAAATTTTAGCATAAATTACACGCTTTTGCAGCTTATTTTGTTGCTGTAGCAAGGTCTGCTCTTTGCCGTTCGACGCAGGGAATTATGCCCTGGAAGCGCTGTGCATTTTGTGGGGGTTTGTTTACGGACGCTGAACTCGATTGAATTTCCCATGAGCGCTTAGAAAAGCAGAGTTTGTTCTCGTTCAAGATAATGGTAAAAGCAGCTTCAAGATGACAAAAAAAAAGATTACATCAACGCTTGCAGCTCGAGGAACATTGCCAGACAAGAAGACAGTAACAAGGTGGCGATGAGAGTTATTTTGAGGTGCTTTGGAGAGGTGCCTTTTAGAGAACTTAGAATTTTAAATACGTACCTACTACTTCATGTGCAGGATGCATCTGCGAAGACCCAACTTTGTTTGCAGAAACACTGTGCACACTTCTGCGTGGGTGGTTTGTCTGCGTAAGAATATATTAAGTTGAGCTGTGCCATAATTCTTCGCTCTTCTTAATGTAGGACATTTTATAGATGTGCTCAACACATTTACTCTTAATTGAAAAACATACATACGTACGAATGTACGAAATGTGTTGCAGATGTCAGCAGAAACAAACACTTGATATGCGCCCGGTTCCCGTGGAAGAGCGAGTGCGACAGCATTAAATTTGGCTTTTCTTTAATCATGCTCCCGCAGCAGATGGTGCTACATTATGACGGGTTTCTGGGTGCCGGGTCTTGCTGGACAGATTATGCAAGCTTGTGGTATTTTGCATGCTAGAAATTAATCTCTCTCGCCTCCTGACTGTGCTAGGACTGGCGAAAAATAAACAGAGCTGGAATTGAATTTCGACAGACAAATATGTTCGCACCATGGTAAAACAAGTAAGGATGTGCAGCGTGCAGAGAGTATGGACAGCAATAACTGTGGCTGATAATGAACTCTCATTACACACGGCCAAATTGATTGTACCGTCCACATTTGTGCACTCCAGGGATCATTCGAAATTCATTCCCATGGGCATTTTTTGATAAGAAGCTCCTGAAGAGGCACACCGCGAATGATCGATTAATCCGGTTCTCGGAACTCAACAGTGACGTTCAAATGCTAAGGTCAGGGACTCGAGGACACGGACCACACCGTCGAATTTGGCCGGATGATAAGAGCGCGCAGTCTTGTTTACTCGATCGAAAAAGGCACCACTGGGCGGTTGGTTAACTAGGCCGTGAAATAAATGTTAAATAAATCACCCCCGACTCGATCGCCGCCGGGCCGGGATGATGCCATTGGGGCCAACATTCCGATAGGGGCGCAAAGTTCAAAATTGGCTTAGAACAAGGCATGATCTTGTAGCTCTTCCTTGAAGCGAGTTTGTGCAAAAAGGGAAAGCAACCGGTGGCATATCCTCCGCACAACATGACTGTTTAGTAGTTAGTGCGTAGTGAGAAGGAGAGAAAAGGAAATGCTTAACCGAGAGAAGTCTACTTAGACGTCGAGCACGCGAACAGGGTAGTGAATTGTACGTCATTAAATTAACTATGCACCATTTGCACTATCAACATGCCACACGCCCCAAAAATACCTTCCATCCAGCGCTTTCTCCCCCTGTACCCCTGCCTTCCCGCGAACTTCAAATTCGAACTAAAAAAGCAAAACCCTGGCTGTTCACTATCGAAGATCCATTAGGCAAAAACTTTTTGCCCCCAGGAGGAGTCGGTTGGCTGACCCTAACCTTACTTTACGACGGCGTTTTGATTGGCCATAAATAAAACCTCCCAAACGGAGTGAGATAATTTGTACGGTGAGCATTGATTTAATAGATACAATTATCGGTCCGATTGCGAGGTGCAGACGTCCTGCGGGGAAAGGCAACATCAGGTCTAAGTGGCGTCCATTAATGCTACGTTGGTGGCGATTTGATGTATTTATTTATTTTTTCGCTTCAGCTAACGTTTGTAGATAGAGAGCCTCACGTCGGTAAGTCGGTTTCGGGTGGACGATTTTTCGACCGTCAGTGTTTGGTTTGCTGAATTGATTGTATGTTTTGAACGTGAAGTAGCTCATTGCAAATGGAAGCGATTTGTCGACGGAATGGACGGTTCGAATTAATGCGAAACGGTACATAACGATACAACTGAACTGGAGCTGTATCTGTAAATTAATTTTTGCTCCTTATTAGTTCGGTGCGGCTGTAATACAAAAGCATCTCCCAAAATAACTGCCAGCTACAGCTTGTAGTACTACAGTTGATAATGAAACGATAAAACCACAGACCGAAATGGCATTCTGATAAAGGCGCTTATCCGATCTGTTGTCCGTTCGGTAAGCGGTAAAGCAATGCAAAAATCCCGTGTCACACAAGTACTCCGATCCGGACCGATCGGTGATTTACGATAAGTAATAAAGGATAATTAAAGCAAAATGTGCTCCATCAAGTACAGTTGTAAAGGCACACACCATTATCCTCGCATTTGCGAAGCGCGTTCGCTAAAATATTATCTGATGAAATGCTGTCGCACCGTATCCGTTGCTCGGCTGCCAACGGATCGCCCATCGAACGGTTCGGTATTTGTGTGAGCGGTGTGTGCGGTTCAATGATGAATGATCCGCGCTGGCCCGGGCAATGTGGAATCATAATTTAGCCAAAATTATTCAAATCACAATCAACCTCTTCAAATTGTTGCGCGCCATGGTCGGTGCGTGTGTGTGGTACCGCTTGGGTAACCGGGGATAGGACATGACGCGAGATGACGAATTAGGGCGAGGATGGTGGGTGGCGGAGTGTACGATGCCACCCACTAACCATCACGATACGTGGCCGCCTCTGCGGTGGAGCGAATGTGTCGTTTGGATGTGTTTTTTGAGGCACCATTTTCGGTTGGTTGTGCCAAATTGCGCTGGCTCTAGTGGTTGGTGATTTAACCCTTGCGGGTCAATAGCCCAATGTGACTTTGGGAGTGTGCTTAACACTAACTAGGTGGAAAGTTCGTGGGTTCTTCGATAATTGTGTACGGTTTGTACATCCAAATAAAAGCTATCCTTTTTATAGCGCGTTTCCTGCTGGTCCACAGAGTGCTCGACAAGTTTGAATAATATGGGCTGTTTGATATAACGGATTTACAGGTTTCAATAGTTCGAATTTTAAGTATTGGAAATTGGACAAGGCCAACATTGACGAGAATTACGAGTTCTACGTTCTGGTTTCGATGATTTATTCTCACGATAATAAAATCGGACGGCTCAGTCCTAGACCATCCAACACAAAAATAATGAACATTGACATATATTTCTCTGCTGAAGAATTCCCCCCCAAAAGGACATCAAATGCTTGGGTCATTGAAGGGTTAATATTTTCCCGGCGATTGTTCGAAAGGATTAGGTGCACCATCGAACGATCGGCGGCAACGACAATTTATATCGAACCAGCACTGAATCAAATCGCAGGATACCCACACACACTCACACAAAAAACCCTTCGGTCATTACGAACCCTTTACTATCTTGCGGGTTCCTCCCCCGGTTCACTGTTGCATTTGTCATAATAACAACGATTATTGTTTATTGCTGCACTGCACTGAGCGCGGGAGGTTGACAAAGCATAAACGGATTTGCCGTATCCCTCCACTCCAATCTGTGGGTAATTGTGTTTTTGGGCATTCGGTGGAGAAACAATCGGTCTAAACATCGGACAGCCATCCCAACAGACGGTGGGAGCGAGAGTGAGAGAGTGAAAGCGAATAAACAATTGCCAAACTTCATCCTGACGGCGCATTAAAAGCTTCGACCCATGCAATCCAATTTCGCTGCCAAAACTGGCGACTTTCACTAGGTCGTAAATCGTGTTTTAAGTTCGTAAATGCCTTGGAGGACGAGTCCTCCCTCATGCGAAATGGGAAGTAATTCTTGATCGAATAAAATTTCAAAAACCCACCATTTCGATTTGCTCCATGCCAGTGAAATGAAGGGCGCATGTTGCTGCGATTGAAGAGCTGAGAGTTAGAATGTGTATCGCCCGTAGTTCGCCCCCGAAAACAATAAACTTTAACTTCATTCCACTCCTGTGCTGTGTGTCATTCCACTCTGGTGGAAGCATGGCCGATAACACACAATGATCGCGAATGATGTTTAGGGCTTTTTTTTGTTGCTTTAAATGTAGAGGCTCGGTAAGGATTTATAGGCGAAATTTCGTTTCGTTACGTTTTTGTTGTGCAAGTTTGATTCGTTCCGATTTCCCTCATACGGTTCCGGTTGGACGAACTGAGAAAGGCGTAGTTGACGAAGCAACGAGTCAACAATCTGTTTGCCATATAAGATAGGGAAATGCATGGGCGGGAAAGGAAAACTGTCCTTTCAGTTGCAGTCATACACAGTTTGCAAGAAATAACATTCCAAATAGCCAAAAAGAATGGAAAAAAATTGGAATGCTCCACGATGCGGCATTCTCGAGGACCTCCAAACGTCACTGCCCCCAAAATCATGGCCCGATATTGATTTGAATTTGATAGCTTGTACAGTGTTTATTTATGAGACATCCCCCCCCCCCCCCTCTCCCATGTGAAGTTCTTCCGGTTCCACCCCCTGTCCTGTTTGGTATTCTTCCTCGCCCCTCGCGAATGGGGATGAATTTCGGAATGATTTACTGGCGCTCGTGTGCGTGCCTAGGATTTTTACTTTTAGCGTTTGTTGATTGGTTCCGAACCGCGAACTCACTCACCCAGCGCCGGTGGTTCTCGATTTGTGGGGAATCGTTTATCACTCTGGGTGGGGTTGGGAACTGTGGGACGAACTGTGTGCTTCTTTTTTTTTCAGGTCGCTGATTTTAGGATTAGATTTATCGACGGTTGTTCGGCGGCCGTGGAATTGAGTTGGGGACTGGTTGTTTTTTGTTTGTATTCGTTAGCGAAAAACCACATGCTTTGGTGCATCGATAACAATTTATTTCGGTTGATTTGCTTCACGGTTATGGGACGGGGGACAATGGGGGAAGTCTACTTTTTGGGAGGACATCATGTCATGACCCTTTATGTTTGGATTTGTGGTCTCCAACGAGTAGTACATAATTTGTTTCAATCGCGCAGATAGCACTGACTGACTGCTGTACAGAGAGCGATATGCGAGCGTCCCCAAAGTGACGGTTCCAGCAGGGATGAACGATCACAAAACGGGATATTAAATAGACATGCGGTGCTTGTTTAGAGAGATCAATAGATTAGAAATAAACAATAAAACGAGATGCGCAATGCGATACGGGATCTATTGCAAAATGGGTCAATTTGAATGAATAATCAAATGGAGATGAGATGCCTTGTGCCTGTTTTGTGTTTAATAATCAACTTTATTGCCAGGTTTATCAACGTAAACTAATTTCTGACATTTTTCCCCCATTTCATTGCAGATTCTGTTTAATGCTTGTTGCTGCACTGTTCACCAGGTGGTAGTAATGTCTTAACAATCGCTGGACGATTTGCAAGTTGACGTCAATGTAGTTGGCATAGAGAGAACTCATTCGATAAGGAATTGAAATAACTTGAAGGAAAAATGGCTAAACACTGTGCTACGAGATGAGTTTGTGAAGTCATCCAAAACAAGCTGATTCTGGTGATAAAAACTGCAGCTGAGTCCCGAAACATCGCATCCAGGAATATTAGAAGAAAAATACACACAGCGACACAATCACACACCTGCAGTAAAATACTATATTGTGATAAACGTATTAAAAAAAGGATATTCAAATTCTGATTCGTACGTGTGGAGGTGGCGCAATATTTCCTTCCTCGTCAAGCTTCAATACAGCGCACCTAACTGCACAATGCAAGAAAATAGCGTAACGGCGGTTCCGGTGTCGGCGGTGACGGCATCCGGATTGGGCACAATCGGCACCAGTGCCGGAAGCACCGGTGCTGGCGTGGTCGGAAACACAGTGAACAGTGGCAGCAACAGCAATGGCAGTACCGGCAGTACGAGCAACAACGGTGCTGGCAGTGGGCCAATCACGGCCTCCACAGGCTCCGGCAGTTCGACCATCTCACCACACGGCCTCAGCGACATCGATCAGGCACAATTCGAGGCTGACAAGCGGGCGGTCTACAAGTGAGTAGAACTATTGCTATTGCCGTTTCTATTGTGTTTGTGTGGTGGGACGACTTTGACTTTGGGAAAGACCATGCTTTTGAACACTTGCATGTCTACTGCATCTTGGCATTAAATTGGAATGATGTCATCTTCAGGACATCAGCGAGACGAAAACAGAAAGAATGCAAGGCAGCAACAGTTTATTTCCTTATAATATGAAATATATTAACAATAGCTTCTTGCCCACCCTCTGAATCGAATAGAAAGGATGATTTGATTAAAAGCAATTTCTTTCATGAAGATATTCTCGGGATAATTCTCAAACTGACTATAATTTTAATGTGAAGACTTCTGGCACTATTGGACGGATGGACGGACGGACGGACGGACGGACGAAATGCTGCTAAGCGTCATAACTCAAACTATTCCTTAAATCAGTCTAAAGTTTTTATGCAATAGTTGGTAAATCTTCAGGAGATCAAAGCATCAAACGCCGGCCTGTACAACATCAAAGACTTCAAAAAAGATAGTCGACCAAACCAAACCAAATTTATTGTACTGATTATGGTTTACTTTCTTTCTTTAATCATTTGAAATTTCGTATCGCTATTAGTTCTTATGATGAATATAACTCCGATAACGGCACGTTAAAGTGTATAGCCTCTTGAACAGACGTTCTTCAGCTAACGAATGCGAGATGTGCTCCTCAATGGCGAATGATACAATGCTTTGGAATTTGAAGCAGCGAAACTAACAAAGGCCAAACATTAGCGTGGCGAAGTATAACTTACAGCGACCACCGCCGGCACTGCAATATTCGTCAATATACTAAAAATAATCAAATGCAGCTAACGCGAAACAAATGCTGAAACCCCTCGAACAAGAATGAAACTACACGGTTGGAAAAAGTCGTACACAGATGGAAATGCTAATAGGAGCAAGACAATCGGGGTCGTCTGTGGCGACGGTTTCCACCAACCTGCAATCGACCGCTTTCGTCTACGGTCCAACGCTAACCGAGCTGTTACACACATATGGTTTTGTGAAAATGCATCTCAAAGACGTGATCGACCACCGTTGCTACGTGAGCGATCCGATGACCGGCACTTGAGAGTCAAATCCGGAGGAAAAGAACACATTTTACCATAACACCTCCTCCATCACTACCGCGCATATCCGCTCGGAGATGACGCTCCGGTGTTTGGGCCATACTCTCGGATACATTCCCACCGTTCGATCCGGGAACGAACTGGCATTTGAATGCAGCCCTTTCGAAGTGGCACGATTTGCATACGGATACGATTGACCGGGATGGGTGGAAATGTTTGAGAGGTTCACCCGCCTTCGCTCCTACAATGTATTATGCACATTGTAAAATTGTCCCGGTCCCGGTCGCTGCTCGTTTTGCATCACTTCATCGAACGGAAAATGGCCACAAATGACACGATGACAGAGTTTTCCTCTCTTGTCCGGCACACGGTGGGCACAGCAGGCAAGTTTTCTCGAAGATAGCGAAGAAAGGGAGTGGCAAGAAGAACGATTTTACGGCATATATAATAAGCAAAAGTGCATCGACGCATAATGGGACAAGGGGGGAGGGGACAAGGACGGGGGAAGGAGTCCTGGGAGCGGAATTGAAACGATAAAGAAATTTCCAATGCAAAACAAAACACGAAAGAGAAAAACGAACTGCAACGACTGCAAATGGCTTGTTGTCAGTTGGAAATGGATCTTTGACGTTTTCCGCCATCGCCTTGCCGTAAAGCGCAAGGACGAAAGGAAGGATAATCGCCTTTCGTTCCGGTTCCTCGGGCGGTTGTCGCCAGCATCACCTTGTCAGTCATTGTCACGAACTTGGAGGAAAATTGTAAAGTATATAGCATCTACGCTGCGTTATGCGATAGTAATGGCTTTATTACATGAAGGAAAATCTCCCTCAATATCTCTGGAGTGCGATAAGGGACGGTGTAGGCTATCCTTGTAAAAATTACGACTTTAGTATAAGCTTGACAGCTAAACCAAGTAACAGAGACAGAGACTAACCAAGACAGAGTAACGCTTTAACTTCGTATCCATTTTTTTCAGGATTCGATGTACTAATATAATTACTAACAGCTTAACATCATTCGTACGACCCCTTTCAGACATCCTCTGTTTTCCCTGCTGGCATTGCTGTTAGAAAAATGTGAACAAGCCACCCAGGGCTACATTCCTTCCTCGTCTTCCGCGTCTAGTCCAAACGGGTCATCCAACAATGGCACCAGTGATGGAGATAGTTTCTCCCGCGATATTCAGGTAAATCGTAGGTCTCAGCGAGCATCAACCTAACTTGGTTTAAAACGCTATGCCTTGTTTGCTCCATGCCCCCGAACCGTAGGCCTTCGTACAACTGCTGGAGAAAGAAAAGCGTCCCCTGTTAACGAACAATAGTGAGCTGGATGGACTAATGATCAAGGCACTGCAAGTGTTACGAATACACCTGCTCGAACTGGAGAAGGTACAGGAGCTGTGTCGAGATTTTTGCACACGCTACATTGCCTGCCTGCGTAGTAAGATGCAGTCGGAGAACTTGCTACGATCGGACTATGCTCTCGAGCACAACAACAATCTGTCCAACTCCAACAGTCCAATCAACAGTCCGGAACAGGTTGGTCCAAGATTTCCAAGACATTTTTAGGACAGCATTAATCAAGGCACTCCTTCTGACAATGCCTTTTAGGATCTTTCCGGGAGTGCCCAGGGCTATTACCAGAACACGGATTACCTGCAAGGAAGTGACACAAGCGAATACAGTAACATGCAAGGTAGGTTATTAGTAGAGGTCACAAGCCAGACACTGGTTCTATTGGGTTTATAATCTTCCAAGGAGGTAAGGGAGGCTTACTGAGCTGCAGTAGTCCGTGTGGTCCGGGTATTCAGACATCGAATCCACAACATTCGCTACCCCATCCAGCGTTGCAGCAGCAGCAGCAAGATCAGCACTCACTTCATCATCACCAGCAAGTGCAGACATCGTCAGCAATACAGTCACCAAACAGTGCCATCATACTGGAGAATTCGACGCTTGAAGACTTGTCACACACGGGAAACTCGCTCCCACTAGGAGGAGGTGCTGGAATGCCCGGACTTGCCGGATTGTCTTCATTGCATGACGGTACCACTGGAACTCTGCTACCTACTGATCTGACCGCAGCAGCAACCGCCGCCGCTGTGGCATTCCAGCAGCAACAGTTCCACTTACCCATCCATCCTAACACCGATACGATGCCTCTCAGCACGGTCAGATGTCCACCGGCAATTGCGCTTACCTCACCGTTAGACATATACGCCGGTCAGCTGTCACCGTGTGGGAGCTCCGATGAGCTAGATTCCGAGCTTGACTCACTCGGGGACGGTGATTCGAGTTCGAGCAAACGGCAGAAGCGTGGCATCTTGCCGAAGCATGCTACCAGCGTAATGCGCGCTTGGTTATTTCAGCATCTAGTCGTTAGTATGAATCCAACGTGCCGTTGCAATGTTTTCAACTAATTTTGATCTTTTTCTCTTTGTTCCTCCTCTTTTCTCCTGGTGCTGTCTTACCGCATGGCCTTATCTATCAGCATCCCTATCCTACTGAGGACGAAAAGCGTGCGATAGCAGCCCAAACCAATCTCACCTTGCTGCAGGTACTCTCAGAAATGATAATTCGAAATGCTGGAACTTGCTTGAAATTTGTCATGGACATTTATGTTTGTTCTGGGTGGTTTGCAGGTAAACAATTGGTTCATTAATGCCCGTCGACGTATCTTGCTACCAATGCTGGAGAATGCCTCCGACAACTCTGGGGAGTAAGATTGTGTAACTCCAAATCTTGCTGAATGCCAACCCTAGTCCACCAAAGACCCACTACAGAATGGAGTGTCAACCTCAGGTTTAAACGGCGAACTACAAAAAAAAATCTTCAACATGGAAAACTGGAAGGAAATATGTACCCAATCCGCAATACTGTTTGCAACATGCCATCATCTGTTAAAAATAGCCTAACAATCAAGTCCTAAGCTCTACGTTACCGATCGACACGGATGGTCTATTAAGGCGCACCGAAGTATGTGTTTTAGAAAACAATCCTTCTCCTTTGTTCGTCATCAAGTCACCAAGGGGCGCCTAATCATTGTTTACTAGATTTATACTGAAGCATCGTATTGTACGCGAGATTATGTTTCACAAACAAGTGTCACCGTAATCGATGTTTTACGATTAATTGAGGGGCGTTAGGAATGCGCAACAACAACAACCACTCGCGTAATTACTCGACCGTGTTGAACTGTTTCAATTTGATTTCTATTTTTAGATGAAGTATTAATAGGGGGAAAAATTGGCGTGATTTTATCCCATTTCCTTGAGGGATTTTTTCACATCCCTTCGTGGTAGGAGTGTTCTAATCAACTTGTCAGCTTGACTGTCGAGCAAACAAAAAATCCTTCCTTCGTTCACTGTTTAAAAAAAACAACATGGAATTCAAGCAGTAGAAAGCGAGCCAGTGGTCGAGTAATTGCTCCAATCAATGTGGGTAAACAGTGCCATGCCAGCTGGTGTTGGGCCGTTTGTACCAGTGGTACCGTGCCATCCGATTTGAATAGAAATGCAATTTACAAACAAATTCATCCCAATCAGAATTACCCCGCACAAGCGCACGGGAAGCGACAATCGTTACCCACGGTCGAATTTCGGTCACAGCACAGATTCCAGAGAAAAGGCCCGCCCAGTTCCTTCCGTAACCGGGTGAAGTGGGTTATTAATTAACCCGACTGCAAGCTGCTTCGCTATCCTTTCATCGGTTAATGCTATTAATGGTGAAGGTGAATGTGTGAGCGAGCGAAAAAAAAGTCACGACAGTGTGCCCAGCGAGGATACTATTCGTGCGTGCCGGTGCGCTATGATGAGGTCTGAATTGATTAATATTTATTACCTTCGTAATGAGCCTCCACCCCCGTTCGTGGTGCAAAGGACGACGGAACAGGAGACCTGTGGGTTTTATTTTTCGGGTTTCTCCCCTCCCTGGCACTGGGGTGTTGAGAAGTCTTCAAACACCCGGCATAAGGGTAACTCAATTATCGAGGATGGAGGAAATGGTACCGGGTATTCCGAAATCTGGAACCGGCAATGCGTGAACGGAAGGTGGTTTCGTGTAATGTTCGAACGCCGTTGGGAAGAAGCCGGAATTGAAATGGATTTGTGCGTTTCGGGGTTGGTTGAATGCTTCGATTATACCTTACCGGTAGCAGCATCGCGACCAGCGGACGATGTAATCGGATGACGATTACATAAATAAATATCATTTGCATACATTTTGAGGCACGCTTGTAAGCTCCCAAACTCGACAACCTGCACAGAGTGGACTGTTAGATTAAAATCCCTCAACGATGATAACCGCATGATTACGAATGATGCACTTAAAAAAGGTAGCCCGATAAAGATTTCAAACTGTTTCCTTTAAGGCGGTGCATAATTGAAAGAAAAAAGAGCACTTAAATTGCTTCCTACGAAGTTTTTCATCCCAAATGTGGAAAATAGTACTTCCAAACGAGCACGTGGAGATACTCAGCAGGGCAAGGACGAAGATAACTCATACAAAACAAACAAGCCAAGTATACGTAAATGAAACAAACACTCAATCCTGCTAGAAGAAAATGGAAATCGAAATGGAAAGATATTCTATTTAATATATATCGATGCAAACGATCGTTTGCATACACTACGAGATAAGCAAAAGAAAGTTACTTTTAAGTGTCATATTAGGTTCCGTTTTCTAAGTTTAAATTGGTGACATGAAACTACTGTGAAAGAATGAAACAAAGCAACAGATATACGTACACTAGTATACTAAGAGCAGGAAAGGAAAAATGAAACAAAACAACAAAAACTAAGCAAGTTAAACTATGTAGTAAGTATGAATCTATCGGAATCGGCGTTTCAGTAGCGGTGAATAAGGACAATTAGAAAATGCACAAGGAGAAATATACTCTGGCCGGTTCTTTCACAATCGAATTGGCGATCCATAGCGAATGGGTGTGAATGAAAAACAGCGATTCGGAAATTAACAACACGCTGATACCACGAGCAAGGAAGGACGAGTGAAGTCTGTGATAATAGATTTATTTGATTTCCATATCGCCATGAAAAGAAACGAAAGCGAGAAAAGGAATGTTGAAACAGAAAGCGGTCCCGTCAGCAATCAGCATCAGAAACCAGTACCAATACGCTCCAATCGAAGGGTGCAATGGCGTAAGAAGAGAAAGCACCCCATACAGTTGGAATAGTAGTGTTCTTGAGTTTGAAACAAAAAATCACCATTTTGTTTGATGCACTGCATTATTGGATTATCAATTTTCCCATCTCCACACAAACCTGCTGCCGTTACCGATTTGGGACAGTCCAAATGAAGTGTCCGTTGTAAAAAGAAGTGAAAATGCCAGTACTAGTACACACACTCTTAAACGATAGAATGTTCCGAAAGGAATCTTTAAGCTTAAAACAAAGAGAAGACAAGCTCGAGGTGTGAAGAATGGAACGAAAACAAAAACCAACCAGTCATCGAAGTAACTGAAGTATACCATATTTGAAATAAGCAGAAACGCAACGGCCAGTGACCCAGTATACCGAAGAAGGAAGAAAGAGCAAGAGCAAAAGTAATACAAAACAGTGAACTACAAAAGACGTAACACAAAAGAAGAAAGTAAACCAAGAATGCCAAGTGTGTAAAGCTTTTGTGTTGGAAAATTAGCGAAACAAAACTTTCGTTGTTTAGTGTATCTAGTGCAAACAACAAAACTCAACAAACGGCGAGGAAACGATGCAATTTGCTGAAGAAGGAAGAATGTGAAACTACAAAATACCATCGTCTCTGCTGCGAACCTTGTATACGTAATAGGAAACAAAAGAACAAAGAATTCATATTGTGAGTGAGGCAAACGAAATAATAGAAGATAACAAATTTACGTTATTATTTTCTAACATTAACATATATCTATATATATATATATATATATATATACATACATGAATATATTCCTAGTAGTGTAAGGTTTTTATTAACATTTCCTAATACAGTTAAGAGAATGGAAGAGAAAGCGACAAACTGTGCGCGGAAAGCAATGGAAAAGAAGGAAAACGAAAGGTACACTAATTTCCCTGTCTCGAATCGAACCGTCAACTTATTTTAACGTTTCTTTTCTCGAGCTAACAATTTACTATTTTCTTTTTCCAATGGCCACACTCAGAACACTAACTAACGTATACTAAAAAAAAACAAACAAACAAAAATGCAACCATTGTTAGCTAAATAGTAAATGGTGAAACTCATTAAACAGGCACCGTCCAAAAAAATAAGCTAAACGGTGTAAAGTTGTGGAAGAAACCCGTCACACCGAAGCATTCTTCCAAACAAACTTTTTTTCCACAACACAACTCCCATTCAACACCCGTGGTCATTCTTCCAGAATCGAGAAACAAAGATGTTACCATGTTACGTTAGCCTGTAGGTCCCACGAACCACGTGTGTAGAAAGCTTGTTGTGTTTGTCGGTGGTGTGCGTTTGGGGATGAAGGATAATCATTTGCACGTTCCTTCCCTGTTCAAAGTACCACTTTTAATTTAAATGTACCATAGTCTCATCGAAGAGAGGAAGGTGAACGGATGGACGATGAGTCCTTTTAAATCTTATTTCCATAAAGGCCATAGAAGTGAAGAGCGAAACTGACTGTTTGGTAGAACGGTTTCCTTCTCATAAGATTTCTTTTCGAAAGATCCATACATAAATCCAAAGAATAATTCACATCAGGAAGGAATTGTTTATTTGTTGATTTCAAATATCACAGCCAACACACTGATCCAGATGTTGTTTTTTGTAGAAGGATGAATGCATTTTGAAGGCCATGCAAACGCAAACACATAACTTAACGTCCGTGCCATTAAGAGAGAAGTAAAAGGGGATATGATAATTAAGAGATGAAAAAACTAGTGTAGAATAGCGATGAGAGGCAAGATTGCTGCTTGACGGTGACAACACAGAACTACCTTCAGTTAAAAAGTACGTAAAACATAACTTTAGATCTAGAGACAACAAAATGTATACCGCATAACAAAATACCTACCATGGGAACGAACCTAGAGCAACGCGCACTTTCTTCCGCTTTGGGGGAGCGTTTATGCTTGTTTTTTGCTATTTGTTTGCGCTTTATGAAAATGTACATGTAAAGGGAAACCCAATACCAACACACTACACGATTACTTTGTTTGCAAAAAAGAAAGAAAAATTTAAACGTAAAATTTAGAAAATCGGTACACAACACCCTGTTTAGCTTACACTATTTCGACAAAATAAACTAAAGCAAAGAGAGAGTAACAAACACGAAAAAGAAAGACGAAACTCAAAAGAAAAATAATAGTAACTGGGCGGGTGAAGGAAAGAAGAAAACATCGGTGTAAAAAGAAAAAAATTACAAAGAAAGATGGCATCGGCAATGCTGACTAATGCCGGAAGGAAATGGTTACCCCACAAAAACAAACAAACGAAAAGAAAATGTATACTATTATATTATTAATTGATCATTACAAAACTCAAGTGAATGCGCGAAGAAGAAAATCCCCTTCGTGTGCGCAAACGCAAGCAAACCTAGCGCAAGAAAAGCGGAACCGAACAGAAGTTGCCTCATTTAAACCCAGAAATGACAGCTGAGAATAAAACTATTTGAAATCTAAGCGGAAAGAAACCACAACGAACCGACGACGGAAATGAAAGAAATTGGTTATTGTTTGTTGGTAGAAAATAACTTATCTATTTCTTTTGCAGTCGTGCGTATTTTGACAAAACCTTAGTTGCTTTTTATGCCAGCTGATTGTATTGTGTTGGGAGTGCGTGGATAACGGACTTCAGATCGCGATTGTTCGTTTTGCGAAGTTCAATGGCGGCATGCGTGAGCTGCATTGAACAGTCGGGTGAAGCGTTTAGCGGAAGGGTGCTGATTTCACGCTCAAAAATGTGTGCCAGCCCTTCGAGCAATTCGACAAACCCGAGCGATAATGCGGCCCGTCGGATACGGTTCAGCTCCTTGTAGAAGTGTTGAGTCTTTTCGGGCAATTTCTTCGCATGTCGCAATACCTTCTGTATGTCGGACTGTAGACTTGCGTGCCGAATCCAAACGACAATAGTTTGCGAGTAGCTGCGCTTGTCTGCCTTGATGGGGAACGATGGGTTTTCGCCCTGGAAAGCGTCCTCCAGCGTGCCGAGGTAGCGAAGATCTCCCAACCACGGTACTACGTCACTGCCGGGCGGGAGCACATTCAGCATGAGGTTCCACTTTTTCTTACCATCTGCGTACGAGTAGATGAACCCGTACCAATTATCTCCCACCAAAACCAAGGCGGCCATGTTTTCTACCTTTAGAGCGCCATGCAACAGCACGCAGACCGATTCCTTGTTCACGTCCGTACCGTCCAGTCCGTGATCTTCGTGCTGATGATGTTCTGCTGCGTCCGATTTGGCGTAGAATGCCTTAATGTCGGCTTCGAGACGTTCTTCGGCGGATGAATGGCCGTGCCCGTTCTTCAATCCACCATTAGTTGACTGCTTTCCACTTTCGTTCTGGTCCGAAGCTCCAACCGTCCCGGCAACGCTGCGTGGTAGTATCAAGTGTCTGCTAACGGACATTGGAGAACCAATGTCGGACATTCGGAGAAACCCGCACACTTCCAGCCGACGTGACATCAGCTTGGTTGTCTCTGCACCCAACACATCACGTGCGATGTAAGGAAGTGGAGCTGGCCACACGGTAACGGGTTCTTCCAGCCGGAAGTATCCTCCACAGCGCAGTGTTGCTTCGAACTGTCGATAGTTGATATCGCACATTGTTCCAAAGCATTCCAACGCAGACGCTCGCGTCAGCTGCCTCACAATGTCCTCACCATCATCTCCGGTGATCGGTGACGCATCATCTCCACCCGATTCTTCATGCTTTATCTTCATGCGTGGTATAAACAATTGTCCCTTCTGGCCGCTCACTTCCAACAGCTGCATGTAAAGCTTCGTGCCACATCGAAAGGCGGAATCTGTAGACAGACTCCCGAGGCACATAAACGATAGTTTGCTTGGGTAGGAGAAACCAACCCACTGGTTTTCGCCCGGTGGCGGAATGGCGGCACTGTTGCTTCCGACCGTCACCGTTGTCTTTGACCCATCGGTCGTTGCGGCAACTGCTGCAGCAGCCGCACATGTCGCCTTGTATGTCTGTAAGTTGATAATCGTATTCTTGAGCGAACTCGGACCCATTCCCACTCCACAGTCAGTGATGAAGATGATCTGGCAGTAGTTCTGACTGCCCCAGTGCGCCTTAAACGCATTGTTCACCGCTACCAGCACATTCTCCAGACACGTCTTGTCGTAATGCTCGATCTTGTGCAATGCATTCCGGATGGAGTCGTAATCGCGCGTAAAATCCACCACCACCTCGTACAACGACGAATAGATTATCTGTCGGAAAGAAGTACAAGGTTCAGCAAATAACAAGAAAAAGGTTATACGTTCCGCCCTAGCTTTCCCTCCCTGCCATTTCCTTCGAAAGCAACTCCTCACTACACGACTGTAGAAAAAAAAGTTTTGGAGATTTGTTCTCGTATTTTAATCGATCATTGTCTGCAAATTTCTTGAGGCGTTCTGTTGGTCGCAATTGTATTGTAATAAAGAATAGTTGTATTTTTGTCTGGCGGGGTGTGTGTGCTCTGGTACATATGTGGATGTGTGTTAGTTCTGCTATAATAAGTTCCAAAAGGTAGCATTATGTACACAGGTGTTGTCCGACACGGTGCAGGATGCGGGAAGATGTTATACAAGCCTCATCCAGCTCGCCGGTCCCACCTCTACTTTACACTCTGCTGCGCCTCACGCTTGGCGTTGACCAGATCGACCAGCTCCTTCACTCGCCGCATGCAATCCTTTTTCGTCCGATTCGGTATACACTCCGCTATCCTGTCCCAGCGATCCGGACCGCACGACACCGGGTACGTCTTGATGGCTTGCTCAAGCAGGGCCTGTTCCTCCTTGCTCCAGACCCGATTCGCATCCTTCTCCTTTTTGGCGGCCGTACCACCGCCGGCGGGTTTCGTTTTCCCTTCACCAGTCACCGGGGCAGTACTATTAAGTTTATTATTGCTATCCTCCGTCGTCGTTCCGTTCACCAGCGGTTGATCCTGTTTCACAGCCTGCTTCGGTTGCTTGTTGCGATTTTCCTTGCCCTCGGCAGCGGCACCATTTTCTTCCACCGCTACATGGCCCTTCGGTCCGCCATTTACCATCGGTGAAGCGGCGACCGATTTCTTCTCTACCGCCGGCTTAGGTTTACTTTCATGTTGTCCCTTCTCCTTGGCCGCTGCTGCCTCGGTTGCCTCCTTCATGCTGATCTCCGAATTGTCGATTATCTTGAGATCCTTTTTGCTGCGTTCGAACGATTCGTACGCCTGTTGGTTAACCACCGTCTTAAGGTCACTCTTGGAGAAATCACCTGCCTGCAGTTCCTTTGCCTTGTTCAGGGCGTCCTTCGCGTAGAACCGCATATCGCCCAGTTCCGTGCCGTGCTGGTTCAGATAGTTCGCTATCACCTCCCAACGGGAAATCGTTCCGGCCGGGAATATATTCACGGCCTTTATCAGCAACTGCACGTTATCGTGTGTCCACATGGCCTTCCGATTGACCACTTTCAGTCCTGCATTGTTCGGTATCTGTGCCGTCTGCTGGGCGACGACTCGTTCCTGCTCACGCTTAGCCTCCAGCTCGTTGAGCGCTTTAACAAAAACGTCCCGTCCGCCCGTCGCTAGCTCCTTGTTGAAATCTTGCAGCTCGAGCAGCTTGAACGAATCGATCAGCTTCTCCACGCCTTCCAGATGCTTCAACCGTTCCTTCTCGTTCGTCGCAAAATAATCCTTGCCCTTGGCTGTATCGCGGAACAGTTTGCGCTCCTTCTTCAGTATACGCTTTGTCCGCTCACGCTCGATCTGTATCTGCTCGATGCGCTTCTGTTCTGCCTCGTCGGCACGCTGTTTTGCTTCTGCCGCTTCCTTAGCCGCACGTTCCTCCTCCGCCTTTTGCACCTGGTAGGCGGTCTGTTTTGCCCGCTTAGCGGCCAGTTTGCGTTCCTTTTCCTCTCGCTTGAATCGGACAACGCGTGGATCGTTATTGTACGCTAAATCCACCAGCGAACGGATCCGAGCGGATTCTTCCTTCTTGCGCTTCAACCGGATGGCTTTGTTCTGTTTCTCGATCCAACGGCGTTCCTCCCGATCCTGACCCTTCTCCTTATCCTCCTCATCGAGATAGCTGAACTCACGCCAGCTCTGGAAGTTATACCAAAAGTCGTAAAAGTGTTCCACCGCCTCGCGGGACGTATTATCGTCGCCCAGCTGGGGTGCTGATTTCCGTGATTCGTTCCAACGTGCATTGCGTCTGAACACGTCCCGGAGCGAGCCGAAGAAATCCTTTTCCACCTCGGACTGGGACGGAAGCGCATCATCAAATTCGGGATCGATAGAGTCGAAGGCACGACGGTTCTTCAGGGTGCCAAGCGTTTCGTACGCCATCGTGATGCAATGAAAATAATCATCGTCCTGCTTTACATTTTCGCCCAGCGCTTTTCGTTTGTCTGGATGGTGCTTCAACACTATCTTGCGGTACGCCCGTTTGATGTCGTCATCGGTCGCCTCAAATCTGCACAATATGGAGGAGAGAAAAACGCGTTACAAAGGCAATCGTGTACACATCGTGCAGGAATGGTGATGTATGCTTACCTCATCTTTTTCAGTCCAAGCACTGCGTAATGGTCCTGATTTTTCCAATCCTTGGGGTCCAAACTCTTCAGATAGTCGATGTCAACTTCGAACAGCTCATCAAACAGGGCTTCCGGATCGACAGCGCTGGTTGTCATGTCTTGTGCCGCATCTGCCGGCAGCACGCCGGAAGCGATCAGTTCATCCCGTGTCGGTGGGCATTTCGGTACGATTGGTTTCGTTTCGTGAAGGTATTGTAGATATTCTAAACCTTCGTTCCATTCGGTGCCCGCTGAACAGCGTCGCAGATCGTAATTAGTTCTCAGTGCAACGGTTAGCACGGCCGAAGAAGCCCGTATGCTTTTGTCACTAGCAGCTGCCATGGTGGTGCTGACGATGTACGAGGAAGCGCACTGTGTAATATGCGTCTTTCTTTTCTCTCCCGTCTTTTATGTAACACCCGACAACTAGTCCGTCGGGGGGATCGTAGGGTCGGCTTCTGGCAGCGGTTCTTTTTTGTCTTGAGCAACGACGACCAATAAGACAGTTACGAATGTTCGTCTCACTTTTTCACAGCCGCAATCCCACAAACGGGCTGCAGTACCGATACCTAACCTCAAACACGTGGGGTGATCGCACCGATGTAAACGACACACCAGACAGCTGCAACTACGGCGACGGATCGGGTTGTTTGCTGCACATTTCCTCTCTTTTAATGGTGCGCGCTGCACGGGCGACGGTTAGACCCACCTTCTTTCGACGCGTTTCAGTTAATCAGGAACACACAAATCCCCGGGCTTTTGGGTGCGAAGAGCGAAGGAATTTTTCACAGACAGAATTTACTTGACATAGCGCGGAAAACCTTCACACATAGGTAGCGCGGCTCGGTCCGTAAAACTGGTGCACACACGTGCGTTTAGAGGTGCAGGTTGAAGCTTGCAAACGACACGGTTTCGAACATGCGTTCGAACATGGGGTATCTTTTCTCAGACATTTTCGAAATGAGTCTATCTCCCTTTTTTCCTTTCGTGTAGTGCGGTACTTTCTTTCTCGCTCGCTCACGCAAACAAAGCAATGTAAACAATGCCCTGAACATCTACCAAACCTTTCTATTTATGCACTTACCAACGATACGTATTCCAAACGGGCATGCTTGGTGAGATAATCCAGCACGTAATTGATGCCCTGCACGGCCAGGTGATGATAGGTCAGCACATTATCCGATTCCACACTACCAGATCCACCGGTGCTTGATGGTTGGTTTGGGATGGGGCGCGACATCGAAAGCGACACATCCAACGCGATGATTGTAGGCATGCTGGTGATCGGAGGATTCTACTGCACGCTAGACAATTATACCCAACATTTAAAAACACTTGCAAACCACATAAAACCTCTGAATTTGAGGTGTGAATCAATGTTTATATGCGCGATATTGCTTTTGCATGTGTCAAACAATAGCTGTCAAAGCGCTGATACAACGTCAAGATCCTGTCTCCGCCATTTTTCACGCGCTGTTTGTTGTTTTTCATCAGTAGTTCCAAACAAGAAGCGTACCGCGAGGGTATTTTAAATTGAAATATTTCAGCTCATTTGTGATTCCCTCAACGAGATGCCGAAATTAAAAATCCCCAAAGAGGAAATCATTGACGAGAAGCCGGACATAGGCTTGAAAGTAAAGCAAAAGCGTAAAAATGCGCACCAGGTGCGCAAGTATTTTCAGTCCGCTGGCCCTACCAAGCAAAAGTGCACCTTCTGCGGCTGGGAAACTCGTGAAAATGCCACACGAATGGTGCAGCACATCGTGCAGCGGTGTAATGATGCGACGTCGGAAGCGCGGGACGAGATATCGGCATCGGTAGTGGATGCGGAAGAGCGTCAACTGCAGTCCTTTTTCACGTCGCACAACAAAAAGGTTGTGCATGATTTTTTCAAATCGGTGGACAACGATCGGAAGCGGCAGTGTGTGTTCTGCAAATGGACCACGATCTTGAACCTGACGCGTATGCGTTATCACATCCTGCAGATGTGCCACTATGTGCCGCCCGAGGTCAGACAAAGCTTCCTGAAGCAGGAGCACTCGGATGATTTGCAGTATGACACGTACTGCATCGTTAATGTGGATGATGGTGATAGTAAAGGGTTGCAGGTGGTGTCAAGCAGTTCGTTGGAACATTCTGATGGGGCAGTAGTTGAGGAGGTGGTGATCAACTCTGTCGATTACATTGATCAGGTGGAGCCAGTCCCGTTCTATGCAGAGGAAGGTGCAGAACAAATGTCGGAAGACCAACCGGATGATGTACCGTTGACGAAACCTGCTTCGGACGATGAAATTTTGTTGGATTTGGAAGATGACGAAAATCAAAGCGAAGAAGAGCTTGAAGACGATGGCAAGAAAAGCGAAATTCAGTTTGTTAGCATTAAAGAAGGATACTACACGGTACAGAAACGAAACGTTCTGGAAAGCTCGCCACCCGTTAAAGCCGTAAATGTAACGAAACAACGAGCCACAGAAGTGCGAGAAAATCAAACGGCCAAGCAATCCGCAAAACCTACAACACTGCGAGTTGTACCTCAAAAGAATCAGCCAAGATTGAGCGAAGAACAAATGAATACATTCAGGACGCGTTTGGCCGTGGCCAGCACACCGAAGCAAACAGTTGTGGTGAAGAAGGAACAAGACGCAACAAAATCTCCTCCTCGGAAAAGTCAGGCTGCATCGCCAAAAGAAAAGCGAGATGAAAATTCAATTCCACTGCTGCAAAAGTCGGTGACCATCATTAAGACATCACAGCAAGCAAAGCACCGCGTAGCAACGTCGACGTCTCTTCGAAATACCCCTGCACAGGTAAGTGCAGTTTTAATTTATTAAGCAAAATGTTGATTAGTTCTCTGAGTACATAATACAGATGCAAGCGGTTTAGGTTAAGCATTAAAACAACAAAAGAAAGATCCGGCTGCCCCACTGGTCTAGCCGTCCTGTCCGGTTTGCAGCAGACGTAGCGCCTTCTGGAGATTATCGATCGACGTATTCAAATCCTCGTAGTTGAGTGCACTTTCCGCCCATCGGCAGTACTTCTGCGCTTTAGTGATTTGTTCCGGTCGGAGTTGCACGCCCGCTGGTGTTATCATCCGATTCGTTTCCACCGGTGTGCCGGCCACACCTGCCACAGGTCCACCCGTGTAAGGTTGGAATCCTCCCGGTGGTTTTTCCGGTTCGCTCGGTGGGGTCGGTGCTTTTACGTTGCTGAACGGGTCTGTAGTAGTAAAATTTGTTGGGCCAACCGGTGGCGGCTGCGGTGATGCCGGAGGTCGCGGCAATGCGGCAGGAGTATTGCTCGGTCCGGGCTGAGGATCCACGTTCGGCAGAAAGGCATCCTGGTCGAATTCTTTGTCATCCTCGGTAGGCAGAGGACCCGCGACAGGTGTTTCGCCATTTTTCAGGCAGTTGTGAATGTAGGATGCTTTCCATTTGGCATACTTTCGGTTCTGTGTTACTTCTTCCGTCAGCTCACCGAATATCTGACACACATCGTAGATCATACCGGTGGTGTAAAACGCTTTAACAACGTTCTTTCCGAAGTTGCTCGCACGGTCCTGCTTGTCGGCGTACAGGAACAACTTGAGGGCGTAGTTTTCCAAGTATGCCTGAGCGGCCACATCATTCGTGATAGATTCATTGTCTGCCATCTGTGCCTTGGTCGATTCCAGCCAATCCATCAATGCCAGCAGCAGTTTTCGTTCGTCTATTCCCTGGTTTGATACCTTAAGGCCAAGCTGCAGTCCGTACAGGCGGCACCAGTAGGCGACGATTGGATCACGGTTATCATGCTCCTGAGCCGTCTTGAGATAATGCTGAATGGGCTTTAGCACGGGTGGAACGGGTGGAAAATTTGCGGCCATTGTAGGTTTCGTTCGTCCTCCTCCGTCAATACGCAAATCAGACACAACACAACACAAAATTGAAGCCAATAATAGCCCACTCGTAGCGATGAGTAATGATGCTTCGAGTTGACGTTTCTGAAAATAAGTTTGACAGTTGTATTTTTGCTTTGTTTACCGTCGATAGTCGGTATGTGCTTTCTCGTTTTTGCTTGCAGAGCGCGTTTACTACCGTAAAGAAGCGTATGGGGGAGTGAATCAGCAACAGCGCTATTGTTGTTTCGTGCGAATGATAAGCGATAGTACACCAGCGCAAGAAGAAATAGAATCGAAAAGCGGGATCTAAAGTGTCGACGCCTGCTGCGATTGCAGCGGTTGATAGGGAAACTTGTACGCGTGGCTAATCGTGACATCTAAAAAAGGTTTTCCCCAGAAGCCGTGGAAGCTCGACGAACACGGTTTTACAGCAAAATAGCAAATCTTACGATGCAGAAACATTTCCCGGCTATCATTACAACCGGCATTGCCGCCTGTTGCTTATTGGTTTCGTTCGCCATTATTGTACAGGGAAGCGATGCAGCCGTGCCGGAAGATCAAGGATCGTGCCACTCGTTCGGTGGTGGACATGTCTACCCACAGGAAGCGCCCCGATTTGTCGACCACAAGCTCCAGTACACGAAAGCCGTCATCTCGCGTCCAGCACCGGAGTTTGAAGCTACAGCCGTGGTGGATGGTGCCTTCAAGAAGATAAAACTTTCGGACTACCGTGGCAAATACTTGGTGTTCTTCTTCTATCCACTCGATTTCACCTTTGTGTGTCCGACAGAAATTCTTGCCTTTTCCGACCGGGTGAATGAGTTCAAGAAGCTAAACACGGAAGTAATTGCGGCCAGCATTGATTCTCATTTTACCCATCTCGCCTGGATCAACACACCGCGAAAGGAGGGTGGTCTCGGTACGATCAACATTCCACTGGTAAGCGACATTACGCACACCATATCCAAGGATTACGGAGTGTTTTTGGATGATCTGGGCCACACCTTGCGGTAAGCATATTCTGTTTGGAAATAGTTAAGGTTACAGTTAACATCATTATTGGAAATTCCAGTGGATTGTTCATCATCGACGATCGCGGTATCTTGAGGCAGATTACCATGAATGATTTACCGGTCGGTCGGTCAGTCGATGAGACGCTACGATTAGTGCAAGCATTCCAATACACGGATAAGCACGGAGAAGTTTGCCCTGCCGGATGGAAACCAGGCCAGGATACGGTAAACCTTTGGAGTAAAACAATAGTTTCGATTATTCAACGTATTCTAACCTGTTGTAATGCATTTTTCCAGATCGTACCGAACCCAGAAGCAAAAATTAAGTATTTCGAGAAAAATCATTGACGACGAGGGGTACAATTTATACAGATTGGATGTTATTTTCAAAATGCTAGACATTTACAAGCTCGTAAGTTGCCAACGAAAGAGATCGGCTCTGTGGATTAAGTGTACAGAAAAGTATCTCCCAGAAATGAAGTTCACATTGAATAAAGATTTTACTTAAATTCTGTACAATAGATAAACGTTTTTGTGAATAACATTTCTTATCAGGTGAAAATTTTGAACGTAATTTATTATAAGTTGCTTTAAAACAACGTAGACTGAGTGGAGGGGATACAAAAATCAAGCACAGTTTATCGATGAAACGAAACAATTATCGATTTCTACGTCTCGTTTTGGTATGGTCAAAGATGGATAAACAATCTGTTCGAGAGCATATTACAATGAGACGATACCATGTGCTGAATCGTTTTTTTTGCAACTTTTACAGCTTATTTGCGTGACTGGATAAAATTTTGATCAATTCATGACCGCATGTTCTTCATCTAATTTAATTTGAGAGACAGAATTTGTCCAAACATTTGTAGATCGATTAATTGCCTGTAGTAACCTTGGCAACGAAATGTTTGTTGACATACGGCTGTCACACAGTACGCGCTGGTTTGTCAGTTGTAAAGTTTGCGCGCTCAATTTGTTGTTTTCTTCAGCTGTAGGAAAGGTGATCAAACAAATTGTTCTTCAGCGATTAAACCTTTCAAATTAATCGGCCAGAAACAGCTAGCAATGAAGTGCCAAATTCCGGAAATATCATGGCACAATCGCGATCCAGTGTTGAGCGTGGATATTCAACCGAAAGGAGCAAACGATCGCGATCATCAATATCGGTTGGCATCCGGTGGGACTGATTCGCATGTGCTGGTGAGTAGATAGAGCTGCTGGCATTGATTGTACGATAGACTAGTAATTGTTTAAATTTGTCACAAGATCTGGTACATGATTCAAAACCCAACGTGTGGTACTATTAATCTGGAACTTGCGGCCGATCTTACCAGACATCAGCGAGCGGTTAATGCGGTACGATGGTCTCCTTCGGGGGAACTGCTTGCTTCCGGAGACGATGAAAGCGTAATTTTCATATGGAAGCAGAAGGGAGAAACGGAGACGCTGAACATTCTTGGTGAGTAACGTACCTGCTATGGGCAATGGGAATTATCTGATGATCATGTATCGGTTGTCGTTGAATTGTAGATACGACCAACGACCAGGACAAGGAAACGTGGTTGACACTGAAGATCCTGCGTGGACACATGGAGGATGTGTACGATCTGTCGTGGTCGGCTAACTCGCAATTTCTCATCAGTGGCTCGGTCGACAATACGGCGATCGTGTGGGACGTGCAGCGTGGAAAAAATCAGGCGATTCTGCAGGAGCACAAGGGCTTTGTACAAGGTGTTGCATGGGATCCGCAAAACAAGTACCTGGCCACACTTAGCACAGATCGCTCATTCCGGGTGTACGACGTACAAACGAAACGCGTTGTTTCCAGGTGCAATAAATGTGTACTACCCGTACCGGAGGCGCATCCGCTGCGAGATAAAACCGTTCGGCTGTTTCACGATGACACATTGCAGACATTCTTCCGGCGTTTGTGCTTCAGTCCTGATGGAAATCTGATCGTCACACCGTCCGGAGTTGCCGAAATCGAGGGCGTTCCAAAGCCACTGAACACTACCTACATTTTCGCACGGAACTCTCTTCGGCAGTAAGTTTAAGGCGTATGATAATGAGACATTCTGTATCAACTATAATCGTTTGTTCTGTTTTAGACCCTGCCTTACGCTTCCTTCACCTGATCAGTACACGGTCGCAGTTCGCTTCTGTCCGGTGTATTTCCAACATCGCCCACACGCAGAAAGCAAGCCACCTCTTATACCGCTCCCGTACAGAATGGTGTTTGCGGTGGCTACCAAAAGTTCTGTCTATTTGTACGACACACAACAGGCTGCACCCTTTGGACTGATATCCAACATCCACTATACCCGGCTTACGGATATGTCGTGGTCATCGGAAGGGAAAATTCTTATCGTCTCTAGTACGGATGGTTTTTGTTCGTTGATTTTCTTTGCCGAAGGTGAGCTGGGAACGGTATACGAAGCGTCAGCGTCTGAAACATCTCTTGCAGACAATCCAAGTACGCCTCCGCCACTATCAAAGGCCAACATGCGATCACCGTCACCTTCAGCGAAGCAAAAGGACTCGTCGGAAGACATTGATGCTGCTAAGAGAGATCAAAAATCGCCCCAATTGATTGCTATCAAAAGAAAGCCAAATCCAGAAGCAAACACATCAAAACGAAGTGATGATGTCGAGGGGCAGCAAGCAGTTGGAAAGTCTGCAAAATCCGTTGAATTACAAGCGGTGGAATTTGTCATTGAAAAGGACAAAATTATCAGTAGCGCAGAAAAGTTCGACAGTCCTGCGAAGAAGGATCGACCCGTAACACCGATTGCAGTACGACGACATCCGAGAACACCTGCAGACAAATCGAGTGACCCACAGCAAACTCAAGCTGCTTCGTCGGTGGGAAAGAATTCTCCAAAACCTATTGCTGTCCGTCGATATCCGCGATCACTGGAGACCGGTGTCGCTAAATCGGTCATCGAACCAACCGCTGAGGAAGATGCTAACGACACTTGGCCCATCGATGAACCGAAACCGGTAGCCGTAATTGGGGCAAAGAAACACACGATTACAGTGCCCTGTCCAATGGAAACGGACCAAACGGAAGACATTGTGCTGTTGGTGGAATCCGATGGGGAGGATGATGTGTTGCCCGTTGCTGCTTCTGCAAACGAACCGCCGAAGGAGTCGGACACCGAAGCACAGAAAACACCGCGACGAGTGGAATTTCGAACGATATCGACGCCGAAATCAAAAAAGAAACTTTTATGAACGTGACTGTGAGGTAGTTGTCCAACTTTCCCTTGTGGAAGATAGCCAGGATTAGAGTTAATTTAAGCATGTGAGCTAATATGATATAATACAGTGGAGGATCAATCCCCTTGGAGGCCCAGGGCGGAATTATAAATGGGGTCTCTTATTTTTAAAAAAGATGAATTGGGGGGCATTGAGACCCTTGAAATGAGGAAAAGCTAAAGGCGCAGTAAGAAGGGGCTCCTGAACTCACTTTGAATCATCCCACGGGTAATTCGCGGTCAAATTTCGCCAGGGGCCTCTTATGGCCGGCGGATACGAAATTCCATACAAAACGGGCTGTTTTCAGATTTCCTACACCAAGAGAGCATCCAAAACAGGAGGTAACACTTATTCCCCTCCAGCGTGCATATAGCTGAACCGCTCTCGCGTGTTATCATTGCGCGTGATAGAACAGCTTCCCCTACGTTGGCCATTATTGCAGGGTTTTTGGGGACTTTTTTGACATGTTCAGCGTGATGTTGTTTGGCTCGTTTTGTATCTCATATAATTGACTCGTTCAGCAAGTTATCTTTGGCAGCAAAAACATTTGACGGTCACTCGATAGCTCTACCGAATTTGTCTACGCATATTATAGCTTAGCTTAGCTGTTCCCGACCAAAACAACACCAAGTACGGCTTGTCAATACAGACGACGCCAACCCTGCATCGCTTTAAGGGGAAAATCCCCTCTCTCATTCGCGCGGTAGTGAGCTTGGATGTAGCACCGACAGCTGATCTCGCTCACACCATTCGAGCGATTCGATCGCCATGTTTGGCTTTGGGTAGCGTGTATGAGATCTGTATCCACATTTTACTCAGGCGAGTGGAACTGTGTGGTCCTCGGTACGATCGTCTTGTGTGGTTTTGTGTTGCGCGTGTGTGGGCAACACCCACGTTTTGCTTACGCGAGTAGTGCTGTTTGCTGTACGGTACGTTCCCCATGTGTGGCTATGTGTAGCGTGTGTATGGACAACTGAGGGAATCAACAGCGGGTTTGTTTTGATTTTAGTTTAAGCAAGAATGGTTGCGATATAATTATTACAAAGTTTGTGAAAAATAACGTTTTTTTTCATATAACATAAGATAAGAAGAAGCGTTGACATAAGAAGAAACAAAATAGCAACTCCCGAACAAATATAGCGCCTGCGTTGGTAGAAGTTTTCTTGCACGGTCATGCAAACATTTAAAAGCATCACAATTAGCATCACAAAGCATCACAAGTTAGATAAATGAAGTACATTTTGTTGAAATGGAAGCATAAATGCCGAAACACACCCTGTCCACTATAGCACAAATAGGAAGGAATGCGAAAAACTACCACATTCATCAAACATACGAACAAAACACAAAACAAAATTACTTTGTTGTAAAGGCAAGAGTGTAATAAAAAAACCGAAAAAAAACAAATGATACAAAACTGAAAATACTAACAGCAATGCAAATTAATTATTGTCTTTCGACTCTTAAATTCGCGATTTTCATTTCGCAACAAGGAGCATCCGAAAGTATTTTTATTGATAACACAATATGTAAGTATAATTATTTGGGTGTATTATTTAATAAACGTGGTTAATTTTGAATGAAAGCATGGATTTCAAGCGGTGACACCTGCAGTGTGGAATAAATTTGCCCATCTCTATTGCATCGCATACTATCAAATCCGTGAAGCGATCGCTAGGGTAAACAAGGCGTGGCATAAATTTCCCCATCCGTATTGCATTGCATACCATCAAACCCGTGAGAGCGATCGCTAGGGTAAGGAAGGTGGATGAAACGGCATCCTCGCCCAAACTTTTCATCGGCTGCTACGAAATTCCATACAAAACCAGCCGTTTTCAGATTTGCGACACCAAGAGAGCATCCAAAACAAGAGGTAACATGTTGTCACTGCAGCGTGCCTATAGCTGAGCCGCTCTGGCGTGTTATCATTGCGCGTGAGAGAGGAGTTTCCCCTACGTTGGATATTTTTGCAGGGTTTTTGGGGACTTTTTTGACATGTTCAGCGTGATGTTGTTTGGCTCGTTTGGTATCTCATATAATTGACTCATTCAGCAAGTTATTTTTGGCAGCAACAACATTTGACGGTCACTCGATAGCTCTACCGAATTTGTCTACGCATATTATAGCTTAGCTTAGCTGTTCCCGACCAAAACAACACCGAGTACGGCTTGTGAATACAGACGACGCCAACGACGCCAACCCTGCAACGCACACCATCGCTCTCTTCAAGATGAAAAATCCCCTCCCTCATTCGCATACCTGGCTTATCACGCGAGAGTCTTATCACGCGGTGCTCGCATCCGATGCGGGATCGATGCTCGCTCTCACCATTCGTGGAGAGCGAGCGATACGATCGCCGTGTGTGGCTATGTGTAGCGTGTGTGATCTGTATCCACATTTCACTCAGGCGAGGGGAACTGTTTGCTATTCGGTATGATCGCCTTGTGTGGTTTTGTGTTGCGTGTGTATGCACAGCTGAGATAATCAGCTGCGTACCGTCGGCTGATACGAAATTCCATACAAAACCGGCTGTTTTCAGATTTCCGATACCAAGAGAGCATCCAAAACAGGAGCTGACATCAATTCCCCTCCAGTATGCATATTGCTGAGCCGCTCTCACGTGTTATCATTGCGCGTGATAGAAGAGTTTCTAATACGTTGGCCATTATTGCAGGGTTTTTGGGGACTATATTGGCATGTTCAGCGTGACGATGTTTGGCTCGTTTGGTATCTCATAAAATCGTCTAAAAAAAGCCAGAAATGGTAGACTTCAATATCCTGAGGATGTCGTGCCGATAAAGAAGAAGGAGTTTGAGTACACTGCATACTTCTCTTGCGTAGCCGTGTAACCGGGCCGATATAGCTAGTCAAATAGAAACAAATGTTTTATATAACCAAGAATACATAAATCCAAGGATATTTTCGATCAAATTGTTTCCTTTTTAATTAGATTTTGTGCTATAAATTAACTCTGCTGCTAAATTTCCAAAACTCGCACAAACGGCACAAATTGTTTGGGGCCCCCAACACGGCTAGGCCCTAGGCGACCGCCTACTCCGCCTACCGTTTGATCCGCCGCTGATATAATATGATAACCTAATACAATTTACAATCGGAAGTTAAGCAAGACAGAAACATTGAAATAGGATCTGAAATTCGATACGGATGCTGCTATTGTTCATTTATTTCTGCAAAACGCTGGAACTTTCTTTTCAAGCAATGAAATATTTCACGTTAACTTTTCATACAATTGTTCGATTCAATGTCCAATGATGAACTTAACGAAAAGTTTCGTTAAGTAGCGATAAACCTTCAACAGTGTAATGCACAGTGAGATATCCACCAGTAATAATTTTAGATGTTTTCCCGTTGAATAAAAATAATAATTTAACTTTGCAATCTCCACGTAAGCGGAGACTGTTTAAAATATTGTTTTTAAAAATGAGATCCTTTTTTACGTGTATAGAATGTCCTGTCAAACAGAAGCGTCACTTCACCGTCCCAAATCAAGGGATGCGTGCAGTGAGCACAACACAACTTCATCATTCCTTGCTCACTCGTCGAGGCGTGCGGATGTGCGTACTACGAGGTCTCGCGTTAGCGTGCTGCAGTTTTGTGGCGTTTTCCCCGAAGCAAAGTTTGTTCGTTTGTGAAGGAGTGCACAATTAACGACGGGACAAAGGAATAAACTACAATCGTGTCGTGTTTAGCAAAGAAAAGGGGTTTTGCGTCGGTGCGTGTGTGTGATTCACCTCATTGTGCAACATTGCTAACTGTTGTTTTCTCTGTATACTCGTTTCGGCAGTGCGTACGGATGTGAGTGTGTGAGTGTACGGTTGTTTTAACTTGCATTTTCCAGCGTGTATCATTTCCCGGTTTTCCTTGCAAAATACTGTTTTCCCTAGCTGCTTTTCGTACAAAGCGGGAACGCTATTCGTTGTGCGTGTGTGTGAATGTTCGTAGTTTCTCCTGTGCGAAGTGAGGAAGAAGCCGAGAAATTCGATTGTTGCACTGCAGCGCGTGGCATTTAACACATTCCTAATGTCTCGGTGTGTGACTGCGGTGTAGAAAGAAACCCGAAACGTGAAGCATCGAGCTAAACATGACAAAATCATTGGGCGGCTTGCCGCTTGGTCTAATCGTCTGCATACTGTTCGTCACTGTCAGCATAACTTCCGCAGGTAAGGCAATACAAGCTTGTTTGTACTAGCCCACAGCACCAAGTTAGGGAGTTGGTCCGTGAGGTGCGAATGTAGTGGTGTTGGTGGAGGCACTATCCACACATCCACGCACCTGGCAGAACACTGCGTCTATTTCTTTATGTCTCCTCTGCCCCATCCGCACCCAACCTACCTTTCAAGTTACTCTGTTGCGCCTTTAAAGAACTCTGCGGCATGCGAGGTGTCTTCGCCCGTGGTGGTGCGTGTATGCGTGAGGTGAGCGCCAACAAAATAACGGTCGTCTCGCGCGCGACCACACCAATACACCATCGTACTTACCAATGGGCACCCTATTTACAACCTGTGCCAACTAGATATGTTTGATCCGATGGGAATCTGATTTAGAATGCGCGTAATGTTTGTAAATAATGCACCACCACGGGACACCACCAGTTTCGGGACGTATTCCCGCTTCTATCGCTCTTTCTCCTATCTTATCGCAACGCATATTCCACCAAACTGCAAGCGCAAGGTGTGCGTATTGTTTAAGTTGCGCGCATGAATCCACCGAGAATGGCTGGATGACTCACAAACTGTCAACGGAATGCGTCGACGGTGGTTGTGTTGTTACGTGTGTACCGCGACCATAGATCGTAGTAGTCGTCGTGAGTCTTTTATGGGCGTGTATCTCTCGGCGTCTGCAACACTGTGACAACAGGTTAATTCAATTGTGGGAGCATCCCATTGGCATATCTTGTGGAACAATGCTGGTTAATTGTGAATGATCTAAAGTACAAACAAGTGTTCGAATGAGAATGCTGTTCGGACGAGGTTGGGAATTGGTATGGTCACAACAAAACAACTCTGCAATGGAAAAGCTTAAAATAGCAAATGTTGTCTCCCGTGTGTTTGGGGTATGTTTGCGTTTCCCTTTGAGGCAGTGGTGTCTAAAGAGTTGAACATGTTGTCGCCTTGGCGGTAAGAAAGAGCTCAGTTGCCAGTTCCGTAATGATTTCTTGTGTAGCAGAAGGTAGCAGACGTAGGCAGACACGCACCCAAGAACGGTGCGTTCTTAATTGTTTTTAAATGACAAAGCCACTTGTCAGTGTCTGCAGGGCCACCATTCATGTCCCCCGGTACTGTGATCTACCCATCTGACTCATTCGATGTGAGTGATGTTAAATCAAACACTCCCCGTCCAGACGCACGGTCTCGTAAGCAGAGCACGTGTTTGTGATCTCGACTCATGCGCCTGTTACCCACCTTGCCCTAAACTGCCAGCTCGAATATTCACCCGAATCCCGGAAGAGGCGTCTGGTTGCTGTCAAAACTTTCGGATTCGGATGCTGCGCACTAAGGGCCGCTGTGATGGTCCTATCTTCATTCATTTATGTGTTGCACCATCTCATGCTCTGTACTTCGAATGGCGCATGTTCCACGCCACGGAAATGGGGGAACAAGCAGAACAAATATACCGGCAACAGAATCCGGCCGGCACCCGGTCTTCCGGTGAAAAGAGCAAAATGGGAAAATTCTCTCACCCTTCGCGCCGGGATGAGTTTTTCCTATTTTGCCGGTACGTGGAAAATCAATAATATCTTTCATCGTGTGCCGCTACATAAATGGCACAATATTTTGTAAAAAAAAGCAACTTCAGGAGGTTAGTGCGGACTGTCACACGGGAATTAATCTCCCGCACGTGTCCCTTGCGATGTTTGAGGTTTTGTTTTTATTACCTTATCGGATTCTAAAGTCGGATCCGGCGTTGTATCAGGCTGCATGGCGACGTCCGCTGATAGTCACGCTTGCTTACTAAAGTACGTTTGTGCAGTTGTAGGTCGGAGGTTTTTTTCTTGTTGTCTTGCCAAGAAGACGACAAGGCTGTCCAAAATCGATGTTTGGCACGCGTCCGTAGAGGCAAATGAAAAAATATTCCGCGAAATCCGCATTGACGGAAAAACATGATGTTTAGCGTTTGTTCTTACAAATGAGACCGCATATTAATCACCTCTCCGCAGCTTGCGCAGATCGAGAAGGATAGCATCATCGAGGTTTCGATGGGTTTTGCTAGATCCGGTGGCTGGTGAGAAATGGAACAGCTGTTTGTCGTTGGCCAACGGAGGATTAATCATCATGTAACGATTTGCCAAACTGTCAATAAAGATTTATTTGATGCGTCAGTGATCTGGCAAGTTGGTTTTATAAGAAACGGCGATGAGCTTTCCACGTTAGTGGCAAAATTTTACAATAAGTGCATTTTGTTATCAGGGTTTGTAAGGATAATCAAATAGGTGTGTCTAATTCTCTCTCCTTTAGTCAACTACAGGACAGTTCAGCAGTTTCTTGGAGAGCAATCAATTATTATTTACCAAATTGGTACCAAAAGGTTAGTTTCACTAGCAGTTAGTTAGGGGATAGTTTCACTAGTAATGCTGGAGAAGAGAAGTATTTGGTCCCACACGACAGGACCGACACAAATCCCCATCCGGGCCGTTCTCCTGTAGCATGTAAGTAATAACTCTTGTAAGTCAGAAATGGTAATCCATTTCGCCAAGAAGAAAATGAAGAATGTCCTACCAAGCTCTGAGAATGTTTTTTTTTCAATTCGTCGAAACAATAGAAAAAACATTGGCAATCAAGTTAAATGCCTAATCAGTCTAAGGATGCCTGAGTGCCTGAGGATAGCCCTAGGATTTTATTTTTTAAAGTACCATTCAAGCCTTTCTCTCCCACAAACTTATCTGCAGAGGGGATGGCAAGGAATATGATCACATTTGTCGTAGATCCTGTCAGCCAACAAATGCTTTAAGAATTAAGATTCCAATCAATTTGTCACCTCACAAACAGCCGTATCACATAAGCCGTTAACCTAAATCGATGGCCAATATTTCTCCTGCCAAAGCGCGGAAGGGATTGAATTCCCCTTGCAGTGCATTGTGCATGTGTAAACAGTCCCGGGACATTCGTTTATTCTGCACAGGCTTAGTTGGTTCCGGCTGCTTGTTTTTCTAAAGCAAACGTTGTACTTTATGCGGGGATCGGAACTCGTTCAACCCCTTTGTTGCACCATTAGTTGAGGATGGCAAGGGACCAGCATTGGCGATACTGCATGGAATTTGTACCCAACGCAAGGCTGTGCCCTAGTTTGATCTGTTTGATTTGTTGCTAAATGTCTCAAAAACCAGACTTGCGTTGTGTCTGGTCATGGTTTTCGGATGTAAGAATATGCTAAGAATTTAATATTCATTGCAATCGTAATATCGTACCGTGAAGTGAAGACAATTGTCGAGAATCGTGCCAAGAATGAAAATATGCTCTTTGGGAAATCATTGGATCAGTTTCAAAATGCTACGGCGCTTGTGTGTTCAGGTTTTCTGCAGTACTTTTAAAATGACTGGAAGAAAACGATCACCTCTATGACAATAAAACCACTTCAAGAGGGCCATTTCTCTCTCATTACACATTCTTTCCGATGCAGTTGTTGGTATTTAGGGGCCATTTTTTATTGCTATTCCCCTACGACAACCCCTTTTTTGCTGCACCAAAATAAGGTAACGGTCGCTTTCGTGCTGTTTGCGCTTCTGTGGCCACTAAAAGTAGCCCTCGGGCATTACGAGTACTCGCAAAAACGCCACCCCAGATGGGATTGAATTTGCTGTGGACATATTCTTGCCAATGCCCCCGGTTGCATCGACACCTATGTATAAAGGTTCTTCAGTTACACAGCGTAATAACCGGTGACCGACGGCTTTCGTGGGGTAGCATCCAGTCCACCCCATGATGAGAGCAGTATTGTGATTTATGTGTGATATTTCCCGCAGAGCAGAGGGTAAAAATATAAGGGTCAAAATTCGAACGAGGGGTTTTTCTCTTTCACTACTGGGGGTTTGGTATTTTAGCTGTAAGAAGCAAAGCCCAATTCGCACATTGTCTCACAAAGGACGACCAAGTACTATAGCTCCGTTAGAGCAACACACGATCCTAGAACGCTTAACTCGGGGCAGGGAATATGGTGAATGCTTTATTTTCTCTATTATTCTACGAAATGGGTTGCATTTTGTTTTTACAAGGCTTCAATCGATCCATCCAAAGGGATTGATTTTCCTTTGTCTTAGAACAAAACAAAAAACAACAACATCAAACGAGATAACACCCCGAAGCGCAATGCTGAACATTATCTCCTCCTTTTCGTCGCTTCTTCCTTGGAGTAAGCTAGTTTTTACCGATAAGCCATCAAAACCCACTTGGAAAAGGGAGAAAAACAATAGCGTAAAATTTATTAACCCCCAATTTTCCCCTAATACGGCCAGAGGAACTATCATCCCTCGTGCGTGTCTATTCCGAGCGACCCGTCCACAACTCCCAAGGATGTGCACTGCTACTACTGGCGCTTCAATTCTCGCAGTTTAATAAACTCACTTTACGATTACGATCGTGCCGGAAGGGATGATTGAATTTCCCGCCGTCAGTACGTGCTCGTTGATCTGGTGGAAAATCTGTTTTTAATTACAACGAATCGAATGACGAGCGGATGAGTTCGAGCGATGCTCAAAACGGCTTCTTTTCCGTCGTTTGTTATCATCCGCAGTTGATCGATCTTTTCGACGATCCAATCACACTAAACCAGCACAAAGCTACATTGCTGGAAGTACGGAACCGATTAAAAGGATGTCTGAAATCGCATTATGGCACAGGAAGCTGAGCATCAACCGGGGTAGAAGGTGGCTTTTAGAAGTTATTGTTTGTCCATTAGCTCGAACGAAGGTTAATGCATTTGTTTAGGCTAAAGTGATATGGTGGCTGTGGAGTGAGCGAAAATGCGGGTTCACTACATTAGCCGAAAGAATCAACTAGAAAGTCGTATGGTCGCTTATGGTTGAACCTCCATCTCCGTTGGATGGATAGAAATTTGAAGTCGGTGTATGGAGGATAGTGGTGTCATGTCTTGTTTCGTTTGACTTTAACATTATTTCGGAACTCATTGCCATCTCAATGGCAAGCTTGTTTGATTGGTTTTATTAATTTTTCTATTTTGGAACAACGCAATATTTTTCGGGAACACAATAAACATTACATAGCCGCAATATTGGTCCACCTCACAATCGCTTGGTGGCACCATCAATTCTAGATTCTTGGCAGCAGATTCTTGCAGAGCATGCTTCAGATTCGTTTCTTTTGTCTAAATATTCGTCCATTTCTTCATTACAGAGTATTATCAGAAAGAGTCCTATTCCGAGTATGACTGCAATGAACCTTTACTGGAGCACGCCGTCCTTTCGGCCACTTCCCAGCTGCGTGAACGGGGGCCGGAAAATGCTCGATTAAACGGTAAGTAGACGAAGATGGTGCAGGTGGTGATTAGTTCAAAAATGTCTGGATCATCTTCGGACATGCCTGACCGCTCGGCAGATATGATCGATCAAAGCGGCATTCTGGTTGTTGTCCATCATTCGATGCGGTATCCATCATCACTGCTCTGTGAAAAATTGTTTAAAATCATGCCCTTGTTCCAGTCCACTTCGGAGGGTTTTCATCTCCTGCCGAAATTCCAGGGTCTTTCACTTCGCCATCGTTCACTTAGTTTAATTCGCACGTATTCCCACCATCTTCATGAAATAGAAGTGATAAACTCGATGTCTTGGCAGTTTCTCACTGTCGATGTCCTCCGATGAATATCAGGAAATTAGAATCGGGGGAATTGGAACTATTTACGCCTTGTTTATGTCTTGTATACGAGGGCATCTTCTACACATCCCCAGTTCCGTGCAGTGTATTGCATATTCGTATGATTTATGTGTTGTTTGCTTTTGTGAAGTTATATCTCGATTTTCCTTCCCCACCCAACCCTCCCACTCCCTCCATCTTATTCCAATTTCCTAGTTTACATTTTCCCAAATGTGTACATGTGTGTATGTTTTTGTGTGTGTGTTTGTGTGTGTTACATTTTTATTTGCATTTTCCGTGTGTTTCTTGTAAAATTTGCCACTGTTCTGGCTCCCATTTCCCATTTGCTCTACTATCTTCTTCCGGTGTGTTGTGTTTTTGTTTGGAAATATTTATGTGACGTGCATTAAACACGGGCAGAGGAAGAATAAAAATAAGCTGCCCCCTCTTATGCATTGCTGGCGGAGGAGGCCGTCCTTGGCAGTCAGTGAGTTTTGAATCTTATCGCATTTTATTTTTAAACCCTCGGAAAATGAATTAAATGCCGTTTTCATCCATCGGTCGCTCATTGCGTAAAACACGACCTCCTCTTTCCGGCAAATTACTTTTTATTACCATTTCATCGCTCTTCTCGGTCGCGGCATTAAACGGATTGAAGCGCGCACAACTTTGCTGGTCGCATCCGTGCCGTTCCATATGGTTCCCTCGTCTTTTGGGGGGTGTAAATTTGTTGGCAAATACATAAAACTTTGCCTGGGAGATGGGGGAAGCAGTGATCAGAAGAATTAGTGCAACCATTACACGTATCATCTTCCCATCTTGTGGCAGTTATTTAATTTTGTAACGCAACCTCCCCGTGAAACTAAAGTGGTGCATTTCAAACCTACCATATGGTTTTCCTGTGGTGTATTTTTCTCCAGTTCTTATAGTTGAAAACTGCAACTAGCGTCGTCGCACAGCTGGACGCACCCACCGGTTGCAACGGGGTGCTCTTTGGGGGTGTTTGGTTCAAATGCAATTGCACAACCAGAGACAGTTCATTATCACCCACATCATGAACAGTGGCAGCAGCGCACTCTGTTTTTGATCTGCTTTTTAGTTCCGCTGGAATGACCACCAGACATGCTGTTGGTGTTGTATCCCTTTGCGCACTTTCCGGCGTTGCAATTATCCGGACACAATGGCGACAAAGCGTTGGGGTGCCGTGAGGGATCCGTACGTGGCGTGGCACGCTACGTCAATGATTGGATGTGTCACCGTGCTTCATCATCGCGCCACTGCTTTGCAATATGAACATTGAAGGACAGGGAATAAGGCACACACATACGTTGAGTTCACCATCGACAGGGAGCAATGTGTTCCAACCGGTGCGAATAGGTAACTGCAGAAAGTGCAGGGAGAAGAGACATGTCGAGATGTCGGTTCCGTTGAAAAGAGACGTGGTTACCGTGCTACGTACGTTCCAAATTTTTACGTCCATATGCTAATGAGGCCCTGGTTTTTTTTGTGCCAACTCTGGACTGGACGGCAAGACGAGTTGATGTTGGAAACGTTTCATTCAACAGATCTTGATTAGATCATCTAATTGCCATCAGCGTGATGTTTGGTAGGGAGGAAGGAAAGCGTATCTACTTTGTTAGGGTGAGATTGAGAGATCCATCCTAGATATGAAATTGTATCTTAAGTGGGTTCAATCTGTACGCAAGTTTATCCTATATCCGGCCGAGTGTATATCTTTGAAGATTCATGATTTTTTTTAGAAAAGAGGAAGAGAAATCTCTCTAGATCTTGATCGTTAGCTATGTATGTTTGAATGTACCCATAAAGTGAAGTACGTGTTTGTTATACTTTTACTATGAACAGAAGGAGATTTAATGTAGGGAGAACTCCTAATTGTAGCAGATTTTGTATTGGCATACGAAGAATTGGATCGCTCAGAAAATGAGATGACAATTTTATGACAAATATGTCCAACTCACCGCTCGATAAGCAACCAAGTCCCGCGGAATGAAGTTCTCAGGGTTTGTGTGACAAACCGGCAAACAAAAATAGAACCACCATCGCACGAAAATGCACCCATTTGCTCGGGTCGGATGTAACATTAGTCGTGCCTTTGCTTCTAACCTGCTTCGGGTCGTTTACCGCTGCTATGTGTTTACCCAAAAGGAAACCTTTGGATACGACCGAATTTTACTACTAATCCCCGAGTAAAGTGGGTTAGTGTGTGGAGCGCGTGTTACAATTGATAAAACATTGTCTCCATCGCGTAGGTCGGGTGTGGTTTCATCCTTAAATTAGCACAATTTTCCACCGAACAAACAGCAAACCTCGTAGGATGTGTGAGGTTCGGTGTTTTTCCAAGGCGAAGAACGTCTGCTGAGCGTGCGAGACGCGGGTTATTATGTAAATTTGACTTAAATATGATACAAGCAATGAGTCATAATTGACGGAAAAGTTCCTTTTTTTTCATTGTAGCGTCGAAGAACTCGTTTTCCGCGAATGACGCTGTGTACTCCCGAACCGAAGGATGGTGTTGCGTTTAGTCGTATGCCGCGTAAACATGTCCTTCCTCCTTCTCCTTTCTGGAATGTCATTTTTACGGCTGAATGGTCGTGGTGTTTGAGGTTGGATGAAACTGATACATCGCTTACGGACGGATGAAAGTCACAGCCCTGCTAGACGTTATGCTGCGTGCCATCATTATACTCTGATTGCGGGCCCCAGTCAAGTGTATCTATTTCTACGCCATGCCCTACACCAGGAGGTGGAGAAGCTTAGCTTGTGTAGGTGAATTAATTAACAAAAGACATCCTCCCGCCCGGTAATAATATGCGGCAGTTTAACGCTTGTATGAAAACAAGCCCCGATCGTCGTGCTGCTATCCTTAAATCTTCTCATCAGATTAAGGTCAGGTCAGGCTTGGCGTGGCTTTAAGATGTTACTTTAATTTAACCTCAACCATTGTGGGACCTGAGCGCTTCGAAAAACTGTAGCAACTGTAAATAGGGGTCAAGGGGTGATAATGTTTGGAGGTTTTCCTTTTTTTCATTTCCCTCCACCATGCTGTTGCTACCCCTATATGTGTCTCTACGCATGTACACACTTTTATGGTTTGACCACGAGTGTTAAATGAGCCGCAATTATTATCAACGAGGGGTGTGAAAAAACACGCACACGAATAACGGTAAAATATGCCGAATCACGTGTGAGCTCCCTTTTTAAAATCTGCTGGCAGTAAGGATTTATTGTTCATAGTGTTTGAAACGCACTCTGTATAACTAACTAACTATAACTACAACTATGGTAACGATATCCTGCTCCGTATTTGTAACAAGAGCGTTTTTATTTCGATTTTAATTAGTTTAAAATCTGTTACACACTTTAAATTTTTGTATTACATTTATTCAATGTATTTTTTAAAATGGAAACAAACCGAAACGGTTCCGAGCGAAATTGAGCGAAACGGGGCGAAATCGCTGTCATAAACGTTGAACGAAGGCAAACGTCAAGCGTGCTCGACGCTTAACGAAACGAAAGGTAGAAAAATAAACAAAAACAACACGGTACTGATTGAGTTTTGTTGTTAGAAATTGTGCTGTAAACAGATAAAAAAGTGCAGAGCCGGAGATGCAAACGATGCTGCACATCCGGAGGCTGTGTGTAAGAATCTGAATACTTGTGCATCCGAGAATCTCTGGCTGTTTGTGAGCGAGTTAGTGAAGCGTTACACGGTGTGTCTTCCATTCTTCACCGCAAGCAGCAGCATGTCGCTACGGAATGGGGGTCACGTTCGCTGGGCATTTGACCTCGCTGGATGGCGACCTAGTTTGGCAGACCTGCTGCTAGCGACGTCCTGCATACAGCCCGAGGAAAAGAACACTTTGCAGCGGTTCGTGTTTCGTGACGATTTCAATGCATCCCTCATCGGACGTTTGATGATGCGCCGGTTCGTCCAATTGGCCACGGATCTGGCGTATGACGAGATCAAGTTCGAGCGCGATTCGAAAGGCAAACCGTTCTTAAAAAACGAAGGCGTGGCGGTGGATTTCAACGTATCACATCAGGGTCGGTACGCTGTGCTGGCCGGAATGGCGACGAGTGTTACGTCGAACGTTACATGTGCCTCCACCACCAAGCCTACTCCCAAGATTGGTGTTGATGTTATGAAGATCGAGTACGGTGGAGGCAAACCGTTGGACGAGTTTTTCCGCCTGATGACGCGCAACTTCTCCGATGACGAGTGGCGGTACATACGCGGGCGTCCAGATAATAATGCACAGCTGGAAGCGTTCATGCGTAACTGGTGCCTGAAGGAGAGCTACGTGAAGAATGTAGGTGTGGGCATTACGGTCGATCTGAGGAAAATTAGCTTCCGGATACAGACGGAGGTACTGGCACGGGATCGGGTCGTATGCGATACGACACTGCGCGTAAACTCGGAACCGATGAGTAATTGGCGCTTCGAGGAGTCACTGATCGATCGGGATCATTGTGTGGCGGTGTCATTGGAAAATGTTCCCACGGATCAAGATCTGTGTGGCAACTGTTTCGAGCTAATCGATTTTAAAGCGCTAGTGGAGGGTCACAGACCGCTGCTGGCAATTGATGAGAATTATTGCGAGGGTATTATAAGCAAGGAGTATAAGAAGTCAAAGTAGAGCAAAATGGTTCAGATTTTATGCGCTAATTTCGCATGTGGTGATGGGTAGCGGGGTATGAAAGGTATTTAGTCGATAAATATACGTGTAAGCACAAAATTTAACATTCGTGAGGCCATTACAGAGGGAAATTGATTTTTTATGGTAAAATACAAGAGTTTAGCCTATAAGAAGGTAAACGAACTTTCCCGCCTTGACAACAAGCATGACCCAGAAAGAAATCGTCCATTGCTCGAGCTACAGTAAATAGAAAAATGTAAAACGAATGTGAGAAAGGAAAAAGTGTTTGGCGGAAAAGGAATTCTGGCAATAAATTGTACCAGTCTCTGACAGTAACATCACGCGAGGATGGAAACGTAAGCCACGAAAAAGTCTACGTCGCATTGGATCGCAACCTCGAGATATCAGCTACACCCCCGGGGACATTGGTGGTGCTTTATCTTTGTGTCTAAAGTAAGGAATTCCGAGGTCCTTTTTTCCTTTGTTTTGGTGCCTTGGACTCTGTTGGATCCATAATGGAATCGCGTACCTTTCGCATGACAACCAAACTCAATCATGTGGCGAAGGTAGCTTTATGACATGCTGTCGACGTCTGTGCTGTCTGTTTGGTGGTTACGCTTCAACTCTTCCAACACGAAGAGCCATCCGATGGAGAAAGGGGAACCGTCTAAATGTTTGCTAAACACTCATGCCGCTGTAGGCAAAAGTTAATTCGATACGTCACGCAATTGGCTGTCATTGTGGTGGTTTACTAGTTTCATATAAAACAAATCGTTCTGTGAAGCGCGCACAATATTTGCATCAGGTTTGCACCGGTTCCGCAACTATTCGTTACTTGCTGTGGCAGGTGTGCGAGATCACTATCTTCTCCACCTCGCATCATAGCACGTTGGCAAGCTTTTCCAGCCTGGGAAATGAGCCGCTGATGTGCATTTGAATGGGGATAGAACGCATGACGCGGGAGTATTTGGTTGTTCTTATCAGGTGAGAACGATCGCGTATGGCCTGCAGTGGTGTGGTGCCTTACATTACTGTTTAACGTCATGCGGGCGGAGATGTATGTAGTTGAAGTTTTAGACTCATCGTCCAACATTGGACGAATAAACATTTTGCCGCATTCGTATTGATCACCGCAGGTAGGCCTTACATATGCTAGGAATAGCGGAAATTAAAGCATTGACCATCTGGCAGTGTGCCCACCCGTTGGTGCTGGGATACCATCCGAAGCGACATCTTCAGTCTGATGGCGCCTATTGATTATTCCCGCCGTGTGTGTGTATGTTGGCGCAGCTGTTTCCAATCAAGCTTGTGATATACACCCAGTTTGGAGTGTCCTTTTAAGTACGTCTCTTACAGCCGTAATCGAACTCCCGGGCGTTTATTCGATGAGGCGTGACAAGGACCGGCCACAATTTATATTTCAACTCGGGCAAACGGTTTTAAATTGGAAAACAGTGAAAATCGTTCCCTAAGAGAGTATTTTATTAGAAACATTTTCTAGACGAAGAGGTGAGGGAGCGAAAAAGGGATTCCCGGTGCGAATCGTTTATTGCGGTTCATAAATTTAAGCTCGTTCTCTAGGTGCACTTTTATAGTGATCTTTTCATCACCGTAAACATCCCCCAAAGAACCTTAAGCTGGGTGCATTATTATTCGTGTTTTCCCAGTTCACCCCCCTTGCTTGGTGGAAAATTGTTTCCAAACGTTGTTGACGCCACAAACGCCACAAATTATATTTGCTTCCGAGTTTTGCCTCGATTAGTTCCTGTAACGGTTGAGCGCTCTTATGTTTCAATTTACACCGTGCGGAACCCCTTTTACTACCTCTTTCAGATATCGATACGTGATCAGCTTTTCAGGAGGGTTCTTGGAGGATTTTTTTCTGTTTAAAATGAACTGAACTTTGTTACACCTCTTTTGCTTCTCGCTTTGCGATTGGGAAATGTCTAAGGGCCCTTTCGAATAATAGTGTACGTAAAGGTGAGCTGTCGCATGTCGCCAGTACCGAGGGTCCTTCAAAGGGGTTGGACAGCTTTCCATGGACGATCGGCTTCTAGGGAAGTGGTTGCTTCTGGCTGCCTCAGACATAGCAGACGAGTGCGTTGCTTTATTACGGATGGTTTATTGTTATTGAATCATAAAAGAAAGAAAGATCCTAGCGAGTGCTCCACCCTTAAAGGTCGTGCCGTATTCTTTACACCGTGCCGACGAAAATTGTGAAGGGAGTTGCGGTTGTAGAAATAAATAAATCCTAAAAAAAGCAGGGGAACGAAATTCAATACTGTTGACGACCGCAAGTCTGTCGTGTCGGTTTCTATGGGCGCTTGTAGTTTTGGATAAAATCCAACGTCAGGAGTTTGCCTGTTTAGCGTGAGAAAGTGAGAAAGTATTCTGTAGTTTTGCAGTGTCCGTAAAAGTTAATCCGCTAAATTTCGTTCCTAATTCCATGACTTTTTCATTCGATCGTTGCTTACCGCATGCCCACCATCTCTCTTTCATTCCATCCATATCTTCGCCGTTTGTGTTACTGTGTCGTGTCCCGTACTAAAATCCCCTATTTGCTCCACTGTACATGACAAACTTTAAAGGTGGCTACTCCTGGACCGCCCAGCAGTCCGACTTCGACCAGCAGTTCATTATTGATCTGGGTGACGTACGCAACATAACCCGCATCGAAACGCAGGGCCGACCGCACAGCAACGAGTACCTAACCGAGTACAGCATCAGCTATGGTTTCAACGGGCTCGACTACATCGACTACCGGGAGCCAGGTGGCAACACCAAGGTAACACCAGCCGACCAAGCGTCCCAAACCGTGCAATATTGGGCGAAGAACATGTGCGCGATCTCCATGAGTTGTGCTTTCTAGCGAGATGGGAAAGGCAGAGAGTGAATGCATCCCACAGTGACGTGTCCCCAGTGTGGAACCATCTAATCCCCCCCCACCTAATGCGTAGCTTACGCCAATCGGCACGGTTTAATGGGCAAATTGGGACGTTCTTGTTTGTAGGCATGCCTTGCGCGTGGTGGTGTCTGTCTAGTGTGTCGCTGAGATCTTGAATTTGCGTAGACATTCTAACCCATTCTTAGGCATAAAACACTTTCCGCTACTCATATCCGGCCCCTTTTGTTGGGTTATCAATCGGACAAAACACTCATTCTTCCCACGTTAACCGCTTTGCTTTCTTTGCTCTATTCTGCTTTTCTACTTCTATTTTACTGGTGTTGGGTTCGCTGTTTGGTGATAGCTGTTTACAGTGTTGTTGAAGTTTTTTATTGTGCTTAACGGTGTGATGGATGATTTACGAATTTTAATCCTAACTTGCATTCTTACTTTCAGATGATTGATATATTTTAACAACTAGATTCATTACGAAAACTCTATTAACTAATCGGACAACATTTTTCTCTTACATTTCTTACCCTGCTGCGTTTGTTTGTGCGAATGGGAATGATGTGGCAATGATCGGATGATCGGGGGTTTTACGGTGCATCGACATATAACACTGGAATGCAAATGGACGCTGCGGGACCTCACTTCTCATCGAACATCAACACTTGCAACTGGATCAAACTATTGCGCGCCACAACTAACACCTACCCTCTACCTCCCCATTTTGTGCTGGGTTGGCATATCTGATGTGTGTGGTATCTGCCTACCCACACTTCCAACATACACGCACACACACACACACACGCACTCTAACCACAAACGCAATTCCATTGCCGGGGCCTTTTTGTTGTTGTTGTTGCATCGACTACTAATTCTCCGATTACCACCACCTTTCTGGACAACCAACCAGGCCGATCGGCATGGACACCGATCGAGAACACGTACTTCCACTTTCTGACCATCGATATGGGTGAGCGGAAGATGGTTCGTAAGATCGCAACGGCTGGCCGTGCGACAACGAGCGAGTGCGTCACGGAGTATATCGTCCAATACTCGGACGATGGTGAACTGTGGAAATCCGTCACCGACAGTACTGGAGAGGAACAGGTAAAGTACATGGGAGAAGAACTCACCAACAGAGAGAGAGAGCAGGCCGGTACAAGCAGCATCAATCCGGAAGCATTAATCGACCAGCCATGTTGTGTACCATTTTTTGTCGTGTGTATTTCCGTGTTTCTGTCGTGCCAAACTGAGCTAGAGGATGTGCTGTTGAGAAATTCAGTTATGTCTCATCCTTTCCTAGAGGACCAAAATAAACTAAACTAAACTGTGACGCCGGATGTAAAGTAACGGTAGCGTCTTGGCAAATTGCTGTAGAATTTAACTCTGAAGCCCACGAGTAGGACCGTTCCGTACTGTAACTAACAGTGGAAATAGGAGTTTGGTAGAATAATCGACAAATCCTTTAACTCTCTTAGCATGAGAAGTCACTAACATTAGCTGAATGCATTAACATTAACATGGATGTAATCATCGTATCGTAAAAGCTTTATAAGATACCTTTTGCAATCCCCCAATGTTTAGGCATCACTGTCTATTTCTTTATCGATAAATCGCCGTTCAATGTTCTTCGTTTCTCCCCAAAGTTGCCCAAATATTGCGAAAGAGGAATAGTCTATTAATACGATTCTTTTCTCCCCGATCCAGCTATTTAAGGGTAATCGAGACGGTGATTCCGTCCGTATGAACTCGTTCGAGGTACCCATCATCGCACAGTGGGTCCGTGTCAATCCGACACGCTGGCAAAACCGAATTTCCCTGCGTGCGGAACTGTACGGTTGCCGTTATGGTAAGTGCTAAAAATCCTCGAAGATATTCTCCGTACTAACTCCAATCGCACTTTTTTCGTTTTAGAATCGGAAAGCATTTACTTCAACGGAACAGGCCTCGTGCGATACGATCTGCTGCGAGATCCAATAGCGGCAACACGCGAATCGATACGGTTCCGGTTCAAAACTGCCCATCCGAATGGTGTGCTGCTGTATTCGCGCGGTACCCAGGGCGATTACTTCGCGCTCCAGATAAAGGACAACCGCATGGTGTTGAATGTGGATTTGGGTGCGAAGATTATGACTTCACTATCGGTGGGCAGTCTGCTGGACGATAACATCTGGCACGATGTGGTAATATCCCGCAATCGTCGTGATATCATCTTCAGTGTCGATCGTGTGATCGTGCAGCGGCGCATTAAGGGCGAGTTCGACAAGCTTAATCTGAACCGTGAGGTAAGCTCTGAGCTCCGCATCCTCTTCTCAGTGAGACATCGTTACACACTCTCTTTTTTGTATTTTTTAGTTTTATATCGGTGGTGTGCCCAATCTTCAGGAAGGACTTGTGATTCAGCACAACTTTACCGGCTGCATTGAGAATCTGCATTTCAATGCAACGAATTTCATCCGCGAGATGAAAGATGCGTTCTACGATGGTGAACATTTGCGCTACAAGATGACGCACGTTACTTACAACTGCCCCGAACCACCGATCAACCCGGTCACGTTTCTGACGCGTGGTTCCCACGCCAAACTGAAGGGTTACTACAGTTCGAAGCAGTTTAACGTTAGCTTCGCCTTCCGGACGTACGAGGAGAAGGGTCTAATGCTGCACCATGACTTCCTGCAAGGTTCCGTGCAGGTGTTCCTCGAGGATGGTAAGGTGAAGGTACGCCTAAAGGAGGACAACTACGAGCATAATCCGGGCACGATACTGGACAACTATGAGGAACAGTTTAACGATGGCAACTGGCACCATATGATGCTGACGATCAAGAAGAATAGTCTTGTGCTGAGCATCGATGATCGACCGATGGAAACAACAAAGTGAGTATTCAGATAACGTTATTCAGTTCAAACCAGCTTGTGGAAGGTTGGAGCAACGTGATTAGCAAGTGCAGTCAAGCCATCGTTTAGTGTCTGATGATTATAACAGTTTAGCGTTAAAGTAAAGTTTGGTCAATAAGAAACGCACATTATTATCCTGTTTAGGTTGTCGTATGGCGAAAATGAATCAAATAGTACGGACAGTTCCAGGTAACAGCATGTTTTGAAAGAGTTGAGGTTTTTGTTGATGCTTTCACGCGTGAACTGATACCGTATAAGCCACAGAAGGGCGAGAATCCTGAGCATATACGGCGGGCTGCATTTTTGTAAAGTGTCACTGTTTTAGAACGTTGTAATAATGTAAATCCGTGTGCTTTGAATCCTACTCCGCAACAGATTGATCGACATAACGACGGGAACGCTGTACTACATCGGAGGTGGAAAGACCAAGGACGGATTCGTTGGCTGTATGCGATCGTTTGCAATCGATGGTAATTACCGCATCCCGACCGACTGGAAGGATGAAGAGTACTGCTGCAAGGGAGAGATTTTGTTCGATGCCTGCCATATGGTTGATCGGTGTAATCCGAACCCGTGCAAACACAACGGCATCTGTAAGCAGACATCGATGGAATTTACGTGCGACTGTGCGGGAACGGGTTATGCCGGAGCCGTTTGCCACACTCCGATGAATGCCCTTTCTTGCCAGGCGTACAAGAACGTGCACGACGTGAAACAGCGGCAGCGTATCGAGATCGATGTAGACGGCAGTGGTCCGCTCGCTCCTTTCCCGGTGACGTGTGAGTTCTACTCGGACGGTCGGGTAGTGACGATGCTAAGTCACAGCTCGGAGCATACGACGCGTGTGGATGGGTTCGCGGAACCTGGTTCATTCGAGCAGAACATCATATATGAGGCGGAGCTGCCGCAAATCGAAGCACTGCTGAACCGTTCGTCGGAGTGCTGGCAGACGCTGACGTACGCGTGTCGCTCCTCGCGTCTGTTTAACTCTCCATCCGAGCCTGATAACTTCCGACCATACGCGTGGTGGGTATCGCGACACAACCAACCGATGGATTATTGGGCCGGAGGATTGCCCGGATCGCGCAAGTGTCAGTGCGGAGTGGTGGGTAACTGCATCGATCCCACCAAGTGGTGCAACTGCGACTCGAACAGCCTCGACTGGCAGGAAGATGGGGGAGATATCCGTGAGAAGGAATATTTGCCCGTGCGAGGATTGCGCTTCGGCGACACGGGTACACCGGTCGATGAGAAGCTCGGACGGTACACGCTAGGACCGCTGCGTTGCGCGGGCGACAGTTTGTTCAATAACGAGGTGACATTCCGTATTGCGGATGCTACAATCGATCTGCCACCGTTCGATATGGGCCATTCGGGCGATATTTACTTCGAGTTTAAGACAACGATCGAAAATGCGGTAATGCTGCATGCCCGCGGACCGACCGACTTTATCCGGTTGGATATTGTGGCCGGCACGAAGCTGTTGTTTGAGTATCAGGCCGGTACGGGCACGCAGAAGGTGTACGTGGAGATGAGCAATAAGCTGAATGACGATCGGTGGCATTCGGTGAGCGTGGAACGCAACCGAAAGGAGGCACGGCTCGTGGTGGATGGTTCGACCAAAGCGGAAGTGCGAGAACCTCCGGGTCCGGTGCGTGCACTGCATCTCAATTCCACGCTAACAATCGGCGCAAGGCTAGATTATCGTGATGGTTATGTCGGTTGTATCAGAGCGTTGCTGTTGAACGGCGATCCTGTGGATCTACGATCGTACGCCGAACGTGGACTGTACGGTGTATCTCCTGGATGTGTCGGAAGGTGTGAATCGAACCCGTGTCTCAATAATGGAACGTGTACCGAGCGTTACGATGGATTCTCGTGCGATTGCCGCTGGAGTTCGTTCAAGGGACCGATCTGTGCCGATGGTAAGTGTCATTACGTCCTTCAGCGTTAATCACAATCAAGTACATTGATTATTAATGTCCTTTTCCCTTTCGGTTTGCAGAAATCGGTGTTAATATGCGATCATCGTCGATGATTAAGTACGATTTCCAAGGTGCCTTTCGATCGACCCTATCCGAGCACATCCGTGTGGGATTCACCACCACTAATCCGAAGGGCTTCCTGCTGGGTCTGTTCTCCAACATCACGCAAGAGTATCTCACGCTCATGGTGTCCAACTCGGGCCATCTGAAGGTGGTGTTTGACTTTGGGTTCGAGCGACAGGAGTTGATCTATCCGGTGAAACATTTCGGCCTGGGCCAGTACCACGATGTGCGCTTTTCGCGCAAGAATCAAGGTTCTACCGTAGTGCTGTCGGTGGACAATTACGAACCGCAGGAGTATAACTTCGACATCAAGGGTTCGGCGGACGCACAGTTTAACAACGTAGAGTACATGTACATCGGGAAGAACGAATCGATGAAGGACGGCTTTGTGGGATGTATTTCGCGCGTCGAGTTCGACGATATCTATCCGCTGAAGTTCCTGTTCCAGGAGAATCCGCCCCCGAACGTCCGATCGCTCGGTACACCGCTGACGGAAGATTTTTGTGGTGTGGAGCCAGTGACGCATCCCCCGCTCGAGATCGAAACCCGACCACCGCCTCTGATCGATGAGGATAAGCTGCGTGATGCGTATGGACCCGATACGGCCATTCTTGGAAGTACGTGTAGGAAACAGTGAATCAAAATACGAGCAATTTCCTTTACCCATAATATCCTGCATATCTTTTCTAGGTGTGTTGGCCATTATTTTGCTGCTGATTATACTGATGGCGATACTGATCGGTCGATACATGAATCGACACAAGGGCGAATATCTGACCCAGGAGGACAAGGGAGCCGAGGCGGCACTCGATCCAGACGAAGCGGTCGTGCAGTCGACCACGGGCCATCAAGTTACGAAGCGAAAGGAATTCTTCATCTAGACACACTCCACGTCCGGACCGGAATTTCCTTGAAGCGTTAGTTCGCCCCGCTGTAAATACTGTTAAAATCGCGGTAGGATCGACATCATTACCAGCCCCCCTTCCACAAACAAAAAGATCGTACAAGAGGGGGTAAGGGAGACAGAAGAGAAGAGTTTTGGAGTGAAGAAAACCGAAAACATAATGAAAACATACAGAAGGCCATTCCGTGTTCGAATGTTGTACTACGGTTGCATTTCGCTAATCGCGCGGCGTTTGTTCACTTTGTTTACGATGCGTATTAAGTTAAGGAAGTTCGTTTTATAATTTGACTCAAACAGAGACCCGTCCATTAAGGTACTTCGAAACGAAGCGGTAATGAAACAGGCAAGGAAACAGCAGTCGCGAAAGGAGTTGCGGAATGATAAGCGGGATGATAGGATTTCTTTAATTGTTTTATTTTGCGTAAAAGTTAAGGTTTTAGTTTGTAGACTTTTTCACAAGGAACAATTCGAAATAGAAAGGTGCTCGACCAAACCGTAGGGTAGGAAACAGGAGAAAGAAGATGGAGCCCGTGGCCTGCGAAAAGAATCTCACCAACCAATCGAGAAGATCGATTTCTCCTTCTTCCCCGGGGGAAGAGTACCGGCTGTTTTGTTTTCTTTAAACATTTCCTTTCATTTAATCCGTCCCTTAGTACTTTATTTTTGTACGTTTTTTTTGCTCGAAAAGTGAACACGAACGACGACACACACATGTACACAGAATGACAGAACGATCGTGAACGTTTCTGTGCAACAGCAATTCAGCTAACTGAATGCGTATCAGTTAGTTGAAGACGAACCAATCAAGAAAGAAGAATGAAAGAGGTTTAAAAATAAAAGAAAACGAAACACGTGCATGAGGAAGAAAATGCATTGCTGAAAGAAATTGTATTGATTTTGAAAATTTTCCAACCAATTATCCAAATGCTACTGAAAACCCCTGCAAAAAAGCATAGTTTTTGAATTTTTTAATGAAAAAAATATTAAAAACATGTCCGAAAACCCCTGCAAAATTTCATAGATTTCGATTTTTTTAATAAAAAAAAATATTAAAAACGTTTCCGAAAACCCCTGCCTGGTTCAAGTTTGATTTAATTTTTATGTGAGAAATATTTAAACATGTGCCGAAAAACCCTGCAAAAGTGTATATTCGGCTTAATTGAGAGAGAGAGAGCGAGACGCATACCATGAACCCGGAGCGCGCTATATTGCTGCGCTACCTGCTGAGCGTCATGCTCTCTTGTTGTATTGGAATCGAAAATTGGTGTGATTTTTACCGTTCGGGTTCCGTTTTGCGAGAGAGCGAGACGCATACCATGAACCCGGAGCGCGCTATATTGCTGCGCTACCTGCTGAGCGTCATGCTCTCTTGTTGTATTGGAATCGAAAATTGGTGTGATTTTTACCGTTCGGGTTCCGTTTCGTGTGCGCGTTGCAGCTGCCTGCTGAGTATTATGCATCTTTTTTAGAAAATCGCAAAACGACGTTCATCGTTCCAGAAAAGCAGCAGAAAATGGAAATCGCTGATGGTCAAACATTTCGGAGCAAGTAAAAAATGCGAAATTCAAAACACCCGGTGGCGGGATTGAGGGTTTTCTTTCGTTATCATCAACTGAGCTTTTCGCAGTTTTTATTCGCGAGAATTGCACAAAATTCATACAGCAACTATGTTTAACCGTGTACTACACTAAAATAAATACATACTTAAAAATCACGATAAAAGGGAAAGAAATTCACCGCTTTCCTCCTCATTCCTTACTTCTTTACACCCATCCGCCGTTTGGTTCCAAGCTTAAGCTACCTTTCGCTACGCTTTTCTTTTGCCGATTTCGAGCCAAATGAACAAACGGGGGTCTTTATACATTAAATCACAACTTAACAAACGCTGCCACACATTTCTGTGTAAAGAAAAGCATAACGTCCCGTAATACCTAACTGCCGTATTATACGTCCCCAGTAACTGAATAAAAATCCGATCTACACAAACTTGCGTTGTATTAGGTATCTTTGCTACAAACTATTCAAACACATCCCTGCACTCGCCCTTTCATTTCTTCGCATACAATTTATTTTCTATTTTGCTCAGTTTCTCGGTTTTTGGTTAAGGTTTCACATACCGAACGACGCTTTCTGCCTTGATCTAAACCTCTATATACTAAACCAATAAAACGGAACAAAATGGCTGCTCTATGGGCTAGCAAGGAAGTACTTAAACGTTCAGTTCGGGCTGTTTTTTTCTTTAATCTTAATTTGTTTGTTTTGTTTCCATCGCTTTCGGCCCAACAACCATCCACACTGGGACAATGGGAAGGGAAACAGTGCTGAACAGTTGTTTCTCCTGCTAAAAGAAATGGCTAAGCTCTCTACAGCACCGCGTAAATGGGTTCGTGATACTATACCAGTCGCATACTTGTAGGCCCTTATGATTGTAATCACTCGGTAAAATGCCCGATAGTATGCAATTGTTATAACAAAAAAACTCCTTGCTTAGCGCGCTTTCAACAGCCTATCCAGCGCTTCCAACGGGAAAGGTGATGGAGTGGTCATTTTGTGGTCGTTTTATTAATTAATTCCTACTTCTGCCTACAGACTTGACAATTTACTAATCCCTTTTAGCATCGCTTCGTTTTTATGCGTTACTTTTAAAGTATGGCAGTCTAACGATGATGCTTTCCGCTGCGGTTTAGCCTCATTTAACTTGTCCAGGAAGTGAACGGTTGTATAAATAATAAATATATATATATGTATAAATACGGCTCTATACATCTTCGGGGGTTTTTGGTTTCCCTTGATTACTCTTATTCGCTTGATCTCGTGGGCTAATCTATGACATGGGTTCTTTTTTGGGGTTTTATTTTACCATTTATTTTACCCTTCTTACACTCCTATACCTGTGCTCCTCCGGCTTTCGCTTATTATCCTATATCTTCGATTAACTGTAAGCGGTAGTAGTTTGTTTGTGGTTTACTTGTCTGTTTCCTTTAGAGGCAGGAGGCTTCTTCTCTTACACTTACACTTAATCATGTGTTTTTATTTATTGTCTACATTCTAGTACGATTCTTTCGCCTTGTTTTAGTCCATCCTTCCTTTTAAGATGTCTCTCTCTTAGATGAGTTGCACTACTTTCGCTATCGGTTTTGTTTTTCCTTTTCACTAAAACTGATCACTATTCGCACTATCGCAAACGTTACAATTAATGGCAAACGTAAACGGGGTTTTTCTAAAACACGATGCGGATAACAAAGAGCGGACGCGGTAACGCAGCGTCGTTAACAGTTATGCTAAGTAAAATAAGCCAAGATTGTGGTGCGGATTGCTTATCGGTGAGCGTGTTTCTATTGCCGATTGCGCACTTACTCTGGAAGTTTACAATTCATAACACAAAAAGCTCTCTAAATGCTTGCAATACGCACGACACAAACGTGTCTTACTTGTTGACAAATCTCAGCAAAACTGTTCGCCGAGCTGACCATTCAAACGGACTGCTGCTGCATGCCTTTAAAACAACCAGGCAAACACACTATGATATGGCATATAACGGAGCAACAACAGGCAACTGGCTGGGAAAAGATTCTATCCCGCTCTTCTTTTCGTCAGCCCATCCACATATTAAAAGCTCATACACGAACCAGTCGCGTACTGGTGGTAAAAATCAGCCTTGTTTTCTGACAAACGGGAAGCAGATAAACACTTGCACCCCACTTGTTCCGATCCTCTGCGCAAGCGACCCATGACGCACTACGATGCTACTACTGATAAGAATTTCCACTTGATGCGCTCGCGTGATTTGATGCGTCTTTGCTGGATATGTGTTCCTGTCTTCTGGTTTTGTTCCTACACACGCTGATACCCTTTCGATGGAAGCCTTGTTTTGTCGTTAAAACCGTCTAAACCGTTCCTTCTCTCTCGCCAATATGGAAGCTACTGCTGCTATGTAGCGCACGTTGATTGAGCTTGGCGGACGATCGCAAAAAGAGAAAGCCATTAAAACATTCCACTTCGCAGTCCTGTTTTCCGGCTACTCCCAATCTGGAGTAGGTTATTGGGAGGCGATTACGTTACTTTTGATTTTGGCTTAAAGTTTCCTTTTCTCGAGGACGGTGGTTCGTTGATAAATATGGTGGTGGTAGTGGTGGTGGTGATGTATGTTTTTTAGAGTAAATGGTAAGGATAAAATGCTGCGCATGGTGGGAAGAAATTTCGCTACTTAGTCAACTTTAGCCTCCGCCTCCTGGAACTCCTCCTTCTAGAGAAATGAACAGATGGTGAATAATACTGTAACGACGAAGAACATCAGCACGACGTCCCGGCGCAAGTTACGATCACGGTAGAATGGTCGCGTGCTGAAGCTTTCGAGGCGAGTTTGACGCAGCAACCACAGTGGAAGTAACAGATGCATCACGTCCGGTATCATAAAGCCAAGATCCCGCACGACCTGCCAGCAGAAGTAAACGAAGATAAACTGTTAATAAAGGGAACTTTTACAACTCCTCCTCCTCCTCCTCCTCCTCTTACCTGATGTGGATAACCTTCCCCTCGGAACACGTTTGATATGAACTGATCGACACCGCTGGCCAGGATGTGTAGCAACGCTATGCCGACAATGCTAAGTGTTTTACGGGCGGTAACCTGATTTTCTACGTTGGCTAAATGCAGTACGACACTGGTTGATATGAGCTCGGTGATCTGTAGATGAAAAGCCAAGAAATAGAGACGATAAAACATACATTCCCTGACACTGCAAATGCACACAGTAAGACCATCAAGACAAAACCAACAATTGATTCAGCTTAGTGGCTTAACATTCCTTAAATAGCGTCTAGATGTCAGCAATAACCTTTTATATAGCAATGTATGAGTATATAAAAATCCCGAAGAGAAGGTCGCTACTTACGGTGAAGAATAACTGATGGTTCCACTGGTGGTAGTACTCGTCGTTGTAATAATTGAGATACGCCCACCACGCGTAGTAATGCGAGAAGATTGACAACAGGAACAGCACGATCATCGTGTAGCGCACCTTGCACTGTAGCAGTAATTGCACCAAATGTTTCGTACACTCGTACAGTGCGATCACACCAACCACGATCAGCAGCCACATCTTCATCGTGTTCTGGGTCGCATTGAAGTACATGTGTTTGTATGAGGCAATGCCCGACTCATACGTTCCTGTGGATGGAATGGAACGCTACGATTAGCCAACATGAAAGACAACTCGTACAAAAGATTATGGAAGGGACATGCCTTTGAATACCGTATCCCAGCAGGAGCAGGAACAGAACCGCTTGTCGACGAACCGGGAGTAATTCTGCCAGAAGTACCACAGCACGGCAATGTGGGCCGGTGGTATAAGGGCCGGGCCGAGACTTCCGCAGGCACCGGGCAGCCATCGAAACACGTCCATCCTCATGTTGAAGCCTTTCGATTTTGGGATGCCTGTATACACGCTACACGCGAGACGGTGTGTACCTACTGATGAGAGCACGAAAAAGATTTAGACAAATGCATAGCAATGTAGCAGAAGTTTCCATTGAGACGGTTTCATTCATAAAGAAAAGGTACTAAAGGGTTTTAGGGATATGAAGATTAGTCACACCTACCCCACCAGACTGGCCAGAAATCATCAAATTAAACCGAAGAGCTGCAGCGAGACACTACGTGACTTGAGAGTTTTCAGTCTTCATGTCACTTCAAAGTAAGCACGGATGAGAAATGCTATAAAGATACCCTTTGTTGCCATAAATGCTCCCAAAACGGTAAAAAACTAATATAGCTCAGCTTGAAATTTCATGCCCGCTCATTTTAACATGGCATACAGGTAGCCGCACAATTTTTTCGTCGGTAACAGTGTGATTTCCATATGACTAATTTTGGTCAAAGAGGGACACAGTCGAATGCGGCCTTAAAGTCGCTGTGTACAACATCGTCTTGGCGATCAGCATCCAAATGGGAAAACAACTTTGGAACATAGTACATAAGGTTAGACACAACTGGTTTTTTGGGCATAAATCCGTGTTGGTTGAGGGAAACATTATTATGTACGCAGAGACTTAACTTCCAGTGGACAATGTAATCGAGTATTGTAGCTAACGCACATTGCTTAGTAATTTCTCTATAATTAAACACAATACTACGGTTGCCCTTCTTCTAGTTTCTGATTAACCGGCAGGAAGGATCGCAAGACTCTTGCAAGGACCAAAATTAACAGGATCGGAACAATAACACAACACTTAACACAGACATGGGTAGCCCATCAGGACCAGACGAAAAGTACTAGTCCTGTGTGAAACTGAAAGTAATAAGCCACGCACTCACAATCTAATTATCAACAAGTTCAAACATCTTCGTTGTGGTACTGAGAAAGTGACACTGTTTGCTGTTTGTAATCGTTTATTATGTTGTAGGTTGTTAATGTACAGTGTATTTTGGTTACCCACCGTTCAACATTAGTCCTAATGGACAATACCGTTGAAAAATTAACACGACTTGGGAAACATGATTGCACACACTTTCTTCATTGTGCATATTAAGCTGCCATACATTGCCGAGCATCACGGGAAAGCGAAAAGAAAATGTGCATAATACAATTACGACCTTTGTACCTTTACAATTTATTCATATTCCAATGTGATCAAAAAATGCTACAATTGTTTTTGTTTTTTGAAAAGCCCGTTGTAACCATTTGTGGTGATTTGCCCATTATTGTACGCAGAATTAATAAATATATACCGTTAGAATATATATTATGCGCTTAAACAATTAATGGAATTTAATAAACACATTAAACAACGATGAAACCCTTGATTAAAACAAACCATTGGCCCTTGAAAGAAACCCTTGATTTGCCCTTGGCTAGGTTAAAAAACAACAATAAAACAGCCCCAAATGAACCACACAAAGAATGGCATAAAAATGTGCAAAAGCTGTGATACAACATTTAACAAACCGTACGGACTCGAACTGGGTAAAACGCTTACTGCATTTTACTGAGCGGAATGCATTGTGTCTGTGGCTGACTACTACGGATGACAAGGGTTTCAAAATTGTTCAATGGAACGTAAACCGAATCGCTGATGATGCAGTTCCCAATGGCACACTTGGCATGCATGGGGGAGGGAATCACGGTAAGTGCAATTGCAACTGGTGCTTTTCACATTAGGAGGAGCGGTCGTGGATTATGCTGTGTTGGCATGTTGTTTAAAACTGAAAAACAAGGAGCGCACATACATCTTAAATTATCTTGCAGACATCCCTTAAATTGAATGGAACACTCCCCACCAGCCCCGGTCGGTTAGGCAAATGCAGCTGCAAAACAGCAGCTACACAGTAATCAGTACATCAACCTTTTGTATCGGAAATGCGTCCCCTTCCAGGAACGCCGCTCCAAACATGTGTAATTACAACTCGGAAAAGCGAAACCGGCAAAACACCCGTGGAATGCATTTATAAATAGCCGTTTGCCTCTTTCCCTAATCTGTCCCCCTCCTGCCTGCGGGTTTTCCATTGCAAAGCTCCAAAAACGTAACGCTAGCAAGCAAGCCGCCACAAAATGTAGTGACGTGCTTTTCGGGTAAGCTGTACGCATCAATGAGGCTGGCCAAAAATAATAATTCTACATACACTCCTCCACTGACCAGCACGGGCACTGTCGGCACTGTACGCAGCAGCAGTTGCATATGTTCAGCAAAGCATTCTGTGCAAGCAGAATTGTAACCGAAATTTCATTAACCCTGTACGTGTGTGCATTAATACGGGAGGAAATTCAATTTCCTCGCTAAATGGATTTACCAGTGTGTCGCGGATAAATATTAATAATTCATTAATGAATTAAATTTCATTGCTCACCTTCTGCAGCAAGTGGAAGTGATAGATAGATAGAGCCACGAGGGAATAATGTTTTGGATGAATAATCCAATGGGGAAGCCACTACTAACATTGGATTAAATATTCCTGGTGGGTATTTTTGTTAATTTATTCAGCAGAAATTGAAAATGCATACCTTGAGGAACATTGCTCATAGGGCAATTACGCATGATAAAATACGCCTAGAATTATGCAACCTGCATGACAAAATTGTCCATCTCCAGCTTTAGCTGCTTTAGCTTTATATCCAAAAGAAATTATCAAACCACTACATTGACGCTGTAAATCGTTTGCTTTCCGAATGACAGTGATCGATGGGCTCCTCTGTCACAAAAAAAGAAACACGTCTACATAATCTTTCGGCCTTTCGGACAGATGATGCGGAGATGATTAAACTACTGCTTCCCCAACGGTATGCCATCTTATCGCAACCTTTAAACAAAACCACAATCTCCCTGACAAAGGAATCTTCTTTAGCTTCGGAGCGTAATTCCTTGGCAATGGTTTCCCCGTACATATCTCTTGCAAATCTGCTGAACTTCTCCTGGCAGGCAGGCTGGCACGCAAATGGTGCGCAAATAATTCACCCTACCTACCCATCTTGTGGCGTCGCGCCCGTTCTTTTTTTTTCTTACGTGCGACACTTAATTACGACAAATGGTTTAAAGTGGATTTATTTTCGAAACATTTTCCGCCTCCCCTTGTCGACGGAACCGTTGGACTTTGTTGTGCCGCGAGACGCAAAGGCTAATGTAGAGTAAAAGTACGTCACCAGCATCATCAAGGCCCGACCGATGAATGGGATAGGTCATGGTATTTTGGCAGCGGCTAATTATAGCTAACCATCTATCCGCTCATCCGTCGGAGTTCAGGCGATGGTCGCACGGCTTCTGTTGTATTACGCATGTGACAAAATGTGACGACTCTTGTGCTCATATGCCTGCCAATGAGTAGGTCGACCACCGGCGGAACACTGCAGGTGCATCAGCAGCAAGGCATCGGAGGGGCCACTGCACCTGTGTGCCGTGTGCGTGTGTGAAAGCTCTCTTTGTTGCCCTCTTTGAACTGGTGGGTGGCGGGTGGTATGAGAGCGCAAGAAGGTACCCAGAATCGAAGGCGCCCTCGTTCGGTTCGACGACTATCGATTAAACAACAAAGTCGTAGCCACAACAATGTTGTTGGGGGTGAAAGTGTAGGTTGAGTACAGTTAATTCTAGAGTGTAGTGAATCACATAAACTTGAATGAAATACCTGCCCTACCCCGGTACGTTAGAAAGATGCTGGCTGTGACATTAGTAAGTAAGGCAGTATCAAGTTTATATAACCTTGGAATAGGCGACCACCCGAAGAAATAATTAGTTTTAATTTTAAGTCGATTTAGTTAATATTTTAACCAACTGAAAGTCTCTTTGGTGAAAGAATGTCTCGATCAACACAAATTAGACATCTTTTAATTGGCTTTAATTAAAAACGAAATCCCCTCTTTGTGTCCCAACGGCGACTTCAAGATGGACTACTCCATCCCCAGGCCCTACAGATGCCAGAGGCCTGATGAAACATTTAATACGTGCGTGATAAATTATGACGAACTGCTGCGCCGAACGCAAAACACCAACCGGGCACGATCATGCCCGATCATCCGCAGACAGCAGAGTTGGTGTGTTCCAGTTTTTCAGTATCAGGAAAAATTCCCACCAGCCGGCAAGCAATAAAACTGGCAGATGGATGAAAAATACGTTCGGCAGTTGAGTTTGGTTCGGGTGCACAAGCACTGAGTCACCCAATATGCGGGTCCCATAAAGCCAGCCAGAAATGGCCACCATACCGCACCGGTTGTGTGAAGCGCGCCGCAAAATTGGCGGTTGGAACTGTGGAACGGACGCTTTCTCGTACGCTTTGGAGTTTATTTTTATCAGAATCAGAAAGATTTATCTAGCACCTTGCTTTGGTGTGTTTGCGGTTTGTTTGCGAGCTTAGGATGGAGCAAAGGAATTGAGACACGCGGCGGGGTTTGGCCGACGTTTCCTAATGTAAATCTACCTTCATCATGATGGTGGGCGGAGTGGGCGATTGCTTAATTTTCTGTAGCAGACTGTATCCTCCCGTGGACCATGGGAAGATCCAGTCGAGCTCCGTACTGTTTATTGCGCCTGTTTTGTAAATATTCCCACAGTTTGTTTGCAGGTCAGTTTGTTGTTGTTGAGGGAGAATAAGCAGAACGACGTTCGATCACACACGCCTGTCGGGAAATTCATGGGAGTTGATCTCGTTTTGCTCTACTCAACTTCAACTATTTGTAATAACTTCGGGAGACTGATGTATTAAACCAGGCGCACTATTTGGACGAATTTTATCAAATTTCTGCTTCCTCATACAGTTTCGTTGGATAGAGTTCAAGATCCAGTTAGAACACAATCAATCAGGACGGGAGGAAATTGATCATAACTAATCAAATTATGGTTCCAAAACTTCACTCCCCCACACAGGATACGATATGTTCGATTTGAATTAAATTTTAAATATGCAGGAAGGCAACATGCGCCTCAGTGAGGTCCCGACTCAATAGGGCGTATTGTTTCCACTTGTAGTTAGCAATAAATGCGAACAGAGCGAAACGATCTTGGCGTTTCTCTTACCAACACACAACTAAATAGATCAATCGATTACATGTTAGGGGTGATTGTGGAACTGTAATATGATTTCCTTTTCCACGGTTAAAGAGGAAAAAGGATGTTGTTCTGTAAGAATGTATATCGTCTATTAGCAGCCAGATACCTTCGCCAGAGAGTGGAAAAAACACAGTAAATGTATGCCTTTTCGAAGGGGCTTTACAATCACATCGCATGCCATGCCGTCCAAAGCCGTTGAAATATCCCACCACCATTGAGCCGTTGAAATATAAAAAACGCCATTTCGGCACAAACAGAAAAAACGACGCCACAAAGTCTTTTGGCCTTTTCCGAACCAAATCGTAGAACGTGTGGCCTTTCGATGCTGGCCTTCCGGAGGCGTCGACAAAAGGAATCTAATTGAAATGCAAACAGGTCACCGGAATTGTCTGCCGGCGTTTTTCAAAGGTCTAGTTGGCAGTGGAAAGAGCTTGCTGGTTTCTATGAGCCTCCTGTTTTTTTTTTGTTCAAAACTTTACGTTTTATATCGAATTGGTCGAATTGGCCGAAAGGACTATTGTGGAGGGCGGAGAGCTGTGACACCGGACGATTTATTGTCAAAACGACCGAGCCAACGTGGGTGACTTGCTTTTGTGTCTCTAGAAATAAGAGATTTTTTTTGGTTTGTCCACTAACCTGAGTGTCGTGTCGTTGTGTGAGGATGTTTGCTCCAAGTTGATACACACTATGGTCCAGCACTTGCAACCTTATCCGCTCCAGCACGGGACATCCCCGTGTTTAGCTCCGATGCGGCCACACTTCAAAAGCATTCACACGAGCTTACTGTTGTTGATCGATGGATGTAATGGATGTCTCCCTTTTCTGCAAGATTCACTGCCCTTTTACTGGAGCCACTTACACGCTCACTTGCTGAATACGAATTCGCGTGGGTGCATGTCCTCACCGCCTTGACAGCAACGCCAGTTGGAAGCCGAACAGCCAAGCTGCTCAGGAAGGCGTCGCGTTACTATGATACCCGCACGCAGCATCATACCATATGCTCCCCTCGGAAGACGCGACGATTACTTTGACGTTGTGATTGCATTATCCACATCGGCACACACGCACACACATATACGACTCAATCTCACGCTCTCACATCTCACGGCCGCGTTCGAGGCTCACCGTTCACACGCCCGTCACAGTGAGGAGTGGGCAAATTTTTCGCACACACAAAAACACACCCCCGTTTACCGTCGATGGAACAAAAAAAGGAAAGCGAGTGTGGTTAGGGAAGAGGACTGATTACACAAAACTGATGAAAAGTGAGGACGCTCGAATGAAACGTCCTTCACGATTTACGCACGGACGCGATAACGATGACGCGGAAGTGACGTAGCGCGGCGACGCACCGAAAAAGTGATAGCGCTTGGCAGGCTTCTGCTCGCATCTGTCAAGCCATTAGTCGCATTTCGTAACACACACGCACACACGCACACACACACGACCGCCTGCAGGCAACAAGAAGTAGACGACTTTTTTCAAGTGCTTTAGCACACACTCTGCTCGATGTTTGGCTAACTTCGGTTGCAAATTGGAAGCACTTCAAGCACACTGCACCGGGTGCAAGTGTATGATCCCAGAAGTAAGAAGGTTTGCTTTCACTCTGGCACTACTGTGCTGCAGTGCCAGCCCTGGCGTTGGCGTCCTCTTCGATCGCGCGACGTTTACAGAGTGAGACTGTGTATACTTCTACTAAGAGCACAGGCGCTCTTAGTGGCGGACTCCTGCGAGAAGCAGTGCAGACGAGAGAGCGCGAGCGAGAGAGCGAAAGAGCTGTTTGTTTACGTTTTACCTGGAAAGTAACGCGCCCGTTGTTCCATGTTTCACTGAACTGTCAAAATATTCCATCAGCTTGCGAAGATGTGTGCGTCCGCATCTTTGGTGAGCGAGCTCGCGGTTCGCTCTTGCTTCTTTTTTGTTTTTTGAACGATGATAATTATGCACAGCGTGCGCTCTCGTTGTGCAAAATGAAAAACAGATGGTGGTGACGAGTGTGTGCGCCTACGTGTCAAAATCAACGGTCCACACACACCCATACACGTGCATTCATAAACACAGCAGGACAACCAGAAGTGGTTGAATTTTGAAGAGGACTGTCCCGGTCTGTGACCTGCGTCACTACGTCACCGCTTGGCCATTCGTGCCGCCAGACGTCGCGTCCTTTGCATGCTAATAATTTCGTGCACCCCTCACCCAGAGGCATATGTATGGGTGGGTTTTTTTTTTCATTGTTTGTATTGCGGGCCCGTTGTCGCCAAACATTTGCTCTAGGGTTGCCTCGAGCGTACGGGATTTTAACCCCTTTCTTAGCTTGTTGCATGTCGTGACTGAAGTTGGCAAGGGCCTTATCAACCGAGGGCTTTAGTTTACGATCCTCCTTTGCCTCTCGACATTGCGCTGTTTAGGTGTGAAGTGGATAATTTTGCTTACAAGTTGCACCTGACCACGCGCGCTCTCGTGGTTTTTGTTGTTGGTGGTGGCGTGCTTTCGATAATTGGGCGGAATGTTTTGACAGTGAGTTTCACATTCCTTGGCAAAGACTATCATCGTATTTTACGATGGAGTCTCGCGTGGTTCTAGTGACGGAATTCTCCGTCTAAAAACGCAAGCAAAACGCAACAATTCATGGAGGCGCCTGGTCGCTCGTAGAAACTGTCAAACAAGTTTAGATGCTAATCATGACAAGGAATCAGCGGCGGATCAAATGGTAGGCGGAGTAAGCGGTCGCCTAAGGCCTCGCCGAATTGGGGGCCCCAAACAATTTGTGTCGATTGTGCGATTTTTGGAAATTCAACAGCAGAGTTAATGTATAGCGCAAAATCTAATTAAAAAGGTAAAAAATTGACCGAAAATATTCTTTGTATATCGAAAATATCCTTGGGTTTTATATATCCTTGGTTATATAAAACATTTGATTCTATTTGATTAGCTATATCGGCCAGGTCACACGGCTACGCAAGAGAAGTATGCAGTGTATTCTATTTCTTGAACGGGATTTTCATCTGTTCGTAAATGATCCTACTGTTAGATGCTAAAATAGAAACCATTTGTTCTTCCTTTTGTTTAGTCCTTGTTTCAGATGTTTGTCCCTCGTTTCTGTTGTCCTTACTGTTATATGTTCTATTGCTGTTGTCGAGGATACATTGGGGAAGCTTGGACAGTCGCACCTATGTAGGTTGGGACAGACGCTACCATGACGCAGTCTGGTATGCCAAAAACGTCTGAGACGACAGCCCACACGGACGACAGCGAATCAAAGGCTCCAAAGACTGGCAAGATGGTCACGATGCCGATCATCAAACTCACCTCCGACTAAAGGACGCCGCAGACGGCCTGTCTGAATGTCGGAGTAATACGAAAGCCCACCGAAAAAGGAGGACAAGAGGGACTCCAAAATAACCGATATTCCTACCGAGTTCACCCGGGATAAGGTGCATCGCAATGGTGAGAGAAGGAAATGTCCCACCCCCTATTTGTGAACTACTAGATATTAAGTCGTAGTCTATAAGATATACGGCCTGGCCGTTCTAACGATAATAAAAAAAAAAAAAATCAGCTTGTCAACTGCGAAAACCCCTAAACCGTTGCCGCGCACACAATTGTTTTCAGATTTTCAATACCAGGGTAGCATGTTTTTCAAAAGGTGGAATAAATTTGCGCTGCAGGTGAAATAACCTGCAGCGTGGAATAAATTTGCCCATCACTATGCATTGCATACTATCAAACCCGTGGGAGCGATCGCTAGTGTAAGGAAGATGGATGAAAAGGAGAGCATCCTTCATTTCGCTTAAACCTTTAATCGGCTGGTACGAAATTCCATACAAAACCAGCTGTTTTCAGATTGCCGATACCAGGAAAACATCCACGGAAGAGGTAGCACCTCTACAGCAATTTTGCTCGAAAACCGAAGAAAGGTATGCAATTTTTAAACACTAAGTTTCCTGTTTTTCGTGAAAAATTTCTTGGAAAACTACCAGTTTTTTTGCCCGCCTAAAGGTATGCAATGTTTAAACACTAACTTTCCATACAAACCAGCTGTTTTCAGATTTCCGATACCAGGAGAGCATGTACTTCAAGAGGTGACCCTCAGCCACTCAGGCACTCAGGCACCTGAGCCCCTGAGTTACTGAGTTACTGAGTGACCGGCACTCATGAGTGACTGAGTGACCGGCACTCATGAGTGACCGGCACTCATGAGTGACCGGAACTCATGAGTGACCGGCACTCATGAGTGACCGGCACTCATGAGTGACCGGCACTCATGAGTGCCGGTCACTCAGTAACTCAGTAACTCAAGGGCTCAGGTGCCTGAGTGGCTGAGGGTCACCTCTTGAAGTACATGATCTCCTGGTATCGGAAATCTGAAAACAGCTGGTTTGTATGGAAAGTTAGTGTTTAAACATTGCATACCTTTAGGCGGGCAAAATTACCAGGTGCTACCTCTTCCGTGGATGCTCTCCTGGTACTATACATTCGAAAACTGGTAGTTTTCCAAGAAATTTTGCACGAAACTCGAGAAACTTAGTGTTTAAAAATTGCATACCTTTCGGCGGTTTTCGAGCAAAATTGGTTAATTGACGGCTAATCGATGACTTATTGACGGCTAATCGACGGCTAATTGACAGCTAATTGACGGCTAATCGACGGCTAATCGACGGCTAATTGACGGCTAATTGTCGGCTAATTGACGGCTGGACAGGAATGGGCAGGAATGGACAGGAATGCACAGGAATGGGCAGGAATGGACAGGAATGGACAGGAATGCTCAGGAATGGACAGGAATGGGCAGGAATGGACAGGAATGCACAGGAATGGACAGGAATGGACAGGAATGGGCAGGAATGGGCAGGAATGGACAGGAATGGACAAGAATGGACAGGAATGGACAGGAATAAACAGGAATGGGCAGGCATGGACAGGAATGAGCAGGAATGGGCAGGAATGGACAGGAATGGGCAGGAATGGACAGGAATGGGCAGGAATGGGCAGGAATGGACAGGAATGGGCAGGAATGGGCAGGAATGGGCAGGAATGGTCAGGAATGGACAGGAATGGACAGGAATGGACAGGAATGGACAGGAATGGACAGGAATGGGCAGGAATGGGCAGGAATGGACAGGAATCGGAAATCTGAAAACAGCTGGTTTTGTATGGAATTTCGTACCAGCCGATGGAAAGTTTGAGCGAGAGATGAGGAATACTTCCCATTTCATCCATCTCATTTGCACTGGCGATCGTTCTCACGTGTTTGATAGTATGCAATAGCAATAGTAATGGGCAAATTTGTCCCAAGTTGCAGATGTCACCTCTTGAAAAACATGTTCTCCTGGTATCGGAAATCTGAAAACAATTGTGTGCGCGGCAACGGTTTAGGGGTTTTCGCAGTTGACAAGCTGATTTCGTCACTCGACAAATTTGTCAGCATTTTGTCAACTCTCGTGGCCCTGCACACATTAATGTGAATTTCTAACGTTCGCTTGATTTTCACGTATCAAGTTTGATGCTCCAATTTTAGGTTGGTTGTCCGTGCGTCAAGAAATCCAGGAATTTCTGGACGGATTTCTGGGCTGAGTTTCTTGCAGATTATGAACCTCTTCGGTCATTGTGAATACACTTGCGATCATTTCGTCACATTTACTTCAGTATGAAACACACTATGTGCTTCTCAGGCACAATTTGATAGTTAGTAGCAAATTATAATTATAACACCACAAAACACTCACTAATTTTTCTCAAACAAACTGAGTTTTCAATGCAAAAAAACGAGACCGCTTTCAGCACGCACGACCAAGGTCTTAGGTCCTGGTATACGTGAAAGGAGCAAAGGCGCAGTTCATCGCGAACAGACATGCGTTCATACGTATGACTGAACATCCATGTTAGGAGATTGCGTGTGATAAATACCCGCTGCAGGATAGACAATAGCGATAAAGTTCACCACCAACTACTGGTGTTTGAGTGTTTTGTTAAGTTAAGATCTAAGAAGTATAACTGAGTGTTGCATGGCGAATATCCCGGAAGCACAGCGAGCGAACCAATTCGATGGCAAAGTGCTCCTTGGATGCTGTAGTTGTAATTTCCATCACGTGCAGCTCTCGAAGTTGGCGCACGTATGATTGTAGCTGCATTTAGAAGAGTTCAGATACAGTGGTAACTGGTGTTGGTGGTGATATAGCCAGTTCCAATATTGTATTCGAAGATGATGGTGGCCCTGGCGGACCATTTGAAGAAGATGATTAGGGACGGCCCAGCGGCGGATTAAACGGTAGGCGGAGTAGGCCCCTTCTTACCGCGCTTTGCGCCTTGTCTCATTTCAAGTCCCCTCAATGTTCCCCTTCCCTCCTGCATCGTTTTTGAAATTAGAAGCCCCAACTATAATTTTGCCCTGGACCTCCAAGGGGATTGATCCTCCACTGCAAGGAATTCTACAATAAGGAATATTAATAAAGCGCAAAGAAACCGAAATAACAATTAAAACAATAGCTTATCAACATAATACAGAAACTAAGAAAAATTTCGGCATTACAGTAAAATATCGACTAACATGATTTGCTTAGTGCTTTGTGACTGACTATGTTTAACCATGTTTGTTTCGTTAAATATATAATTGATTTAACGGCTAATTGTACTAAAACACTAACAACACATTTACGTTTGTTTTTAACAAAGTTTCGCAAAAACTGTTTTGCTTCGTTTACCAAAACACAAACCAACACCGGTTGCACATTATTGATTCGGTTTGATTTTGTTCTCTGCTATGTGTCATAGATGTGTATATGGAAGAGTTTTGTTTGTCTTTTGTCTAACAGAAAACATTTAGTGATTTCGTTATCCTTTACTTTGCTTATTTGTGGATTGATAGAACATGTGAAACAGTTTCTTTGACGCCCAGACAACGCACACGAACCATCGCTTTGTACTTTCTTTTACCTCTTATTTTATACTTTCGTTTTTCATTCATGCATCACTAAGCTCGTTTACTATCCTCTTCATCTTCCTAGCATTCCACTTCCATCTCTTTGCTTCTTCTTAGCGTCTATTTATTTTGAGAATGTAATGCAGCTAAACAAAGGATTGATATCGGCGAAGTTTCGTAGTTGATGTGTTTTGGGGATTTTTCGGTTCAAACTATACATTATCTGTCGTTTTTCTAGCCTAGCGTTTTTAAAAAGGTTCAGCCAATTGGTTAAAATTAAGGCACAATTTTTTCATTAACGTTTCTGATTTCTTTTCGTCCTTTGACTCGTTAGAAACGAATTCGTATTTATTTGCAAATGGGCGTTGAATCAATTTCCCCAATGGAATTAAATATTTCAAGAAAATTGAAAATTTTCTCCAAAATATTCTCCGATAAAAGCTTGCGCGCCATTTGCAATGTATATATGTGTGAGTATATCTCTGTGTGTGAAGCACAACAGCGAAAGCTTTAGCGTACGCTTAAAGCTTCATTGCAAGTCATACTTTGAGTTTACGTGGAGTGTTGTCGAAGAACACCTCAGTTCGTCTCCTTTGACGGCGTGCGGTTGTTAGGTGAAATTCTAACAACAAAGACATCTTGAGTAACACGTTATCCTATTAGCTTCATATGTTTCTGAACATTTACTACATGTGCCTGAACTGGGCTATAATGGAACGTGGGGCGTGAGGAAAAATATAACATCTATGACGGGTTACCACACCTTGATTACCACAGCACTAACGGTCTATTTCTTCGTTTTTAATATTTTTCTTTTCTGGGGATTTTGTGATCTAGTGTTTTAATAAATATATATATCGATGTGAAAAGTAACAACTGACATCGAACACTCATGACGCACAACGAGAGGATCACATGGCGTCTCCTTCAATCGATAAACGAACTCCAAGGGATGGATATTCATCCAACAGTTGGCCTTTAGTTGACAGCAGGTTTCTTCCGAAAGGCATCCACACACGGATAGCAGAAGTGCGATGGTACATCAAGATTTACGACCATTGGCGAGACAGTTGTTGGTTCAGTTGGCTTGTACGAGAAGAACTGTTTTCCCTTTAGCAACAGCAGCAGTAACCATTTCGACATAAGTGCAACGGTTTAATCAACGGACGGTGGGTGGAGTAAGAGAAACTACTGTACGAGAGAGGGGGCAGGTAGGAATAAAAGGGCAGATTTTTGGCTGAACTTTGGGCCACACTTAACCACGGTAAGGAGGAGCTTAACGTGTACCGCAGTTCCAACATACGCTTCTTTTTACAAGAATATCACTTAGCATGATAACTGCTGGCACGGTGGCAAAAACAACCACTTAATCATGTTTTTACCCTTGTCACCCCCAATGGCTGTCCCCGGTCAGTGGTTACCACTGTTCGCTTGACTACCCTTTCGTAAAGCTTCCAAGAACGACAAACACTGCGCAAAGTACTATTTAAGGACGCGGTGTTCTTTTACATTCTTCGTTACTGGATGTATCCTTTTTCTCCTGGTTGTCCTTAAATCTTTTTCGCTCTTAACTGTACAACTGTCGATAAATAACGGATAGCGAAACAAGAAGACACACGTAATAGATTCCCAAAAAATGCTATCAATACTAACAATGTGTCTTTTGCTTCGATTTTCATCCTATTCTGGTTTGGTCCTTCGAATCCTTGGAATCTATCACAAGAAGCGCAAACGTAGGCAGCAGTGCCACGCAGAATGAAAAAGTAACTAACAATCAATCTGAAGTGTTCCTATATTGGGAAAGTTTTACGAGGAAAATGGAAAGCAGACGGGAAGGACGCGCCGAAAACAATGTGTTATTTTACGACTATCTTGTTCCGCACCAATCGAAAGCGTAAGGGTTTTAGTGATTGTGGAGATAGATAGTTTGAAAAACAAGTTCTCGGTAACTGAAAGAACCAAATGCGCGAGAAAAATATTGATTTATCAACGCGTTTGAGACGATCTGATCCTTAGTTATTCCTGTCTGCTGTTTACATATTTCTACGAATCATTCTGCTCTGTTCAGACTTGAGTTCTCACTTTTATACCTCAAAGTTTTTTTTTGCAAGTTGTATCCGTAAAGGCTTGAAGCCATGTTTGACACGTACACATGAAACCTTATGATAAAAAGGACGCGTATTTTTTTAAAGCAAAGAATGTATTCCACTCTTTCATCCCAATTTCCTATGCCTCCCTAATCGTGGAAAGACACTTATTTGTCGCCACTCTAATGAGCGATACCAGCGGTTTTCCGGTAATTTTCTATGATTACGGCGCTCACCAGTACCTCTCCGTTCTGCCAATTCTTCCATTACCACGCTCGTCGTTGGTTTCTGTTGCTACCGCTACGCCGGCTACACGAAGGCACTGTTTTCGTAGTCGTCCGTTACGCGAAGGAGCTGAACTCCTCGCGGGCAGCACTGTTACATCTCGAGCGATACCTCGAGCGATGTTTCATCGCCGTTGGAAATCTGCTTCTTGAGCGCCTTAACGCCACCACCGTTACCATTACCGCTGATTCCAGCCATTCCCTTGGCCGTGATTAGCCGTCCACTTCTTCCGGTGCCCCGCACGGAGGCAGTATTACCACCGCCCGGTACACGTCCAACGCCACCGGATTCTTCGCCACCACCATCAGATTCGCCGGCACGCGAGGCACCCCGGGTATAGTGTGAGGTTTGGTACTGCGAGTTACCCTGGTCGGCACCACGGTTACAGAACATGCGCTCCAACATCTGCCGGTAGCGTGGGTGATTCATGGCGTAAAAGTACGGATCAATCGTGGCCGCTATTTTAGCAAACACGGCAGGTATCATCGAGTTGAGTGGGGTTAGATACTTCTCGTACCCAAACACACCCATCATCGCAACCACAGCGTACGGTGTCCACGCGGCAAACCACAGTCCGATGATGCCCACCACGACCCCGGCCAGCTTTACCTCCGTCTTATTCTTGCTCTTGCTGGACTGGATAGCGTTAGCATTGATGACGGCCATAAGGATCCGTGCGTAACAGTAGCTGATGATTACGAACGGTAGCAGCCAGGCGAACAGAAAATAGACGAACATAAAGACACGGGCCTTGTAAGTGCGATCGAGGTAGTCGAAGCTGCATGCCGTCATGTAGCCTTCGGCCGTATAGCGACTTAGCCCAATCTCTAACGCTGGGAAGCTGGAAAAGAACAATCCATACGCCCAGGTGAAGGCAATCAGGATGTAACACTTCAGTTTGGTCGTTGATCGGTTCGGGTTGAGTGGGTACACGACTACATTGTAACGGTCAATCGAGATGACTGTCAGTGTAGCGATCGCAACAGTTCCACCAAGTGCTCCCATCAATGCGTAAACCGTGCATCCTAATGTAGTTGAAAGGGTAAACGATTAAAAAAAGTTGCCAATGGGAACTTTTACACAATCCAGGATACCTACCAATCGACCCGAGAGCGGGACCCTGATGGATACTGTTGTAGATGAACAGAGGCGCCTCCATCATGATGACGAAATCGGCCACAGCTAGATTCATGACGAGATAATTGGCTGGTGTACGCAGTGAGCGATATCTGATGAAGAGAGTAGGTAACATGTGTAATAGACCACCTTACAGTTGAAGAAATATTAACTATTTATTCCATCATCAATTCTACTGCAACAGGCGATATTTACACATGTGCAGGGAGTAATGACCAAAAGCCTCAAGAAATATAAGTGTTACATAGTAACGCTACTCTCCTATAAAGGATGCTTTTTTGAAAGGAAAAAGCTCTGGTCCAACGAGTTGCGCCATTCGTCGTGGAATTTGAACACTGGGCAACTACAAAGGAACAAAATAGCTCAAGTCGTAAGAAATAATATTATTTATTTAATTGAATAACACCTAGTGTAAAGCTAAGTCACGTTTGTGAGCTGCATTTTCTCTAAAACAATAAAAAAAATATTTCGAAGGTGAAGAGATCATGTAAAGAAATTTAAATTACAAGCCGAACAGTCGCATTAAATCGTTTTTATCAAAACAGATAAATATCAAGTAAATTCTTGTCATCAAACTATAATTGCCGAGGATATTAATTGCACATCAATAAGTTATTTTTTTGGTGAACATTTTATTTGCTCTTTTCTAATTCTTGACCTATCGTCTTCTTCATCGTGCTAGGCCGGACTTTTTATGTGGACTCCGAGGTGTAGACACTACTCCAGTCTGAGGCACACTCCAAAAGGTACGGTTCTATCCTTTTTTAGATTTGTTTTTCACCTCGAAGGGGCGATCGAATCGCCCGGCCGGTACCCTGAAGTTCGTCTGCATTGGGGGACTCGACCCATCCCGAAGGCGAGGGGAATCCGGATCCACGGCAAGCGTTGTGCCACTGATCGAAGCAGCGTCGGCAAACGATTTGCAACCATGACGGCGTATCCCACCAAGTCCCTTTTCACAGTCATCACGGCAGCAGAATATCAACGTCACCAGGGTATCTAACATGCTCCGGAGGTCGGGTTCCATCGACGGATGCAGCAGCACCGCACTGACGAGACGTCGAACCATTCTGCACACACATGGAGGAAAATTGAACCTGTGGTGCGGTCCGAATGATGTTGTGTTTCAGCCGTATCGTTCGCCATCATTAGCTGCCATTTGCGTTTCTCTTTGTTGGCACATTTGCACCCGGGGGTGCAAATGTAAAAGTGATGCTAACCATTTCGGTCAGCGAGTGGTTGGTGAATTCCGCAGCAGTGGCGAAATTCAGTTGCAGAGGGAGAGTTTATAACGCGTGTCCCGGGGCACGCAGTGCATGTGTTCTGAAAGAACTATGCGTATCCTGAATTGTTTGCATGTGTATGCAAGCAACCTAAAACGTTCGCCTGACACAATTCCGGAACTAAGGCACCTCACAGACAGGACGAGCGGGGGAGTATAGAAGCAGGGTCAACCGAGGGCCAGAACGATTGTTTCGCGCAGCAGCTGTAATCGATGACTTTGCGGCACGACAAAAGGGGTTTGTGCGTAGGGGTTGTGTAGATAGTCTCCATCGACATGGGCGAGTCACGCCTCTGTGGATGATCCACAAGCTCCAACACACACACAAACACACACACAATTGCTGGCCGCCAAGATGGAAGCAGCAACGTATACTCTGCGAGCATCCAGTTTGGCTGTCACTCATACAAAGGGACGCATTTGCGGCCATCTACACGACACGTGGATGAGTCATAATGACGACGCACTTGAGGGGGGCTAGGTTCTGCGCGCTGGCGACATCCCGCGATCCATCTTAAACTTCTTCCTCGCACAACAACGCTCAGTCACGGGGCTCAGCTTGGTGTCTTCTTCTCTGCACGGCCTTCCACGCAAACCGGGAGGAATTATCTGGGTCACCTCCAGCGGCATGGAAGCGAGGCGTGGGGCACGGGTGCGAGCGTTACCGGCAGTCAAAGGCCCCAGTTTAACGTAGAGAATGAAGTGCATCATCCTGTACGCGGTCAGGAGCCAGGACGAACGGGAAGATATCGGTTCCACCCGGATGTTCTACGTTTCACACTAGTGTACTGCACGAACACGGTTGCTGTCCGCGCATTCGGTTGACCGGCCCAGGGCCAAGGGCAGCCCAAGTGTATGGCCCCGGGCCCGGTTCCGTAGACGATGACGTACGCCCCAAACGCTCTGGTGGAATGTAACGATTGAACTAACGTGTCCACGGCCACAGAGCTCACTTTTATACATCGCCTTTTGGTGGTGTTTGTATTGCTTCGCGCACCAACACCACGCATTGACCGTCTTCCGACTGGCCGAGTGTTGGTGCCTCACAGCGTTCAATAGTATGCGTGTTTTTCACCATATGTTTTTCACCTGCACAATGCACCCTCTACTTTGCCAAGCAAAACATGAACGAACACGTTTCTTCTGCCAACGAATGGTCACTTCTACAGTTCCAGTTTTTGCACTTTTGTGGAGTTTGTCACTAATAATACGTTTTCTGAAGAACTGCATGATGCAAGAATACGACATTGTTATTAAAGATGCTGTACTTCCATATCTTTTGCCCATAAAAACGTACCAAACACTTTATTTTTCAGGCGGCTTTTGGAAAATTTCATCCGTTGCTCCCTGATACTCCACCAGCCTTAAGGCAATGGCCAAGTAAGCGATCAGCTGTATGGGTACGTTGTAGCCCCCCGCCTGCAATATACGCCAAAGTTTGATCACAATCGACGGGTATGCCATGGCCATATATAACATCCAGTCGTATATTTCACAACACCACAATTCTTTGTGCTAATAAGGCGCGTGCAATTACACCTTACACTGGAGGTGTGTTCTCAAGAACTAAATGCGTGTAGCCATGGTCAAGCATCCCCATCCCCATCTACCCGTTGAGAAAGAGAAAAGAAAGCAAGATGATAACACCCTACTCTTTCGCTCGGGGGTTGGAAGGAGAAGTCGCTATATGTGTGCCTAAGTGGGCCAATGGGCTAATCGAATGTTGAGACGCGTAGAGATAAATAATAAGATAAATAAATACATCCTCCCCCACCCCAAAAGGGGAAGAGAAGGGGATTAGGAGTATGATTTCTGATGACAATTAACATGACTATCTGTCACGTAGATATTGTTAGACAAACAAGGGAAAGATGTACTCTGTAACTCTTCATTACAACATCAGAAAAGGTATTTTGTTAAGTGATCCATCCGCCGCGTATGAAGAGAATGTAACGAGCTTTACATAACCACTCAAAATTGGTTCTCCTGATAAGATTATGTTTTCCTCAGACAATTTGGCGCCTTCATGCATCATTAAATTGCCTTCATCATTACATCCCCTCAATTTCAACCCCCTAAAAATATGCGTCAATTATTTAAAAATGCATCCAATGACATCATACAACATGATTCATTTTCCACTTTTTTTCGCCAGTTGACAGTTCATCGCCAGCTTTGTGTGTGTGCTTTGTGACAAAATATCTATTTGCCGGTTCTTTTTCCGGTGTGCTACTGTAGTAGTTTAGAGCTCCTATGCTGGTGTGCGTTGGCATGGCGATACTTTTCGCATACGCACACTCGACCAAAACAAACACCACCGAAGAAGTTCAACTCGACCGGGTATAAAGATATACCGGCAAACAAAACCATCCGGTCGTAGCGATTCACTCTCCGTCGAATCGTGAACACGCAGTGACCGTCGACCGGGAACAGAAGAGTCTTCTGCGCGATATTTTCACCATGGCAGCGGGACAGTTAATTGGAACGATACCGGAGTTTTACGTCAATATAGACGACTGGAATGTGTATTACGAACGGTTGGAGCAGTTTTTCGAGGTTAATGAAATTGTACCGGAAAAGCGCAGCGCATTCTTGATCAGTTGCATCGGTAGTCATGCATACAAGAGTCTGCGAGATCTGTGCCATCCATCGCTGCCCAAGGACCGTCCGTTCGAGGAGCTCTGCGAGCTGCTACGCAAACAGTTCAGTCCCCAAGTGGCAATCTTCCGTGAGCGGACATTGTTTTACAACGCCACACAGAGCGTCGGAGAGAACGTGACCCAATGGTACGGACGGCTGAAGAAGCTTTCGGTGGACTGCAAGTTCGGTTCCAACCTGGAGGCAATCCTGCTGGATAAATTCATTACGGGATTGAGACCGGGCCAGGTGTTGGATCGGTTGTGTGAGGAGAATGAAACGATTCGACTTGAGCAGGCTCTTGATATTGCTGTGAACAAGGAGTGTGCCGTACGGGAAACGGCCTATCTAAATCCGGTCGCGAACCCTCCTGCTACTGGTGCCTGTGGACGTTGTAATTGCGGTGGACGAGGCGTCGCACCGAGCGAGGATGGTTCGAACTGCGGTGAACAGGCTAAGGGTCGCGGTCAGGGACGAAATCGGAACCGTCGACGAAATGCACGACGCAATGCCGACAAGAATGAGGACGAAAATCAGTCCCGGGCGGAAGATTAAGGGGGGGAGGAAGAACACACACTGGGGAGGGATAAAGCTATAAACAACTTTTTGAATAGATGGATAAGAAGAATAAGGAAATGTATTTAATAAAAACGTACGAGAAGTATTTTTAAACATGATACAAAAAAGGGTCTCAATTTACCGAAAGTACGAAAGAAAACCAAACCATTTTAAAGAAGATGTTTTGCGTTCTTCACCAAAAGGGGTTGTTGCAAATTTCGTTCACCACCACATTTGCTGCACCAAAGGCGAAAATAGTGTGGGTGCCTTCAGTGCAAATCGGTTTAACTCATAGCCATGGCTTAAAACCGGTTTCTGAAAATGCGCTGCCCTTACGGTGAGCGGTCCGAAAAAGCAACATGACATTTAGAAAGTAACGCTTCTGGAGTGGATCTTCCAGCCATTTAAAGAGAATTATTGTTTTAATTATCTCAATGTGGGAGTTTGCTGATCACTTTTCTATTAATTATTTAGTTACCATTAAAAAAACATAGTTACTAAGCTGAACCGAAGGGGGCAATGGGGACCTGCGTTTAGCAAATACGTCATGATGTGAATTGATAAGAGGGTACATTTGTAATGAATTAAACCTTGTTGCGCAACAGGTAGGCTGAGTCATTATTGGTTTGGTCGCATCGCTGCATAACATCAGAGTGTACTATTATAGCATGAAATCAGACGGAACTACGAAGTGCAGCTATTTTTGCAACTAAATCTTGGAACAATAATACCAAAGAGATATAAAAAAGCAAGAAAGACACAAAGACCGCATTAGCTGCTACCATGAGTCTATCTTTTCCAGAGTAACCTCGATAAGATACAGTTGAATGCAGAACTGTACCTTAAAGGAACGAATGTAGCTAAAAAATTCCCTTTGCCGGGGAACCAACGGAGCCAATGCAACGGAGTTGTATGTGAGTCATTTCCCTTTTCAACATTCGTCGAACGCCGGCCGGGTTGGATTGGTCTGTGTGCGTGTGGCCATCCATCCCCATCGATTTTGCTTCAAGTTCAACGGCGCATTAGACGACGATGATGTCATTCGCCGTGTGTCCCACAGTGTACAGCGCCAGCACGCCCAGCACTCACACTGGCCACCGACTGTATCGTACACCCTTGGTTGGCGCCGGTTCCACGAACACAGCCGCGCCACTTGACCTAGGTGGGGATCCGCACACCAGCCGGTTATAAACGTCTTACACATCCCGGTTCGCAACCGTATAGTGCGCTTCTCGTTCGAAAACACGTCCACGGTCTTGCAGTCTATAGCGGCTCGGAACAATTTCCCTCGCGGCAAAAGGTTACGAAAGTCAAGATGGTCGGTCAAGCGATGGTCGGTTCGATTCCGGAGTTTGACGGTTTTATCGACGACTGGAACGTGTACCAGGAACGGTTGGAGCAGTTCTTTGAGGTGAACGATATTCCGGACACGAAGCGCACGGCACTGCTCATCTCGGTCATTGGCAGTGACTCGTACAAAACGCTTCGGGACCTGTGCCATCCGGTGCTGCCCAAGAACCGTACGTTCGAGGAGTTGTGTGAGTTGCTGCGCAAGCAGTACAGCCCGCAGGTGGCTGTGTTCCGCGAGCGAACCACCTTCTACAATGCCCGTCAGGAGCAGGGCGAAACGGTGACTGTGTGGTACGGGCGGTTGAAGAAGCTGTCCGTTGATTGCCGGTTCGGCGAGAACTTGGAGGCAATACTGCTGGACAAGTTCGTGACCGGACTGCGTAGCGGTATGATCATGGACAGGTTGTGCGAGGAGAACGAGGGCCTTACGCTCGAGCTGGCACTGGAGCTGGCCGTGAACAAGGAGTGTGCCCTGAAGAGTGAGGTGGCCGGAGCTACCGGGATTTGCTAATTCTAAGCTATGTTAGCGGTTTAAGCAAAACGGGGTGAGGCCACTGTGAGATGGTTCTGTGAATGCATGCGCGGAAGTGGTCGGTGGAAAGTGTGAAGCGAGTCGTACTTAAACTAAGCATACTTATATACATTGAATAGATATTTAAACGTAGCCTAAGTATTTACGTTAATAAAAGCCTACGATCTCGCTAGATGGAGGCAATAAGTGAAGCCATAAAAATAGCGTGTGTTCTTATTACTGCCGCTGATGAAGAAGGTGGAATTGATGGAGTTGGCACTTAAGAATATCCCGATGGGGATAAGATGGTGAAAGAAAATGTGTGTTGCGGTAAGCGCTTAATGTTGGTGAAGTTGCTGGCGATTTTAATGTTTTATGAGACCATGGAGGATGAGTTGCTGCTCCACTTCTGTCCGTAGACGAGCTTAAACGAAGCAGAATAAACCTGATGAATCTAATGAACATCCCTTATGAAATAATTGTGTTGAGATGACTTCACAAGGTTCTATGATTGACAAGTGACGCCTTAATTTCCCTCCCCCACAATACAAATAATGTGCACGTGCCTGAATTTTACGCGTTAATCGAATGACACGTGGCAGCAACTAGAGTGAGAATAACAATTGATGCCACACTGACGAATATATGGGTGTATGGTGAACTTGTGTACGGGTGCGACCATAACCAAATTCCCTGAATACAGTTCCGGATTTTAAAGCGTGCTTTAATCATGTGCTAATGTAATTTGCTCAGAAGTGTTGAATTTTGCTGAAAAACCCCCTTTTCGCCTGTTGGTTAAATGCCCGGAGAATAGACGCAGAAAAAAACAGGCCACAAATTGTTAGTGTAATGATGGATGATGTTCCATTTGTTTGGTCGCTTTGAATGTCGCATTTGAGTAAGTGCGGCTATGTGAAAATTCGCGTATCATTGTTCACGCCTGAAGAATTTTGGCCCGTGTGTAGTTGGCGAGCTACGCAATGCAGGGCGTTGCAAATTACGGCGATGAGTCATGCAGGAAATATTTTATTTTTCTCTGTACATTATTAATAAACAAATGTAATAAAATCAGTAGCTTAAGCTTTAAAAAAACACAGACTTACTGATAGTTGACAATTTAAACGATAGGATGCGCTAATGGCATGAACACATGACGTCAATTTTGTATGATAAGCCCGACATTCTTGAGTGGCCTGATGTACGAGATTCGACAAGTTGGAACACGTTGGGACAGGCTTTAGCAAGATGCACAAAAACGTGATGCAAACTATTTCCCACTACCATCACTGCTACATTCACCCATTTTTTTGCCCTATAAACTCCGGTGGCTTTGTAAGCAAACATGAACGATCAAGATTTACCACCCCTACCCCGCCCTGCTTGACGATCACCCTATGACCTCCACACATGATGAAGAATGCCACCCCTTTTTCCCACCCCATTACGAAACCAGAAGCCGGTTATTATCTAAGCACGCACCACCTAGCATCCCCTACTCCCCAGCTACCCCTTTTTGGCTGTGTGCGCTTTGGTGGATGATTTCAGGAAATAAGATTAAACACCAACACTGACGCAACCGCTCGGTGTGTGTGGTGAAATTGGACACAATGACTCATCAACAATTTCCTCGCCTGCTGGTGACAGGGTGGTGGGTGGAGCTGGGAGGAGGATCGTGCGATTGTATGCGTTTTGCCGGTAGGGCAGAGCAACAAAAACAAAAACAAACAAGATAGGCGAACGGGAAAGTAGCATCGAGTATATAAGCCGACTGGAAGGGCAACTAATGCATCAAACAAGCGTGAAGCATTCGATTGTTGCAACAAACAACGTCGCCAATACAAACGTACGCAAAGTGAAGTAAAGTTAGCAAGCGATTCAAGAACTTTCTACAGTCAACGGCAAGTGCTACTAGCGAAGAGAAGCTCTCCAAAGTGCTTACAACAATCATAGAGCCTGAAGTGGAAGAATCATGGCTAAACAGGCGCCTACTATTCTACCGGAGTTCCACGGTGAGACGGACGATTGGAAGGTGTACCAAGAGATATTGGACGAGTTCTACCGGGCCAATGGTATCGCCGGAAATGATCGAGTTCCGGTGTTGATCAGTGTGATCGGCAAGACAACGTACGCGACGCTGCGAAGTCTCTGCCATCCTGCAGCACCGAAAGACATGACCTACGAGATGCTGTGCGGTGTGTTGGCCCGTCAGTTCATACCGGAGATTGCCATCTTCCGGCACCGTGCACTGTTTTACCGGGCCGAGCAGCACCGTGGCGAAAGCGTTAAGGAATGGTACGCCCGGCTGAAGACTTTGTCCATGGAGTGCAAGTTCGACGAGAGCGTGCTGGAACCGCTGATGGTGGATCGGTTTGTGGTCGGTTTGTTGCCGGGGCCGGTGCAGAACCGGCTGTACGAGGAGCAAGCTGATCAGCTACGCAGCATTGACCGTGCGGTCACATTGGCAGCAACTAAGGAAGCGGAACTGAGACAGGAAAATAGAGACGAGGAAATAGCCCACGGCTTCGCCGGATTGGTTATTGATGATGTGCGATACGGTAGACGACATCGGCGACATGGAAAACATCCGCATCCGTTTGGCCGGGATCATGGACATGGGCGACACGGTGGACATGACCATCATCGTCGCCACGGACGCCACCATCGGCATCATCATTCGGATCAAAATTCACCAAGGCCACTCGAACACCATGGGCATCATCATGAACATCATGGACATCATGGACATCATGGACATCATCATGGACATAATGGACATCATGGACATCATGGACATCAGGTACATCCGGGGCGTCATTTCGGGCCGCCAACCTTTGGACCGGGACCATGGACAGGTGGCCACCATGGGCGTGAAATGCCGCCACGTTGTTTTGGACCGGCGGCCGGACCGTGGATGGGTGGACACAAGGTAAGAAGTCATCCATTTGGTTACCCCGCCATGATGGAAGGTTTTGGACGTCACGGCCGCCCGTGCGGAAAATGGCGCAAACGAAACCATCATCATCGCCGAAGCTCGTCTTCAAGCAGCAGCAGCAGCACCAGCACCAGCAGCAGCAGCGATTCCAGCAACGCCTCTCCCTACTCGGGGTTTGAAGTTACGACAGACCAGGAGGGTGATAGACAATTCCAAAAGTTTATGCGCCGTGAAATTGCCAAACACTGCCACAAACGACATGGCCCCGGACGACGCTATCGTCGCCACCATCATCATCAGCAAGATGAGGATGAACAGGATCAACATGGAAAGCGAGGTTGTCGCAGAAATCGCAAGCAGCAGGACGAACCAAGTGCACCATCACAAGCGGAACAAGCGTCACCCAACGATCCTTCGACGGATCCCGAGTTGATCGAATGAAATGGACTAGATCATTCTACAGTTGTTTCAACACATGAATCGAACCCACAAAAATCTTTTTATTACACCGGTGTTATTGTTATAATAGATTAGACAATACTAATCATGCCATCAGCAAAAAAAGAACAAAAGTGGTGACAAAAATGTATCAAAAAAAGGAAAAAAAAATAGAAAAGATGGCGAATATAAAACAACAGAAAAAAGAAGAAAAAAATTTAAAACAATTTAAATTGAAACGCTTTTCATTGGGAATGTACAGATAGAAAGAAATTAAGGTTTAATGTTCGAACCGAAAGAAAATTTCTTCGTTGACAAGTATGCTTTTCTTCTTCGCTTCTTACGTTCCGAAATAAAAATCGATATGATTAATTGTACTTGGAGAAGGACGGCATAGGGAAAGTACATGGAAAAAAGGATCATCTTCCGGCTGCATCTGCATTCGGTGTACAAGGAACAAATATGACATTGGTTGTTTGTTCGGGGTGCTTGGCAGAACAAGTTTTACGTTTTCGCTTTATCACTTGTTCAATAAATTTGTTCATTTTTTCCGGGTGTTTTCGCTGTGTTGACTTAAGCAAAAGTTTACAAATTTGAAGATTTGCAAAAAAGGACAACAAAGTGAACAATTCTCCACACTTCATTGAGCAGTTCACTCATTTTCTTGACCGTAAACATCAACTGCTTTCGTGTGTACGCTGTGTTTCTCATGTTTTCCGTGTTTTGCAGGCTATTTTTGAGCGTCAGATTTATTTTTCCGGGATTTATGCTTTTTCTTATGAAAGTTTTTCGCGGATTTTTTTTATTGGAGTTCCGGAAAAAGCAAATCAAACCCAATGGCTACTTCGGCCAGACAACCCATAAAAAAGAAAGTTAATCCAAGGGACTAATATGATCAACAGATTAGGAGATGCAGTAGAAGAAGTTCGAGGAAAAAAATAAATTATATCACCGCCAAATGTTTATCGTTAGCAATACGCTTGCTTTAACGTGTTTTGATTTCTATGAACGTAGGCCCGCCGTTGAATTTAATTCTTTCCATGAAATAAATCACAGCATAACATACTTGCCTACATTGAGGCGTTTATAACAAATCGTCGTGCTTCTAGGGAAACAGCTATCTTTTCCTTGCTCAAAAGCTAACAAGTGTGTCGTTAGGAAATACTGCTATTAAGCTGAACGCTTAATATATAATTATAATGAAACATCATCACCATTAGTATCAACACCGCTAGTATACAACGAGACTTTATAAACTGGAATGGAATAAACACTACAGGTTGGCAGCACAGCTGCGTTGAGAGGTCAACGTATAACGTGAAGCGAACCAGTCTCTTTGTGCCTAACCTTTGTCGTGTACACATGTGCGTACTTTATTTCTACCTAATTATATATATAGTATTAGGAAATTAAGAATAAAGTATATACAGCATATAGGAAAGCATATAGGAAGTGTATAAAGCATTGGAAACATTAGAATCGACTACATTTCACGGAACGCTTACGTGACAGCATGTTGCACACGGAGCAAACTCCGGAGCAACTGGAAGGTCGAATTAAGGGAACACCTTGCTGTCTTGATTAACACTGTCTTTATTTAAATCTATCTTACGCTTTTATACCTTAATTTATGTTTTAAATTTAAACTTCTTATTGCTAACTTGCAATGTTGTCGACATACCGATCATTCTTGGTCGCGCATGTGACCATTGCGATGTTTATTTGTTTATTAAAGGTGCAACGTAGCCAAACCGTACCGATCGTCCGATCGGGCGGATGGCTATGCTGACCTACTAAACTAGAACCGCGCCTTCCGTCAGTGACATCCCCGCCCCCGTAATTCCTCTTGAGGGGTTACAAAGGTGTCTCTACGTCTGACGGAAGTGGAGGAGGTTTGGGAATTATGACCCTTCGTTTGTTGCGTACCAGAATAATAACTATTGTAGACATCAGTGCGATATTGCTTACCATCGCAACACTTAGGCCTATAACCGTCGCGTAGCTATTTTGGGAATTGATGCCATTGTCGATTTTTTCTTTTTCCATTACTTCGGAGCGGTCTCCAATGGGCTTAAAGTAGGTACGGAAGGTGTCGTCTTTAAGTTCGAGAGTTGGATGAATCTCCTCCTGGGCGGTTTGTATGATACAATCTTGGGATAGAGTTATTATCCCGGCAAATTCGTACGGGTTTGTTATGGTGTTGTTACACTTAAAATGGATTGTACTTGGGTCCGACGTATAATACAGAATGCTATTTGGTTTGCTTAATTCGAAGAATTCCGTATACGGTGTTGGTATTTGTTCCTGGTGACATGACTGATTCGTCTGCTTATGAAAAAATGCTGATGATACGCAATCTAATTGCTTGAGTGTTGAGATATCGGAAGAAATGCTATGCGTACTATTGATTTTTTCTATATCTGTGGGGTATAAAAAGTCGTTTTCGTTCACGGCTATCAAGTTATGCGATATGCCGAACGTTGTATGATCTTTTATATTTGGTATAGGGAAAACGTGGAACATCTCGTATCTCTTTATTGAAGCGATGGTATGATGTACTTCCATCATTATTTCGCCTTTTATTATTTTCTTATTTTTGACTACCGGATTCCCTAACACTATGTACCCTAACGGTAGTTTGGTTTTAATTTTATCGAGGATTTTCCCTTCCTCTTCAGGATTTAGAGGGTTTATTTCGATTTCCATATACTTATTAATTATTCCTTGTGTTAGCATATTTGCTATTGCGATGGTCTCTTCCATGAACTTGCTTAACACCCTTTCTTTGTTCTCGTTGAACTGATTTCTTAGAACCCTTATTCCGGCATTTATTTGTTTGACTCGGTCCGCTACCTCGTTTGCTAATTCCTCGTGAAGTAAATTTGTCTTTTTAAGAGAATCAGATATGTGTGCCATCTTTTCATCTTCAGAAACCCTGAATAGAGCTAGCTGCTCGTCTATGTCGTCTCCGCCGAAGATGAAGTCCTTCAAAATTCCGAACACTCCACTAGATCGTTTTGTCCTTGAATGGGTAGCTTCATGAATCATTCGCATTGCATGACCACAATTCCTTTGTAATAGTGTTTTAATCTGGAGCAATTTTCGGTCGGTAGTGTTGATTTCCTTAAATGCAAAATCGAGACTCTCTTCCAGCTTGCTCAGAGTGTCCGAGTCATTTTGTGGTGTTATTCCTGTATAAAATTTGGTTTCCCAATTTCCTCTTTTTAATAGAAGGGTACCTTTGTGGTCGAAAAATAGTCCGGATTCGTTAATTGGTGCAACGGAAAAACCTGTTACCAAATCCAGCAAGGATATGATAAAAATTAATTTCCCAATTTCCATTGTACTGGTCTTATTCGCTTGCATTTCTTTGGAGGCTGTGAGGTTAACCTTGCAGCTGTTTCCTTTATAAGGTTGATGTCAAGCACTCTTTTCCTACCCCACTCTGGAAAGCTAGTAGCCCCAGTCTGGATAGCTAGAAAGTTAGTAGCCTTTACTTCTAGAATGGCCAACTTCACTGTTGGTTTCTTTAGTATATTTTGTCCTACTTGAAGGCTAGCGGAGCGTATAAGTCCGTCTTTTCCTTTGTGGACTTCCACCACTCTTCCCTTCGACCACTTCCCTTTCCTATTTTCCTCTGGAAACGTCACAATGTCTCCTACCTTTATCTGTTTGGTGGGGTTTATCCACTTTTCCCTTTTCGTTAGTTTTGGTAGGTATTCTCGAATCCACCGGGCCCAATAATGCTGTGTTACTAACTGTGCCTTCTTCCAACCTGCCCGCGTGGCCTCGGCTACGTTGACATCAGTTAGGTTAGGTTCTGCTTCTCCTGAACACCCTAGGAGGAAATGAGCGGGTGTTAGTGGTTCTTCATCCTCACGGTTTAGAGGAATGTGTGTTAACGGTCGATTGTTCGTAATAAATTCAATTTCCGTTAAAATTGAACGTAAAACATCCTCTTTAAAACTGTCAGTTAAGGGCAGCAAACTTTTTATTTCTCCTACCATTCTTTCCCAGGCGCCGCCAAAGTGTGGGGCTCCTGGCGGGTTGAAATTCCAAGTGATTCCATCTGAAGCACATCGCTCCACACATCGCTTCATTTCGTTGTCTGCACCTATAAAATTCGTGCCATTGTCACTATATAAATTTGCTATCTTTCCACGTCGATGCTGCATATTTTTCAGGCATCTGATGAATGCATCCGAGGTGAGATCTGAAGCAATCTCTATGTGTATTGCCCTCGTGGTAAGACACGTAAATATCACTCCCCAACGTTTCTCTGATCGTCGTCCTATAGTGACGAACAGAGGGCCAAAATAGTCTACACCCGTGTGCGTGAATGGCTTGCTATGAATAGCCGTTCTACAGGCTGGTAAGGGCGCCATTACGGGAGGGTTTGGCTTTGCTTTTTTATTTGAACAATATTGGCACTTGTTAATAACATGTTTTAAAACTGCCCTCAGATCTACTATCCAGTATTTTTGTCTTATTGCGGCGATGACTGATTCACTCTTGCTATGTTTGTATTTAACATGATAGTTTTGTACTATCAGATTCGTCAAATGGTGCTTCTTGGGTAAGATGATTGGATTTCTGGTTGCATATGGAAGGAAATTGACTGATTCTAATCTACCTCTAGATCTTAGTACCGCTTGATCGTCCAAAGCAGGACAAAGATTCCGGATCGGACTTTGGTTTGAGAGGGGTACTTTCATGATCAGCTTGCTAATGTCTTGTTCGTAACCTTCGTATTGAGCCTTCCTTATTAGGAGTCGTTCTGCTCTGTCCAGATCGTGTTTACTAATTTCCCGCGAAAATGTGGTTTTCTTAACTTTTGATTTTAGCCAGTCTATATACTTTAATGAAATTGCTACTGCCCGCTTCAGTCTTTTCCAATCGGAGCACCATTCGATGGAAAGCGTGCCCCAATCATTTTTCTTTATGATTTTGGTTGTTAGGACTGGTCGTATGTCCTCTAACGTAACCAGCAGATCTGGCTTCGCAACCTCTACTATAATAGACTTGAGAAATGCTGGCCCTTCTAACCATTGGGATTTTCCTACTGTAATTTTTGTAGCTTCATCGGCAGGATTATCCTTTGAAGCTACCCATTTCCATTGAGAAGAGCTGCTGCTGTTCAAGATTTCGCCTATTCTTAGGGCTACAAACTGTTGATAGTTTCTGGCCTCTGAATTTACCCAGGCTAAAACAGTTTTGGAATCCGTCCAGAAGTGTTCTTCTTGAAAATCCAAACGCATTTCCCTTTTAATTGTGTCTGCAAGTCGTACACCTAGCACTGCCGCCTGTAATTCCAATCTGGGTATAGATAGTGGTTTTGTGGGAGCCACTCTAGTTTTTGCTGCGATTATGGCGACATCTACTTCTGTTTCATAGGTGGTCCGTAGATATGCTACTGCTGCAAAGGCCTGCTCTGATGCGTCTACGAAGATATGGAGCTCCCTTTTTAAGCATTTTTCTCCTCTTGAGTAACACCTAGGGAAGGCCAGTGTGCTGGCAACGTGAATTCGTTTTATCCACTTATCCCATTGATTTTTAATTTCTTGTGGAATTTTCTCATCCCAGTTGAGTCCCGACTTCCACAATGATTGCATAATTATCTTCCCTTCAATCAGATAATTACTCAACAGGCCTAACGGGTCGTATATCCTCATGATATACGAGAGCATATCTCTTTTATTCCACTCAGTTTTGATTTCGTCCTTTATCTGATATCTGAAGACGTCCTCCTGGGTGTCCCAGTATAGTCCTAGTACCTTTTCAAAGGTATGACCTTTTTCCGAGATTTTCAGCAAATCCCTCGAAGATCTTCGTTCTTTGGGGATTGAACCTATCATCTCCCTTGAATTCGAAATATAGTTTCTCATGAAAAAATGTGCCTTATCATGGATGAAGTTGATTTCGCACACAGTTTTTGTTGCCAACTCAAGTGAGGGGAAGCTATCTAAGTAGTCGTCAACATAATGGTTTCTTATTATTGCGTCCACTGCCTTTGGATAGTTTTCAATGTATTTCAACGCGTTTTGGTTTTTGACGTATTGCGCGCATGCAGGTGAGCATGTAGCGCCAAACGTCATTACTTGCATTACGTACACCTGGGGATCCTCTTCAGGCGATTTTCTAAACAAAAACCTTTGGGCGCATTGGTCTTCTTCTCTGATTTTTATCTGATGGAACATTTCTTGAATATCTGCAGAACATCCAATACTATGTTCTCTGAATCGTATAAGCACTCCAAAGAGAGACGTGGTGGCGTCCGGACCCGACAAGAGCATGGAGTTAAGTGATACTCCTAGATTCTTTGCTGCGGCATCGAAAACTAACCTTGGCTTGGGGTCTATTTTATTTAGGTTGGAGACAGAAAAATGGGGTATGTAGTTTATTTTTGGATCCATACTTAGGAGTTCATATGGTGTAGCCTTACGCGCATACCCCTTGTCCAAGTATTCCTTTATTTTCGATTGATACCATGAGGACAGCAAACTGTCCTTTTCCATTTTTCGTTCTTGTGTTTTAAGTCTTCTCAAGGCCTGCCCATAGCTATCGGGGAGAGTGGTACTTTTGTCTTTCCAAAGAAGACCAATCTCATATCTTCCTTCATTGTATCTTAGTGTGTTTTGCATGATATTTAGGGCTAATTCATCGTTTTTAGGGTTCAAGGGCGTGTTAGTTACCTTTACTCCAAATTCCTCAGTGGAAAAATATTCGCGCATCATTAGTTTTAATGCCTTTTCATCTTCCTCTTGCTTCTCTACTATGGTGAACATCCTTCCCGTGTCAGTTCGTTTGGTGTTTCCTCCAAACAGCACCCAACCCAGTCGAGTTTTATGAACAATAGGCTCGTCTGGTTTGCCTTCGCGAGGTGAGGTTCCTCTAGTAATATAAGCATGTGGTAGACCTAGGAGTACCGTTGGTATTGCGTTTGCATAGCTCGCAATGTCGATATCAGATAAATGTTTGTATCTATTTGCCAACATCTTAGCATCCACAGATTGGATAGGTAGATCGAGCTTCTTCACTGTACGTAGATTTTTTACATCATACGTGCGTCCTTGTTCTCCCTTTATTTGGACAGCAATGGACTGGCTACTGTCTTCGTATTGTATAATGCCATTAGTCCAGGACAGCGCTAGAGGGTGTACTGGCCCCTCTGCTTTTAACAAAACTTTTACTTCTTCGAGTACCAGGCTGGTTGAGGAACCTGGGTCGATGAAGGCATATGTTTTTAGGGATTGTTGCCCACTAATGAGTGTTATTGGAACAATTTGATAATAGAGTTGCGTGTCATTTTGGTGAAAATTAACCCTTCTCGGGCCTTCATTCCTTGATTTATGGAGGATGGGGTGATGTCTTTCCCTGCATCCATATGCGGTACATTGCGGTGGAAGTCGGCAATTATGTGCATTATGATTTGTAAGTTTGCAGCAATTAGTACAAATATTTTTGTTTCTCAATATGGACCATCTTTCGTCCACAGAGCTTTCTCGTAGCTGCCTGCAATCAACGGTTTTGTGTTGATTGTTGCAGATACAACATTTATCCTTTAAAAAGGGTTTACTATACGATCGAAGGGAGTTGTAAGTATTATTCTTTTTGGTACCGTGATCCCGTGACTCTAGCGTAATGGCTAAGTCTTCTGTCGGCTTTAAAAATTCCGCTAAATTGGAGAGTGTTAAGGATGAACTCTTTCCTTTTTCTATTATCCATTTGTTGCGTATGTTGGATGGAAGTTTTGCGACCAGGTCCCTAAGGAGTCGTTGGTCGTTTAAATATTCCACTCTACCTAGTATGGTCATATTTGAAATCATATTGTTCAATGCATTAACAAAATTGATAACTGTGTTAGGGGTGTCTAAGTTAGGATCCTTAGCATTGACCAAGTCTGAGAGCAAGGCATCGTAAACAGCTTCAGGATTCCCGTAGCGTTTTACGAGCCTTTCCATTATTGCAGTGACATTATTTTGGTCGTGCATCAATGAGCTAACTGCTCTTAGTGCATTTCCCTTTAAATATTTTTGCAATCTGTTAAGGTTTTCCAGATTCGAAAATCCGGCCCTTTCTGTCGTTTCGTCAAATATGGCCTTAAATTTTGGCCATTCCCTGTAGTTACCATCAAAATTAGGTAACTCCATTAGGCTGTTTCCTTTCAGATTTATGGCCGAAACCATTTTTTCCAAAGTTGCGGTTAATTTATCAAAGCTACCTTGAGGAGGCTCTATTGACTCTTTTTTTGGCATTTCAGCAATTTGTATGGCGGCTTGATTCGCCTTAGCCATCATTTCTTCTAGCTGGTTTTTTAATTGATCTACTTCGCTTTTTAGCTTACTGGCGTCCTCATTTTGCGTCGGCTGGTGAACTTGACCGTTCTGATCTTTTGCTGACTTTTCAATTAGTTCATTTAAGTGCCAAGTGAGTTTTTTGTTCTCTTCTGCTAAGTTTGCAATTTGTGTTTTTAATTGTTCTGAATTAAATCCTGAATCTTTTTCTACTATTTGGAGTTTCTGTTCGGAATTTTTCTTTTCCTCTTCTTCTAATATTTGGACGAGCTGCTCTTTTTCTTGAACGGCCCTATTGGCTTTTTCCTCAATTGCCTTAACCTCTTCCTTGTGCTTTTCTATTAAAGCCTCGCATTTTGGACAGGTAAGGGTCTTTGGAGTTGTTTTTAGTTTTAGGCATTCCTTGTGGAAATACCTATCGCACATGTGACACCCTATCAGTTTTCCCCATTCGTTTCTGTTGGTACACAGCCAACAATTTCCGTTTGGGTTAGTTTTATATTTAAACTCCATGACTCACCTGAGGTCTGAGTTCAGTTGGCGCTGTTGATGCTTGGTGTGCACTCGGCTTGACTTGGTGCTGATGGAGCTGTCGGTTTTTTACTGGTTCGTCCGCTAGTCTGGATCGAGCTACCGACCGTCCGCCGGTTTGCCCTTCTGGATCGAGTTTACCGACCGTCCGCCGGTTCGTCTTTCTGGTTCGAGCAACCGACCGTCCGCCGGTTTGCTCTTCTGGATCTAGTTACCGACCGTCCGCCGGTTCGCGTTCCTGGCTGTTTGGAGTGCCGGCCGTCCGCCGGGTTGTTCCGTCTCTATCGACGGTTTTAGTTCCCACCGTGGTTGATGGTACTGATGGCTGCGAGGTTCCGCTGCCTTGTCCTCCCCTTGTTCGGGGTACTGGCCGTCCGCCAGGTAGTTCCGTCTCTATCGACGCTTTTTTGGTCCCACCGTGGTTGGTGGTACTGATGGCTGCGGGTTTCCGCTGCTTTGTCCTCCCCTTGCTCGGGGTACTGGCCGTCCGCCAGGTAGTTCCGTCTCTATCGACGGTTTTAGGTCCCACCGTGGTTGGTGGTACTGATGGCTGCGGGGTTCCGCTGCCTTGTCTTCCCTTTGCTCGGGGTGCCGGTCGTCCGCCGGTTTTACGTTGGAGCTTGCGTGCTCCTACCTTGTTGCAAGTGGGTGGCCTCTTCTAGTGATAAGTACCACGCACTTGCTTTATGATTTTGAGTGTCACTGTTACACACACGGAGTATGCTCCGGAGTGATCAGCAAGGTGTATATTTTTCGGCCTTCGTTCGAATGTTCCTCTCTGGAGCCACCAAAATGTTGCACACGGAGCAAACTCCGGAGCAACTGGAAGGTCGAATTAAGGGAACACCTTGCTGTCTTGATTAACACTGTCTTTATTTAAATCTATCTTACGCTTTTATACCTTAATTTATGTTTTAAATTTAAACTTCTTATTGCTAACTTGCAATGTTGTCGACATACCGATCATTCTTGGTCGCGCATGTGACCATTGCGATGTTTATTTGTTTATTAAAGGTGCAACGTAGCCAAACCGTACCGATCGTCCGATCGGGCGGATGGCTATGCTGACCTACTAAACTAGAACCGCGCCTTCCGTCAGCGACACAGCACTTTGGTAGAATTATATCTCGTTTTTCTGGAGCCACGCAGGCAAGTGCAAAGCTTTGTTTCAATTGCAATCAAAATTGGTTTTGAAGTCGATCAACATGTTTAGAGCAGTGTTATTCAAAACCTCATATCACCTCCTGTTCACATACAATTAACACGTTGACAGCCACATCACCTATTCGTGGGTGATAGTAACATTTCCTAGGGGGCCACATCACCCAATTTTTGGGTGATGACAAAAGCGCTAAACGTACCGCGAACGAAAGACACTAATACTATGAACGTGCTAATACGGACAGCGCTCTAAAACAAATCACGATGTTATAGCATTTCCATTTGCACATACTATTTTACCTTTGTAAAATTGTATGTTTTACATAAATAAATTAGTATCATAACGTAAATACTTAGTTACTTAGGAGTATATATTTTTTTGTTTCTTCAAGAACGGCCAGTGCCGTATTGCTTGTATTGCCGGTAACTTAATCTATTGTACAATTCACATTCGTTTGAAGACATTTCCTTCTCCAAACAGTGAAAGAACACCTTATCCAGGGTGTACTCGGTCCACCTAGGAGTATTATTTATGGTATAAGATGGTGAAGCATCCTTCACACATCTGTGGCGGAGTTTTTACGTTATTACGATCCTTTGACCGGACCTTGTTACTGTTGTTTCGGTCATAGGCACGAAACCTGACAATAAAACATTAATTAAGCATAATAAGACCGGTACAATAATAAGAATATATGTTCGTTTGTGTATGTTTGAATTGTTTGTTTTTAAGAATAAAGCTCTTATCGTATCAGCATCGCACAAAGGCATATGCGGAAGTTGCACTCGCGCTATAGTGATTTCCGTGGCCTTACGAAGAATTTCGCTCAAAAAGGCTTGGCAGTCAACGTGTTAAAGGCGCTTAAAATAAACACACACCTGCAGAATAAACAGATCGACACACCGAACGGGTAAATTGTAATGAAAACATGGAACATGTTTACTCAGTGGTTCTCCATTACATAAATATTCATCACAGCATCTGTTTCCGTTACGAGTGTAGCGTGTAGCGATAACCACCAAAACCAAGACAAAAAAAAAACTCACAATCGGTAGTGAATTTGTCTTCATTGCAATGAAATGGACGTCGTCAAAAGGGACGGCGGTGTTGTTGCGTTGACAAAGATGAAACGATAGATGCACGGTTGGGATACTGGCCACTTACCTGTAGAACATAAAGACCACCAGCGCGTTTCCGATAACGCCGAACAGCATCATCAGGAAGTAGAACACCGCCAGCCCGTAATGTTCACCGGCCGACGGTGGTTCGAATTGAAGCCAGAAGGGATTGATTTTGGCCACAAACAGTGGATCTACCGGGAGCGCGTATCCGGACCGGACGATGTATTTGCTGTGGTGGAAGAGAAAAGAGCGTATGATGAGAAATATGGCGCGTTCCAAATTGTTCCGCATTTCCTGCTTGTTGCGTGATTGTAGACAAACGGACGACAAACGGAAGGATTCGGAATTTAGGTTTAGGGATAAATTTTGATTACAACCCGCCGAACGACAAGCATGTCAGGGTCCAGTAGCAAAAAAAGCTATGGCCACCGTCAAACACCCTCTGCGTGTGTTGTTTGCAGCGTTGATTTGGTAACGTTGTGTTGATTGAGTTTCACAAGAATTCGTCCTACACGTCGTTCGAAGTCTCGAATCGTTACTGGTGGCACACAAAAGCAGACGAAATGGACAAACGGTGAAGCCGACGGTGATAATAGTGGCAAATTATAGACATTGCAAAACCAGTCGCAACATCCAATTCGCGTACGGATGGTTACGCTTCTACCAGAGATCACAAGCGTCCTTCGCAAGTGTCGGGAGGATATTCGAGAGATTAATGGAATGGAAACAAAACAGCGCTAGTCCAAAAAACGATAATGTTATCTAAAAATAAATACCTCCACACGCAGTTTGACATTCGTTAACGGTACACCGCATCGGGAGTATGACAATACTCGGTTGGTGCTCTGGCAATTTTGCTGTGCCGAAGAACTACCATAAAACATTAATTTCGCAACAGTCCCTTCGCACCGAGCTGGTGTATTTCGCATCGTTATTACGGTGCCTTGTATTTCGATGGTCTTCCCTATCTGATAGCAATCCCCCTTGCCAGGTATATAAACTTTTATCGTCCTTGTAGAAAGTGCTGTACGCTGCATATAAACCTTCCATTTTCCTCTCCATCTCTCTATGTGACGATTTGGGTCGAAAAACTTGCCAGAATTGAGGCTCCTGTATCTGCAAGTTGTTAATTTGTTTCACACAAATTTTTTCGCGATCGCTATCAAAATACAACTCTCTGCGGGATTTTTCTCGGAATCCGCAGCGTCACATCAAATGTAATAGCACACCTCGACGGTAGGGCGCGGAAGTAACGAAAACCGAAATCTTTCAAAAAAGTTTTTGTTTATACTATTGTTTACGGGTTGTTACCATGTTCTTAGAGTTTCAAAGCGTCGGATCTAAATGAAACCAATAAACGCATAATTGTTGAGAGGGTTTGAAGAAAGGAATCACTTTACAGGATAACTTTTCATGATGCACAACCCGCGCAGTTCATGGCATGCAGCGTTAGCGTGCGCGTAAGAGGAAGCGTTGTTAGCGTCAGGAAGTGGAATCTTTGTGACTTTGTTTTGTTCCTCTTTGAAGTTCCTCTAACGATCCCATCGATCATTGTTTGAGATTCAAAAAAAAATTAAAAATCCATCCAAACGCTAAACGATTTGAAGAAAATGCATGGCCCATCGCGGTATTCCGTTCAATTAGTGAATAGCCAAGAAATTCCCTGTTTCCAATCACAAAATAGCAGGTCTTTTTGTTTTGGTTGCTACTGTTGTTATGGTTTTTGTCTAGCTCACCTCCAAAGGACGCTGTTGTCCGTGGCGTTACTGCTGGTTTCATTGTACACGGACGGTGTTGTTGACGTAAGGTCAGTGGTATCTTCACTAGTCACGCTTACAGCCGGTGCAGCGGCTATGCTTCGGAACAGTTCCGTTGGCTTTGGTTGTATTGCGCCTGTCAAAGAAGGATAGGACCGTATGTTGTAAAGCAGTGATGAATGAATATCCTGCAGCGTTCTTACCGAGCTCGTTCAGTGTACCTCCACTTGCTATACCGCTACCGGTGCTCACACCGAGACTAATGCCAGCATTGCTGAGGACACGTTGAGGGTCCACCATGTTGTAGCTGGCACTGCTGTTGGCAACCGTAAGTCCTACAACCAGCAGCACGACGACGATCCATGCGTTGGCTGACATTCTGAACAGAGGACTATTCATTTTCCGTACGCGTACGCGATGGACGCCGGAGTTTTTGTTGGCGTGGAATCGCTACAAGCCTTTGCTAATACTTTTTCTCAAGCGCCTGCTTTCCTTCGTGTGTTATACCTTTACGTACAATTGCACACTTTTAATTACACCAGCATTATCACGTTTTTAAGTCGTTTGCTGAAGACTACAGTGAAGGTGTCAATAGATGAGCCCCTGTTATAGCGCTTCTACACTGCTCCGCTCCATACAGTGGGGTTCGAGAGGGTGTCTTTACGATGGATGGATTAGTGAAGCTGAAGTTCCATACTTCTTCCTCTGGTTTGTGGTGAATTTGTTCTAAAGCCCCTGCAAAGTTAAAAAAGTTAAAAACAAAAAAGTAAGCAAGTGTATTACGGGCATACGTTCAAACAGGACATAATCGGTAGTCATACCATCATTAGCATATTTGTAACATATATAATCCATGGTTTCCCATAGGCAGAAGCCACCATCCACGAAGCACTCAATTTGCTAACGCTTCTCAGGGGATTGAATGGGACGATGATGATGCTGTAAGAACAAAGGCACACGCTACCACACACCGATACATCCCATTTTGTCTGCTTTTCAGGATTTGTTCATGTGCTTTTTACGGAACAGCAAACAAAGCTTTTTCACTTTCTACAACCGCATATGTGGTTAAATGAAGGATGTATTGAAGGAGTTATGCAACAAAATTCATAGGATCAGTGAGTCCGATACATCAATCTATTGTTTTATGGTGAAGAGCAAGAATGATTAACTTTGGAGAAGTATGATTAGGTTACTTCATGATCCTTTAAAATATTTTCAGTTGATTACACTATAATGAGCAAGCTTGACACATTTTGAGGATAATCCGACATTGTCGTTGTTTGAATTCGAAAAACGTTGTTGAAGTAAATATATATTTATCTTTTTAACAATTCATTTTACAAAACCGATTCAGTTGAACCGAACCATTCAGTTGTCCATGTACATTATACAATAGATTCAGATGGGCATTACATTATGGAGTAAGGGGTCCAACTAAAAGTAAGCACCACACATTCGTCGTACTAACTATGTTGGTGCTCAGCGAAGTCACCAAGATAATAGCTTGACTGCTCACAAGGGTAGAAGTACTGAGATAACGCTCTTGACAGGCACCGTTCAAACGGCATCAACAGAACATTTAAATCACACAGAAAAGTTCATAAATGAATGCCGTGTGGGAGTGATAAGAGAATTGATTTTCTCTTATGGTTTTTCTACCAACGATTTTGTTCGAAAAAGTTGGAGGTATGTTCAGTTTTGGTTGATTCTCCGCTTACTAATACTTATCTATTTTGTCGGTTGTATGTACGGGCTTTGACGTCCAATTTGCTCGATGTTTTACAAGTTACATCCGGACGGCACTAATAACATAAGCTGTTTCCGCATTCTTTTTGAACTACAATTTCCACTCATCTCAGTTCGGTAGATGGTTTAGTGTAGTTGAAGGATTATGTTGCCCGCATCATTATGTTGCATTGCCTGCATCGGTTGCTCCACAAGAATCAGTTTTTGCATGAGACAGCTTTTGGAGATTGGTGTTAGTTGACGTAAGCCACACACCACTTTCCCTCAAAGCTCTGGGTTACCGGAACCCACCCTCCCACACTGTGGAGCTGGTGCTCCGATATTAAAATGCGTGCCGTATGATTTCCTAGCAAACTTTCCTCCTCGGCCAGTCGTATAATGAACCTGCGGTCATCACAACGTGGTGGTTGTGGAAAAAGACATACATTACAGAGACGCCTCATTAAAATCTTCACCACGTGCACCTCACTGAGCTAGCAAGCTGCAGGACAATATTAAATCAAGTAGTCTTTGATTTTTAATTTTAACAGACAGAAAGTAAAATTACCTACTTCATGTTAGCGCATCCCTAACTAATAGGAAGCATCTTGCATTGTGTTTTGTTACGAAAAAACGATTAAAATTTCTTGTAATAGAAACAAGAACACTTCACAGACATGCGGAGGTGGCTGTGGAGGATATGTCTGCGTACCGGACGGCTGGTTGAACAAGCCGTGTTCTAGTTGTAACTTGTGGCCTTCAGCTTGAGGGCAACGATTTATCATTGCTTCACGGTGGTTAAATTCTTTCGTGACCCGCACCGGATAGTTGGAAGCTTATTAACCCCTTGTCAAAACAGAAGTTAGTCTACCGACCTCTTCAACCGAGAGCCATGACCCATCCTAGCGGCTGTCATAACTTTGCACTGGAAGGAGTGTAACTACGCAAGGGTAGTTGGTACAATAGGTCATCAACTAGCCAAATTCTGTTAGCTGTAGTAAGTAGAGGTGATTGATGAATCTGACATCCAGTTTCCTTCGTGACGGACTTTCGAATGTTCGAGATAGATCGCAATCGGGCTGCTATTCAAAAGGATGAAAAATTAACAAACCGAACGGTTAATACAGCTTCTCCCCGAAAGCAAAATTGCCTGGAGATTGTCTTAAAGCAACGGATTAGCAAGTGGTTACGAATTTTGGTAAGTGTAAGTGTAAAGAATGGTTTCTCAATTTTCAGGTATATATTGCGGTACAGATTATTGCCCTAAAGGAAGGAATTGCGATTGGCACCGCAAACAAGAACCGATTGACAGTCGCGGACCGTACCCGTAGCTCTGACACAAAGATTGCCGTGGGTTGTGGTGCGACAGTTAGCACCGGTAGGCCTGCGATAATTGTCCAGAAGTTCGACTTTGAAACTTCGAAAAACAGCCCGCTGAAAAAATAATTAAGTCTGTTTGTGGTTAACCATTGGGGCAACGCGTAATCTTGGGCAATTGCTTTGGCTTTCGTCTTTGGCTAAACAAACATGGTATCTGTACTTACGCACAGCTAGTGTTCACGTGCGTAAGGTTTGTTTTAAAATGCGTAAAACAAAAGGTTCTCTAGAAAAAAATCTTCTAAGCGAAACATATTGCTATGGCACCTACTGTAGATAATTGACCTAGCAAAAGCGAGCTCACACGACAATATTCGGCCGGCGGGCTTCATGTTTAGTAGATCGCGCAGACGGGCTCCGCAGATCGATGGCGTCATAAGCCGGCGCTCTGCACATGGTGGTAGGCATGCGGGAATATCTGTACACGCACAGGGAGGCTACTCGTTTCGGTCAAACGAGCTTAAAACCGAAGCCCAACTCGTCTGGCGGCATCATTTGGAGGTGCGTTGTGAACGCGATCGGACACAACGATCCGCCGACAGGTTTTTTTGTGGCCCGTGTAGCTGTAGTGTGTGCGTCCGTGTACCATTGTGCGAACGTGTATGTGTGCAAAGGCTCTCACTTTCGTGGGACCATAGCGAAGTAGTAAGCCAACATTCGGAATTACTTGACGACTTATTCGGAACAAGAAGCAAACAAATCTGCGTAAGTGAGCATTATTCTTATAAGTTTTCGCTTCGGGTGTATGTGTGTTCCTAAAAAAATGAAGTTGGTTTGGTAAAAATGCCTACAAGACACCATTTTGTGCAAAGGATAGTTTTTCGATTAGTGACTTTTTTCTACTTCTGTCATCGATCCTTCAAGAATATTGAATTTTATCCGAATATCAATATCGACACTTGTACATCTGGTTAGGCGTAAAGTAAGGCGGAACTAACAGCTACAGAGCTGGGCACGCGATGCTGAAAATGAAATGCAGGAAATAGTGCATCGGACATTACGTATGCAGAAACCAGTTTTGTCGGTTTCGCATTAGGAAACAGACGATTCGAATGCGCGCAACAGTGGTGCAAGATTTATTATTCACCCACACCGGGACGAACTTGCATCGGAAGGTTTCCTGTTGCAAAGCCAACGGCCAACGCTCCGTCCAAAGCTTATCTGGGTGACATAATGTTTTGGCTGCTTGCCAACATGCCAACTCCCTGTGCAGGGTACTCGGTGTTTAGATCCGGTACACACTCCCGCGTACAGGCAAACAGGTGAACAGGACGGATTAAGAATATACCTACTATCAAGTGCTCAGTGTAGAAAGAGGAAAAAAAACGATGCGATGCAAATAATGCATGCTGCAGGTCGAGAAGCTGCAGGTCGCAAAGCGAGCATGTTCGGTTTTTTGCTTATTTGGTGACTCTGAGTGATTATTCGGTGGTTTCCCGTAACTTCTCTTCTGCTTTTTATTTCTAACACTTGCTGTCATGCGGGAGCATCATCTTTCGCATTGCTGGCATTACGTTAAAGCATACCCTAAAAGCAATCCCTCAACACGTACAACAATTCATTTCCATGCAGCACAGCATTACTAAGGCGAGTAGAATTCCACTCGGGTGCATTTTCCCGCGGCATCACAAACAATGCCTGTGCCGGTGGCATATTGTCAACCGAAATTGCTCAACCACACTCGGGATTAATTGGACCGAAACCCCGTTGCGAGGAAGCAGCCTTCGGTGTGTATCATTTTGACACTATCCTCTGTCACTCACACTTATGTCACGCGACACGTACAAAGTGAACGGTCTTCGTGTGTAATAGGAGTGCGTTTGATTTAGATTTCGACGCAAGCCTCTTTTATTTTATTGCGCACCTTCAACGCACCGCACCGAAAAGACGCGAAATGGAAGCCGGTACGATTAATTGCATGCGGGTTGTTTTGAAGTTTAGCTCGCTGTACAGTGAGGTGGTTCGCGAAAGGTGGACACAACGGTTTTTAGGGGGATCTTATTGATGGACAACCCCATTTCGAAAGCTCATAAACTCAGCATGATTTAATTTACAGCACATACTTAAACAATATCAACTCTGCATTATCCGAACTGTCATGTTCCATGTGGCCCGAATATTAGAGTCACGACCTTACTCAAGACATTTGTGAGTAGATGGACTGACGCTTTAAGTGGATCACACGGCGGCCGACCTGTTTTTACCAACGGGCACATCGGCTGTTTTCGGTTCGGCTTCATCGAATAACTCTCGCGTGGCTGCTTGGTGTGGAGTTGGTTTGGAGGTACAGTAAACGGCCGCCAATATCTGGGCGCAAGGCCATCGAGTTCGACTACTGCGAGCATAGAACGCGTTCGTGCGTGGTACACGACTGGCTCAGGAGTCTAAAGAGTTTCGTTCTGCATTTGCTTCTTCTACGTTTAGGGTGTACCTTTGATCAGGCGGATTGTGCGACCAGTCTTGTACGTGGCAAGGTCAAATTGAAGATTTAAAAATGACCAATAAACCAGCAAAAAAATGGTTTGCATAATCGCACTCCACGAATTGGCAGTAATTTGCACGAATAAATATGCAGCTGTTGCAGCCGGTTGTGGAAAGTTTGGTCTGGGGGTTTCGAGTGTAAAATATGTAATTCCAACACCCAGCAGCATCCACACAATTTAAAATTGCTTTTTAAATTATTCGTGACGGGGAAGATTTTACATTCAAATTAAACTTTTCTCAAAATGGTACGGAAACGGTGCTAGACTCCATTAGAATAACGTTTTTTTGGTCGGATAAATGGCTATCGGCAGTTACGGTCCAACAGATTCTTTGTGTAGCGCAGCAACAAGCGCCCTCTAATGAACGCAAATTTAACACTACCAAATTGTAAGTAATCTTCCAACTGGCAACGCAACCACCAGGTTGGGCTTGGGACAAAAAGAAACAAGAATCCATCCACTTTTTCAGGTGAAGGCCGTGTAATTATGTTAAAGTAATGGTGCACAACATAATGCTTAATTCCTACGCCGGAAGGTTTCCCATTTCTGATAGAGTTTCCTCCACCAGCCTGGGTCGTTGTGTCGAAATGGTTTTACTATCTGCCATGGTAATGTCCAACCACGGTGTCCAACCAACCTGGTTGCAACTCCCATTAGGGATCCATGGTGGCTGGAGGTCATACGCCCAGCACATCCGGACTTCCTTTGCTCCATAGAGAGCATGTTCCGGTGAATAAATACGCTATCAGTCAGTTTTTGGAGAGCTCTGCCGTACCATGTTGGAGCATTGGCAACCCTAGTGACAGTCGTTGTAGTGTTTACCGTAGGATCATCGACATGGAAGTAGGATGTTTCCGAAAATTTTCCAGTATGGTGAACATCGCATGGACGAATCAACATTTACCAACAGTAGTACGGTGTGTCTTGATTTTGATGTCTTTGCTTCCCTTCGGTATATCTGTGTGCAGCTTCCTACCCAGCAAAACAAGCACTCGTTTTAGCTTGAAAATATTCCATCCAACGCGCGCTCTTCTGTACAGTGGACACGAAGGAAAGGAACTCGTAGTAAATCCAGGAGAAGAAAATAATACAAACACGACTTGCATTTTGGATATCAAAAAGGCAACTTGCGACTCCTCTGGGTTTTTATTTGCCCGGATTTTGCGTAGTTAGGGATCGTGTGATTCAACATGCAAAAATCTGTTTAGTCCTTTGTGCCGGACTGCCGGAGACTGTTTATGTCATTGACATTTTTCTCCAGCAACAGTAACTCCCTTTTGTTTGATAAAACAACACTTGTGCGCATATCTCTCTCTTCATCTGACTGGCTACGAAACGACTTGGAAAATGAAAATATTATATGAGACCGAGCAATTTGGACAACAAAAGCTCTAGATGTGATCCCAACCAAATGAACAAACAAACCAACACCATTGCTTTTGACCGCTTCGCGAGCAAGTTCAAAATGCTGGCAAAATGGTTTCTATGCCGAAACAAATTATTAATCAAAATTGAATCTTTATTAGTGCTTTTCCAAGGAACCGACTGAAGCCAGTACACTTGGAATCCGATTTCCTAGTAGTCGCCATAACGCGTTACCTCTAATGTATTTTTTTTGTTTCTCGTTGGGAATGGTGGTGCTTTATTAAATGTTAAACCTCCGCCAATGTGATCAGCGGGATCATAACCTGTTAGCGGGGAAGATTTTTCTAAATAAGAGCTTCATATAACTCGGTCTAGCTCGATGTCAAAGCGTCCATTGACATTGTTCGCTCCTGTAAAGGGAACCATTAACGTGCTGCCGCTCCACACTGTACGAGAACTTCGCTTCAGATCAGACTCTGGATAAATTTGGCGACCCGTCAACTGCGTGCTGCAACATAAAACCACCACAGGCCAGTGAATGAATTAGTGAAGCAGCTGGGAAATGTCCCAGTAGTTGGTAGACGATAAAAAGGTATCGCATATTTCTGGAAGGTAATTAGCTTTCATACCCTGTTGGTTTTGTCTGCAACACGGAAGGTAGTAAAACTCGCAACAAAAGAGAGCCCGTATTATGACGGTGATTTTGAGCGAAAGTCATAAACCCTTGGGTGGTTTTGGTGGAAAATTAAATCCTTCCAGTGAAAACGTGCACGGCATTTGGTGTGAATGCTGCACTACTACACCATCCTTCATATGAAATGGCGCGTGTATGAGCAATGTATGGCTAACATATTAGGGTGGGTGCTGTTCGTGGGGAATTTAAGGGTTTCGTAAAGAAACAATAATCCAATCCAATTTATTAGTATTCTTTTGGGTCATATGTCCACAGACCTTACATCGTTTATAGCCAGAAAAAGGATCCTTTAACCCGCAGCTGATGGGAATTTAACATTTTCCATTTTATTAAATCTCTTACCAAAGTTTCTGAGTGGAATCGATCACCTTCAAACACTCCGCAAGGCTTTTGGGAGGACGTGAATGAGAGCAGGTTGTAAGCAGAATGTAGCTATTTCAGTCATAATTGAATGTGACAGATGTTGTAAGGAACACATAACCCCGCGGCAATGTCGCCCAACCCACAGGTGTCCCCTTTTCCGATTGAACATGGCAGCAGGTACAAAATGGTTTGTCATTTATCTCAAACCAAGCCAGATATTGATCCGATCACACCAGGTGGCCCACGTCACGTCCCAATACCTTAACTTCCAACTCATGGCTATCAGCCGGTAGAGGTCAAAGTTTTCCCAGCTGGCCGTGTGCTTTCCGTTGTTTGAAATCTTTCGAAACAAATTACTTTCCTTCCCGTGGATGAAAAAAAACTAGTCACAAACTAATAGCATTCTTTTTTCCACCTACAGCGCTCACAACTAAAGGAAGAAGAATGTCAGACGGGAGATGCTTGTGGTTGGCACTGGCCGGTGTACTGCTGATTCTAGCCGTGATTACCGGTCCGGTGGGTAGTCATTCGCCGTTCAAGAAGGGACCACAACATGGTTCGTTCACTAGAACGTCAGCAGCGAATGGAGAACGTGGTACGGTACGGGAACGTGAGCGAGAGCGCGAGCGGGAACGCGAACAGGAACGATTGGCAATACCTTACGTAGGTCCACTGGTGGGACTAGAAACGAACGGAAAGCGAGCTGCCAATGACTTCGTTGAGGATGTCGGTAAGAACGTCTTTGACACCGTATACCACTGGAAGATGATCGACTTCATGTACCCTTCGCTCCAGTTGCGTAATAATGCCATCAGAACACGGTAAGAAGATGATGGATGCGATTTTGTTCACGATCCTACTGATATGTCTAACCACTCCACAGCGAATTCATTCCGGAGAACAATCTTCCGCTCGGTGTTGATCGATTCCGAGACCGGTTGTTCATTACGACACCACGATGGAACCCTGGGGTACCGGCCACTCTGTCCTATCTGCCACTGCCTGCCCAGGATCGTAGCCAACCGTTGATGCCGTATCCGGACTGGAGTTATCACACGTCACCACGCAACCCGGACTGCTCCAAAATGATGTCGGTGTACCGCATCCAGGTGGATGAGTGCGATCGATTATGGGTGTTGGATGCGGGTGTAACCGACACACTCACCAACCTGCAGCAGGTCTGCCCACCCAAGATTATGGCATTTGACTTGCAGAACGATGAACTTTTGTTCACGTACGTACTGCCAGCGGAACAGGTAAAGGAGGACTCACTGCACACGAACATTGTGGTGGACGTGCGCGACGGCCAGTGTGATGATGCGTTCGCATACGTTGCCGATGTCTGGCGCAACGGTATCACCGTGTTTGATATGCGCAAGTTCAAGAGCTGGCGCACGACGAACCATCTGTACAACCCGAACCCGCTCGCCAGTGACTACAACTATCAGGAGCTTAATTTCCAGTGGTCGGATGGAGTGTTCGGTATGTCGCTCGCACCGGTACACCGCTCCGGCGATCGAATGCTGCTGTTCCACCCGATGTCCAGCTTCATGGAGTTCCAGGTGCCAGCCTCGATCCTGCGCAATGAAACTGTATGGGAGGGATTCGGACTGGCGGCGAAGGCGTTCCAGCCGGTGGGCACCCGAGGTCGCCTCGGACAATCGTCAACAGCCGGCGTCGGAAAGAACAATGTACAGTTCTTCACACTCGTCCAGCAATCGGGTGTCGGTTGTTGGGACCTTGGCAAACCGTACAACCGCAACAACCTCGGCGTGGTGGAGAAGAACGCACAGAAACTAACCTTCCCGAACGACCTGAAGGTTGACCGAGAGCCTCAACAGTCGCTGTGGGTTATGAGCAACAAGCTGCCCGTCTTCCTGTACGACAAACTCGACTACACGCAGACTAACTTCCGCGTGCTGATGGCGGACGCCCGGAAAGCTATCGAGAATACGGTGTGTGACCCACGCGTACCGCCAAGTTTGGCCTTCGATGCTGCCCAGCTCGAGTGTGAGTTGGAGCTGTAAGAAAGGGACGTGGAGCTGGATCCACGTTCCAATTTGCCTTCCCTTCCACCGACTACTAGAGCTCCCAATAGCTTCCCTGACACGGGTGTGAAGCCAAAACTACCATTACTTCGACAGTTGGACCAATTCCCGAAATGATCCTTATTTATCTACCTTCGGGACTTCCAAACTTTATCGCACTACCCGTTCGAACTACAGAACACCTTCGAGCGCGGTAAGCCATTGGCGAAATACATTCCTCTACCTAAGGTTTATGGCACGCTTCTACCTTCACTTAAAGGGCAAGTCAATAGAATCCGAAACATTCTTTAACATTTCCACCGCTAGGGATGAATGGGACGAAATGGATGACAAAGTTTCCCAAAGGGGTCGCAGATATATATATATATATTCCGTGTAATGCGGATGGAAACGACACAACAAGGCTTCGGAGACGCAAAAGGCGGGGTTTAATCAGGACTTGTGAATGCAACGAACAATGTGTGCTTCTTATTGCTCCTTTTGCTGGAGAAGTCCATTGGACCAAAGTTCTTCGCTCGCTATAGCTCAACGTTAATCATCTCCAAGCGGAGTTGCATCGTTTCAATTGTGAAATTCGGCGGATAGGTTAGCCGTCCATGTGTACGGTACCAAAGGGGAAAACGTATCATTTTTCCATCGATACGTCGGTTCCCATCAGTGCAATCCAGAAGACATTATTGCGCGCCGTAAACTGTCAGACGGACAAAGATGTTTCACCTGTACGAGAGGGTTGGAAGTAAATCCGCAAATAAGAAGACAGGGCAGGTTGCTATCAATTCAGTATCGGTCATGGGGTCGCGAGTGGGATTGCACATGTTATGATAGGTTTGGCTCAGCAAATCATGCATTTCACCGAGAGTTGTTTTTTTTGCTGGAGTTGGAAGAAAACAACGTCCCGATGGTCTTTCCACAGAGATGGATTGTTATCTTTTGCCATCTGGATCAATGGATGATTGGTTGCATGGGATTGTGGGTGTACGTGTGTGTATGTGTGCGTGTGTGAAGGTTATCTTCGCATATTTCACTCAAATAGCGGAATTCATCCAATTCGACTAAGCGACGTTGATTCAGTTACTGACAAATAACGGAACACATTTTGAAGAAAATTCCAATTTCGAAATTTCATAAAAAAAACTCTTCACTCTTGAAAAAAAATTGCTACCACTCGCACCCTATTCAATTATACACAACTAAATTCGATGGGAAAGTATTTTGTTATACGATTCCGGACCTTGTTGCGGCTATGCAGTTTATGCGCATTATGCAGCTCGTTACCTTTGTCATACTTTTCGAGTGCATCACTCAATGTTGACGTCGTGCAACATAACGACGGATTGCGGCAGCGCTGTTTGTGGCTGTATTCCTGAATTCATCTTCCTTTCAACAGCATTCAGAGTATTTTAGCTGTTTTACATTTTTGATTCAAGCCAGCGTTCATAAACTGAAGAGACGGATGAACCGTTAGCAGAGATGATTGTGTTGAGTTTGTTAATTCGACGTTGCGAGTTATTGCATCAAAGCAATTAACTATATCCCGGTAATATGAATACCATCCAATCAAAGTTTTTGGGCAAGTTTAATAGCTACCAGAGAGTAACTACCAACGCATTCCTTTGCTACCTGTGCTGAGTATGAAGGACACATTTCGTTAGCAGATGAGCGTTACTGCATTAGTAATGCAGATATAATCATTAATACGTTTTACCTTTAAAAATGTTATGTTATATATATAAATTGAGTGTGTTGATGGAGACATTACTAACTTATGCAATTAAACCAACCTTCTTTTACAACATTTCCACAAATTACTTTAATTTGATTCGTATGCAAGCAACATCTGTGGTCGGAAAGTAATATAAGGACCACAATTGGTTGCGGTTCCTGTCTCATTTATCGTCCCGATTAAAACACTTTCGCCTGGAGAGTATATTTAATAATGATAAAACAAATGGAGTGCAGTGTTCATCACCACAAAATGGGAATCAATTTTTGATTGCAATAATTGATCACTGAATGTTTCGTGCGCACAATTGCAGGTCACAACTTCGTTGAGTGATGCTGAAATAATGAATGATTTTCGAAAAGTGTGGCGTTTTAACATGCCGTGCAATCTGTCATTCGCTAGTCTTTGCTGGAACTTTTCAGTCTTTGCTCCATAAAAAAAACGTTTCAGAGGAACACAGGAGGACATCAGGAGTGTATCGAGTGTTTTGAGGAGTGTCGCAAATGAGATAGAAAATGTTTTCTGGAATGTAATTATCTTTAAAACGAAAAACAAAACATCTCACTAATTGTAATACATTTGCGGTGAGCAATCCTGGTCACGGCGTCATGAAATGATAAATGATTCTGTAAAAATTGGGTTTCAATTAAGATCACATTAAATTAAGCATATTTAACATCTCCCCATGTTTCATGTTAATGTTTGTCTTTGAAGATAAAATGTAACATTATCAACCAGTTTTATTCCATGAGATGACGAGGAGAAACAGGGAAAAAGCCTTCCTGAATATTGTTATCATGGGTTTGAATGGGGATTTGACGAACTCGGAAGAAACCTTGCAGTTTCTTTACGATTTATTTTCGGTGCTATGTGGCTCATTCCATAAAAGATCATTTGCTAACACATTCATGGAGGAAAGTGCGGGGTACCTATAGAGATACCTACTTATTTTTAAGGGTTAGCGTGTGCCTTTGTTCCAGGAAGAAGATTGAATTGATTCATCAAGAAAAACCGACTCTCATTCACGAATGGTTAAGGATGATGTGGAGGTACGGCACGGGGCTCGTATTGGAGAATTGTAAATGAATAATTCATTATGTGAAATATGATGAAATTGGCAAAAACGTTCTAGTATCAAGTTTACAAGGTGCCGTTTACCGTTATAACACAAGGTTTAGTGGTAAGCGGATGGGTTTACAAACTAAATCTACTGCCCACAGAGCAGTGGTTTTGAGACGTGCTTCCGGCAAATCCATAAACCACACGAGCTTTGCTGCAAGGCAAACTGACTTAAATCTATCATCAAAGTTACAGTACGGGCAAAGTACGGATGTGTCATTGCGTAGGCGCAACAAGGCGTAAACGGAAAATTAATCCTATGCAAGTACTGCCAGTAAATGTTCTCAGGAAAACCACGTACGGAAAAATAACCAAAGTGGCGTAGCCTTTTTCTACTCGTGTTTTGGATATTCCGACTACCTTACCGACGGAACAAAGTTCGTGTGCATAAGAAATTGCGGCTTCTTTCTGCTTTTCCCAGACTAAGTTGTGGGTTTTATTGAAAGTTGTTTTTTTTTGTTGGCTTAGGGGCAAGGTTTCCTTAGCACTACTCTAAGAAATGATTTATGGTATGACTTTTGGTCGGACGGAAAAAGACGGAAAACAAACGAAAGTCTTGATCACTCGTGTGTGTGAGTTGAATTTTAGCAGCTAGAAGAAATTGAGCAGCAAAATTCGAGAAAGTTGTAGGAAATTTCCACTTCGAACCAAGAAAAGCATTCGGGAGCTGCTCCGCCAAGGCAGTGGAGCAGTACAGCATATGGAATCTGTTTAACTTACGACACTACATCAGCTTGCGGGAAAATCTCGCACTTCGGTTTGGAGTAGACTTATCGTGGTGTTAGTCGATGCTATTCTCTATGATTCTTTTCCTGATAAAAACGATAAAACGTTATAAGTGAAGAACGTGCCTCACAACTCAGATCACACTATTGTATGCCATGCGTAGCATAATGTGCCCCCGATTTCATCGAAAGGCAGGCCATTTTCTCCAACTACCACATTAACCGCACCGCAGGGTCATATTATTGTCCCAGCTAGGTCTCAGCGCAGTGGGAAGAATTGGGAACAATCGTCAATGATTAAATCTGCCATTGTAAATGACAAGACGATTGGTTTCGCTTCGGGATTTTGCTTTGTGATGTTTCATTTTGTTTATTTCATAAAAATATAATAAAACACAGGGTGAAAAATATGAAATGGAAGAAAACAGAATCAAAATGATGCTTTCTGTTATGCGCCAGCCAATTGGTTTCTCAAATCATGACAAGATGACAGTATAAAAAAGAAAGCCCTTAGAAGCAATGTAAAACAAAAATGCAGAAATTTAATAAGACAAAAGCATCAAGAATGACAGACAGATCGTCGTTCTGCACTGACGAAAAGATTAATTCCATAAACCCTTTCTCGGGGCGTAATAAACAAAAAATAGGGACGTACGGGTAAGTTATCGTCACCACAGTGCTGCCTATCTAAGAAACGCTTATTTTACTTTCACAGTCATAAAAATAGATTCGAACACGCAGAACATGAAACACGGAAAAGGACATTCAAACAATCTTATTGCGATGGAGCGTTTGGTGTTTAAAAGAAAGAAAGCGAGCAGCACAGAAAATGGCACAAACGATACTATAATATTGTGTTAAATTGAAAAAGATAGACCAGAAAAAAAGAATAGATAAAATATCTCATTTTAAAATGTTCCTGCTAAAAACGAGCGCTAAATTACGGGCACATGCCAACGGAGAACTCTCCGATCTGGTGAGTTCAATTGGTGGTGTGTGTTAAATTGACATCCACTCGATTAGAGAAATGTTTGAAATTCGTTTTGGAAACGATGTGAAATATCTCCTACAGTTGGATAATGTAAGCAAAGCACAAAATGTACGCGGAAGAGTAATAGTAATGAGTGGGATTACTGAATATTGCGATAGATCGTTTCAGAATACAAAAAACTAGAGCATGTTCAGTTGCATAATGGAGTTGCTCGAGGCATATGCTCGCAATTTTAAATGTTTGGCTGTTTTGGGTTTTTTTTATCGTTGTAATAAAATTCAATGACTTCAGCATTCCCATTTCATATCGAGGATTGTTTGCTCTAGCTTCTCTTTGCTTCTGGTTCATGTTGGGTGATAGTTCATGATTACTCTTTTTATGTGCATTTTCGCTCCGCTTGAATGTCATGCTTTCCGTAAGACAAGGGGATCCCATATCTATGCTTCTATTTGTGATCTACCTAAATCCTCTAATAAGAGAATTGGAGAAAATATGCTCTGGAGAGCAAGACTGCATCACAGTATATGCTGATGATATTTCTGTAATATCGTCATCACCAAGTAAACTTCACAGAATTAAAGAGCTAATCGCACAATTTGGAGAGGAAGCTGGGGCCAAGTTGAACGTAACTAAATGCAAAGGATTAGACGTAGGACACACAGCAAATCGCAACAAGATATCAATATCGTGGCTCAATAGTACTCAAAACATAAAAGTATTAGGAGTAACGTTTATAAATGATGTACGTTTAATGGGCAAAAAGAATTGGGATGAAGTGTCAAAAAAAATAACGTATCATATATGGCTCCACAATCACAGAATTCTGAATTCGTTTCAAAAGGTCAAAATCTGCAACCAGTACATTCTACCCAAGCTATGGTACATTGCCGCACTGTTTTCTCCACTGAACTCACAGATCAGCAAAATTAAGGGAGAAATAATGAGATTTGTTTGGGACAGAGGGAAACTAAGAATTCCAGCTCAAACGTTAGCGCTACCAACTAAAGAAGGTGGCCTTGGTCTTCAGATGCCAGATCTGAAGAGTAAAGCTCTGTTGACAAATAGATACACAAAAACGATAGAATTCACAACTATATCCAAGCTTGCATTGCAAAACACAGACAATCCACCCAATATTTCAGCTTCAAACCTTCCCTGCATAAAATCCGTTATACAAGAAACAGCATATCTTCCGAGGAATATTAGAGAAAAATTATCTAGTAAGAGCATTTACGAACATTATTTAAGACAACTACCACAACCGAAAATATGTACACAATACCCGTCCAAAAATTGGAAGCAAATATGGAGAAATCTACACAATAGCAATATGACAAGCAACCAGAAAAACCTTTACTTCTATTTAGTTCACGGAAAGGTACACAACAATGAAACGCTTAAAAAAATGAAAATTAGAAACTCCGAACTATGTGAAAAATGCAATGAAATAGAATCGCTAGAACATAAATACGCAACTTGTCCCATGATGAAAAAAAAATGGGAAATTTTTCTAAATCTAACCAAACAATCAATTTGTACAAAAACTCAAAGCTGGGAAGAACTAGTTTTCCCTGATACCACGAAGAAAAGAGCAATTCTCAAACAATTTATTAATTACATAAATGCAGTTAATCATAACTCCGATGTAGACATAAGTGAGGAATTATTAAGTATAGAATTTTAGACTAAGATATTTTATATTGAAATACAGTTTTTGTTTAAATCTTTAAAAAAAAAAAAAAAAAAAAAAAATGCTTTCGAAAGTAGTGGATACTCATGCACATTATTTGTCTTTCAGGAAATTCCAATAATCGTGTGTATTTCTTCTTCCTTTTTTCTTGTAGTGGATAGTTTTCACAGAGCGAAAACATCAAATGTTTAAACGTATAACGAGAGGGTCGTCTTCTTTGCAAAACTCCTGCTTCCATTTTTTTGCTGATACTTCCACATCAAAAAACTGAAAAAGGATTTTAAAAGATACAATACACGGGCCATGTAACGATAGACGTCACGCATTGCTTTGAAGTGTTCGAATTATTTGACAAGCGGCCTGGGAATACACATCATCAAGCGTCAACATGCATAACATGGGTTAGTTTGAAGAATGAAACTGATTCTCGTTTCCCAGTGTTGCTTCAGGTTCATGAAACGTCTGAAAACAGACATTTGCCAGCCACCTACACCTAACTAATCACTCCTCTTGCGTCAAACATCACATCAAACCACCGCCATAGCCCAACCAAACCTAACAATTATTGAACACTGTTAAAGTATGAGGGTGCGAAAGTGGACCCTTACCGTCATCTGTTTACACAGGATCTACTCAACCGACATCATGCTTTGACGTACTGAATGAGATTTAATTTGTACGAAGAAGAGATTCGTTAGCTTCAAACGACAGCAACACAAACGGGAAAAGCCACATCGTACGCCTAACTCGAGCCCTCGGGAAAGTTTGGCAAGCTACTAACTAAGCACACCCGACTAAGAAATACTTTAAAGAGCAGAAAAAGAGTCTATCTCAGAAGCGATGGTAAAGAAAAATGTAACAACATGATCATCACCCATGGCAACACGAACAGTTTCTACCTACACACTCCCGACCTGTTGATTGAAGGTTATGTTGTGCGTACAGAACTTGGCAACACAGAAATATGGGAATCACAAACAGAGTACAATACGCTATCGGATTAAGCGTTCGATTTAAACGCGTTTATGTGCAAAGTTGTAGGATTTGCGCTTTGTCTCCCCCATCATTCCAGGATTTGTTCTGGTTTATTTATTTATTCGCAGTAAATTTAGCAGCATTAGAACGCTTGCTTGGACACAACAAGGAACACGGCGTGGAAAACAAAAACCGTGCGATAATATTGATGCTTTTACATGGATTTCCCGCTTCCGGGAAGGGTAAGAACGGTGTTTGGCAGTGGCGCTAGTGGAAATCGCAATGCCGCATACTCCAGCGATTGAAGGTTTCAATTACGAAAAAATATGAACATTCAACCAGCAGTATCGATGGGGATTTTCATAAATCATGGAGCATTAGCTCCAGGCTGCAAGCTAGCTGGAATTCATTTGTTGGTGGGCGAAACGGATGTCCATCAGCAAAACATAAAACTCGATCAGTGCCGTACGGCGTCCCTCGAAGGCATGGGTTTGAAATGTTAGATAAGTAGTGGCGGAGATGAAGAACGAAGCATTTCCCTGTTCCAATTTTCCACGAAAAATGCCCCCTAGGATGTGGAGGCGTGTCGAGAACAGTTACAGAAGTTCCGCATTCATGTCCGAATGGGGCGGCAGTAAGTTCTGTTCGAGATCCAGATACAGGCTATTTGTCAGTGAACAGTGGAAGAATTTCATAACCGGGAACCGTTTGGTGGGCAACTGTGGAAATTACGTGTGCAACTGGGAGAGGGCTGACAAATTGAACGTGAAGGTCCGAGTGATGGCTTTGCTGGTTCGTTGATTCGGACATTTTGGTGTACATGAGTCCGTCTAATATCTGTCAATTGTGTCACACTCTGTAAGTGAATCTGTGTAGCGTAAACAAAATGCACGATCGTTATCATGAGTGTTGGACAAATATATTCAACTACAGGAAATCGCATAGCAAAGCCGGAAAGTTCAACAAAATCCACGTGTTCGTCGTCTAAGGAAGCATTGTTGGTTTTTGTAGGAACATGCAGACCAGGTCACTTCAATCGTGTCGAAAAGGCAAACGAACTAGCCGCGTTGCGTTGACACATACTTGAAAGAAAAGTTCAAGCGGTTTTTCAAATGTTTAGTTCAAGTTTTTGCATCACACAGCAAAATTATACCCTGCCATGGAATTTCCCTAGTCAGCATCGATAGACTTATTCATCATGCACGCTTTGTCATCCAAAAAAAAAATGAAAGTTGCTCATCTCACCTTGTTCTTCACAGTGGCTTCTCCACTAAGTGTCACCCAACTTGAAGAAATTCTTCTCGCCTCGTTGATGAGTCGGTTACGTTGAGAACAATCGTTTGACACTTCACAGGCAAACACGAACGCAATAAGAGCACAGCCAGTGACACCAAAGCGTTTAAATCCACGTGTGAGGAGGTGTCAGCATCTACAAGCGCCCAATGCTCATTAGCAGCTCACGTCTTTGCGGTTAGCCACTTATCCTTCCAATTTCACCTTACCATCCGTCGGTATGACCCTTCACACTAGCTTACAACCGTTATAACAATTTGGAATATTAATTTCCATTTTGCAACACATTCTTTGTAAGGTTAGGAATCCGTTTCCAACTAACTTTCCACAGCAAAGATGAATCACGATTCAGTATGTCGTTTCAAATTTGAAGCGCTTCGATACGCGAGACACAAACGTCGCTAACAGTGATGCGATCCTTGGACGTGTCAGGCAAGTGTGATCCTTGCGCGCGAAAGCGTGACTGCGAACTGACTGAAATTTGTCCAACGTCAGCGAATATCTAGCACCACCAGCAACAGCAGCGATAGTCAAGCATTTGCAGACTCTTGCTGTTGGTCGTCCCTTCCTGCATGGTGTCTTTTTCCTCGCTTTTCCAACCTGCCCGAGTCGTGCTCTCGCGCGTGGAAGCGAAACCGAACGCGAGAAAATTACTCCGACTGCTGTCCTTCGTTTGGTGCCTTGCTTGAAGCAACCGAGCGAGAGTGGATGCTGTTCCATTTCGGTCGCTCAGCAAAGGATCTCTACGGTTGTGTGTATGTTGTGGTGGCCCTTTTCGCAACATTCGCATGCTCTACTGCAAGCTCTGCTGTTCTCTCGCTTTTCTTCTCTCGCAAAACTGCACCGCGATAACACGATATCAATCGTCCAAGTGCCCTTATTCTAGACTCACTTGTCGATGATAAAGGAACCTTCAGTAGTTGCTCCTCAGAACCTCCTGCCAGCGAGAAGTTACCACAGCAAGCCGGAAGTAACCCGGTCACTAATTTCAAAAACCACATCATCCATCTGCTCTATCAGCCGCCTTAGGAAGGGGTTGCTGAAGTATTCTTCGCTTAGCTTGCTTCAGTTCTTCGCTTAGCTTGTTTCAAGAGCTTCTAGTCACTCGAAGCCGTGGAGAAAAGAAACACAATCAAGTTTGACAAGAAGCAACAAGCAGAAGTTCGTTAAAGCTTGCTCTGGCGGTATCGCACAGTGGTTCGTGGATTCGAATTCTACTTCATCCCAATATTCCAATGCTTCAATGCTCCAATATTGTAAATAGAGCTGTCATGTAGCGTTGTCGCGAGCAAACGGACTTCGCATACTGTCCATAGCCGAGACGCTTTTCTGGTACGTCAATTTGAATAATCGGCTCTGGGTGAACAGATGGTGCTACGGTATTCTCGTCCATCTATAAATTGCGGATAAAAAACAGTTCCGAGAGCCAAATTTCTGAAGAATTCGACATCCTGGCTACTCAAAACCATTCAAGAGAAAAACAGAAAGCAAAGATCAATCGTTTAACAGGCTCCGTATCAATGATCCGTCTGACATTGACTGAACACAAATTTCATTACCTTACCTCGTTGAGCTTACCACCGTTTCTCCAGTGGCAAGATGTCATGCTTTAGTTTATCGGCTAGGACAACCGTATTGAACCGTGGTACAGAAATATACAAACAATTCGTATGAGGTTGTACGATCTTTTTGACTCACTTGACAGCTAACTTTTCCTAACTTTTTACATCCTAATCCTCACAGCTTTCTTCCTATCACCATCGGCCGCAACAGTTGTTTGGAACAAAAACGAGGTTAAAGGTTACTCCTATTTCGATTGTGAGTATCATTCTGCCTTGCGTCTTTGAACTGACGACTTTTCCATCTCGTTTTTCTCGTGATGAAATTAACGAACCGTAACACCGGAGAAGACTACGGTCGTTGTAGCAGTATTTAAGAAAACGTAAGAGATGCTAGCTTGTTGCTTCTTTCTTGATTAGCATACTTCAAGATAAACACCGAATGAAAATCTTAGCAAAAAGCAAATCCAAAACATTTTCAGCAATAGAAGGCTCGTAGTAAAAACACAACGCCGCATGTAGTGAAACACAGTTGTTCAAGATGAAAACAAATTGTTTGTTTCAGTACGGTAGTGTGGGTGTTTGAAATGACACCAAACGAGCAGAATACGGCAGAATATTCAAGAATTCACCTTTATGATGGATGAGACGAAATTGAATAAAATGTAACAACCGAAACCACAGTGAAATCAGTGATCAGTGAAATGGGAGGTATTCTATGCAAGAGAGATTGGATGGATGAGAAAATAACGAATTCGAATGAGATTGGATTAGATTCTACCGCCGAAAGGGTGGTGAATTGGAGTTGGGGAAGCATATTAATTTATTAAAACATTATTTCCAGAATGCAAAAGCTAATGTACTGATGGATAGGGGAAAGGTAAAATTAAATAAGAAGCTAAGCAAAACCTAAAGGAAAATAAGGATCAACTGAAAGACAAATCTGTAAATCCAAAAAGGAAAAAAAAACGCGAAGGTCAGGCAGATAAGAAAATCAAAGCACGTATCATGGCGCGTAGATGGCAATACAAATGATGCTATTGAGCACAAGTGTAAATGGGAAAAGCATAATAATTGGCAGAATGGATTGCGAAAATGTTTAAAGCGCACGGGAAAAGGGAATCTTATCATTTCAAAACCATAAATCCACAAATGAACCGTGAACGGCCAAAAGAGACAGCAAAGTTACAACTTCGTACAACTAAACTCGCGCTAATGCTTGTTCCCTCTCTATTGGGGTGTACAAAAATCGTGGAAGAAAAGTTAGTTTCTTGAGCGAATAAAGTTAACGCTTTCCAATCGATCACATTTTGGAAAACATCCCCTGTTCTGGCGTCCTGTTACCTTGGTAGCGTCGTGAAACTTTTTCGTAACGTAAGCGAGATCGAACGGATGTAAACAGACCGATGTTCTACCTTTATCTTGCGTACACTTAGATAGGGTTAAAGAGAATTTCGCTTCATGCTCAACCATCTACGGTACGGATGAGCTTTTAGTTGGGAACATTTCGCGAGAAAAGAATATGGTTGGTGTGGAAAATGTGTGATAATTTGATTTTAGCTTATTCACACGTATGAGCAAAGGAAACGTCTGTGTGGGATGAATGTGTGGTACAAACGTTCATTAAACATTTAACGCGCTTGTTTGCGTTGCGTTGCAAGTAAACATGGTTGGTAAACTTGGTAACACTAGTTTGCATGTGGTGTAGAGTTATAGTTTGTGGTGTAGTTTTTAGTAGAAAATGTTAGACAGTAATGTCAGCAATAGCTTAATAACTAGAATACTTGGTGTGATGTTATTTAAGAAACCGTTTTCCAATAGTACGTCTAACTTTTCCAATTAGGTCTAATCATATTACGTTTGATCATTTTCGATTGATCGTCGATGATTTGTGGTCGAGTAAATCAAAAGAATCCTTCCCCAGTGTCCTTCGTCTCTGTGCTTCGGGTCAATGTCTCCAGAGAGGTATTCACTCAATAACTTCTTCCACCATGGTTGAATATCGCTACACACTTTGGTTGAGTGAAGGAACCTTACATAACCTACCCGAAAGCTTAAAGTCCATTAGCTAGCCAAACGCAAACATAAACAGCACACCTCGCACACAAGGAAACGTATAGGAAATAGACGATTTCTTGACCCGCAGTGAGACAGACGGGATGGAACGACGGATGGCAAGCTGTTGCGCATCATTTCCATTCCGATTCCCAGGGCAATACGCTGGCGATTGTCAACGTTAGCTTTTCCCATTCCTGTTTGACGATATTGAACCAATGTTCCGATGTGTTCCCGCCGCTGGAAGACACGCATCGAAACTTTTTCTCCCAAGGCAAGGGGACAAGAAATAGGGCTTATTCCTTAACGCAACAAATCGAACATCAAGTTATCGTATCATGATGATTGGATGTGAGGATAAGCGTTAATAAGAAGTCGCTCGGAGGAGGTGAGGACTAATGATATGGAGAGTAATTTGGAAAAACAAAAAGTTTGCCCCGGCTACTCTTGTGACATCCTCATTCCACCATTGCACCATTCAAAGACAAACACTATTGATAATTAATTTCAGTCAAGAATCCCAGAGCACAATCATTCGCCAGACATGCTAGCATCGAACAAAGACATGAAATGATCTCGATCGGCACGACTCAAAGAAATATAAAGTTTTCTTAAACCTCGCTCAATTTCTCAGGTCCTTCCAGCTTGTTGCTTTAGATTTGCATTGCACTTACAGGTACAAGGTAGTCTGCTACTTTAAACTGTTTGTTTTGAACGATTTTAATGGGGCAAAACACTGTTTCATTGGATTGGTAGTGTTGTGCTTTCAAGCACCACTTTGGAGCTTCTGAGAAATACACAACAAACGGATATTTTCATCTTTAACGATACTAAATTTTCGATTTTTAGGGGTTAGATTTCCATTTTTGGCATGAAATATTGAAATAGAATAATTAAAAAAAAAAATAAAATAAAACCAAACCAGTTTACCATAAGCGATGCCAAAAAAATGTTATTGCTTTACGATCCTTCCGAAACATTTCTCAGAAGTCGAATGTGCTAAGGACACACGTTAGTAAACTGTTTAAGGATTGCCTACGAGAACGGATGGTAAACAGTTCTGTTGGTACCCGTGTTAGGTTTCATTCTCAGCTACATTTGATGTTGCTACGAGCTAGGAAGCAGAAGATGGTTTCAAAGAACATAAAAAATGAATATGTTTGATTTTTCTCGATTGTGAAATTTACACACTAGAAGTTGATTCAAGAAAATCTACATTACGGCCACCTAATTCGTTGGAACTTATCTGATTCCGATGAATTTGAGGCAAATCAATTCAAACGGAAAATCATACAATAAAAGAGAAGGTGGGATGATACTACCGGTTTGGAAGCCTTATATATATCGTCAATGTCAGTAGCTAAAAAAAATATTAAAAACGAGCTTTTGAATGTGAAAAACAAACAGTTAACCCAGTGAAGCCACTCTCGACTTTTCATACGCCATACTGCATCGAACTAATTTTCTCGTATACAAGTTTTGCATTCAACCTGCCATACTGAAGCGTTGCATAGTGGGTAAACTGTTGGTCATAAAACGTGCTATTTTTATTTTCATGTTTAATCATGATTTAAAAAATTACTATCTACTATTATCTTCTTTTTTATTGGCACAATAGCCTCAACAGGTCTAGGCTTGTAGCATTCTTTGACTTTAACATACAATGATCAACAAAATAATAATAAAGTGTGGTTTGAAAAAAAAAAAAAAAAAAACAATCCAAAGAGGATTTTTCCGAACTCAAACGGAAAATCCTTGATTTAGGTCAGGTGCAAGTGAAATGTATCCTGTGTAAGGAATCTAAGAGCCCATTAGCTTTAGTTCATTTACATTACCACTTGTGATTTCATTTTCACTGATAGGTAGATTTGTGATTCAAATCATACAACGCGCAATAACTAGCAGCAGGTAGAATCACATCCTTGACCTTACCAATGCCACAGACAAACGATGATTGAATAAAGATTTCATTTATTCATTTAGGACAATCCTATTCAATTTTCCGGTGGACTTGCAATAAATTGCTGTTCCACATTTTGTTGCAAAGGGCAGTGGGGCCGGTGGAATGTCCTGAAGTCGTCCTGTTTGCATTTCCACGTGCACGCTCATCTATCTTCGTAAACATTGGGTTTCATCGGGCTGAGGAAAGGAAGCATGCTGCATTTTTAATCCTCTTTAACAACTCTTTCTCCCAACCCTTCAGGGAGGATTTTGTTCCTCCGCTTGTGTGACGTTGTTAATGTGCCGATGGACACAACAATCAGCCCCGCCAGAATGGACGACGATGGCGCCGAAAAGGTGGAAGAAGCGTTCGTGTTAGTTTCCCAAGCCCAGCTATGGTCGAGGGAGCAAATGTTGCACTTTGTTGGGGCGTCTGTGTGTCTTGTTGGGGGTGTAGAAACGAACGCCAAACAAGACCGATGGCGGGTGAAAGAGATACAACGAAAACAATATAAATCACCGTTGGCCACGAAGAGGGAACCAAGCACTTAGCGAACGGCACGAGTGTAGGAATGAATGCAACAGCTGACGCACTCAGTAAAAGCAGTACTTACAACAATGCGCTTGTCGAATCCACCCGTGAGGTACCGTTTTTCACATTTGACATGAAATCCGTGTTGAAATTAGTCGTTTACCGAATATATTGAGCCATCCGAGGGTATGTCTTCATCGCTATTGGAGTTATCGTTGTTGTCACAAAAATTAGCACCATAAAATAACGAAATAGCGGTGGAGCAGGTCCTCATGTGGAGGAGACATGACGGAGAAGTAAATAAGCAATTTCAAGTGTGATTCTTTAGTTAAGTCATAAACTTAACAAATTATTACACTTTTTACCTAGACTGACTTAGTTATATATTTAAATGTTTTACCAAATGAAACAAATAGCAACTGCGGCTGATTTTTGTAGGATCATTCAGGATTAATTAGTAATGATTAGAGCTTTTTCAAGTGAGGAAGTAATTAATAAATATTCTTCTTCCCTTCAGCCTAAACATACAGTCACATATTTTAAAAACAACAAGAACAAAATATTACACTCATGCTTTCGTTTCGCGCGAAAATTCGTCAAACGTGGCAATTGCAACAATCAACAAATAAATTAGCGGTTTGCCGGACGATCCACATTTTGGGCCATGTGTGTTGAAGTGCCTGGTACCATTTAGCTTCTATCCCAATGCCACTAACCAAATTGTGTATGTTCTGTGATGTCATATTGGTTTGAGGCGATCACTCCTCAATTACCGCTCAGTACTGAGCTTAGACACATTTGCAGAGAAGAATTTTTTAAAAAGCTTTTTTGTATATAAATGGAACGGAAGTTAAACCGGGTACATTAAATGCAGGTACAATTTTTTGATAGATAAGAAGAGCTTGTTCCGGGAAGTGAATAATGTCGAAAATGTCCGATATGATTAGGCTGTTCGAGGGAGATTTCAATGCTCCTTCCTGCAACCGGCGATAAGAACCATTGCAGTGTTTCTCAAATCGCTTCGTGTCGATCCATTACATGCCGGCATGGTAACGCGCCCGCCGACTCTGTCGGTCATTCGGCCAACGATCGTCCCGCTAGCAGCTGAAGACCTGTACGCGGCGACAATTTATCATTCGATCCGGGCGACAAAACGTATTGTTCCGTTTGTTGGCGCGCTAAAAAGAGAGGGGGTACACGTGTCTCGGGAGAAAAATCAGATCGTCCGCTGGAACGGCGAGCGAGATCGGGAACGGGAAACGTGCGACACTTTTTCACGGCACCCCCGCTACCGCGCCAGGGGTTTATCAGTGACGGTGTTCCACCAGACACGGCTCAGTTCTTCACCGGACGTCGTACGGCTAGGACACATCGTGACATAAGACATTCCAACATCGGTTTGATCTCGCTCGCTCGGACACATCCGACTACCACAGGTGGGCAAGATAGAATTGTTCTCATGGGTGAAGGGAATGATGTGTGATTCAACAGTTTTCCACCTTCCTAACCAGTGCAGTGGGGCGAAGAAATAATAACCGGGCGAAAGGCGGACATTCGGCGGCTGGTCGGAAGGTGATTGGGCCCAGGCATACATAATGAAGTTGGAAATTGCGCTTTGCAAACTGTTAGCGCTTAAAAATTGACCACCAAAATTCCCAACACTCCAGAATCGGTGCGTGTGGATCAATTGTAAAAAGTTTTGGTGCAATCGTGCGCATGTGTGTGTGTGTGTGTTACGTTAAATTGTGCGAATCGACTTCCGAAGAGGGTGAAAGTGTCGATGTGCGTGCGATAATATCTATTCTCCTTCGATTGCAAGCGGGTGTATGGTGTCTTCGTCGTTGCAGGGACTTTCGGACGTAGCCGAACACAACACAGTCGAACCACGTGTAGCTCGGTGCGGAACCGTCCGTGCATCGGTTGTGACGATTGTGTGTTGAAATAAATTGATTTTATTGATTAATCGTTTCGCGAATAGTCGTCAGGCACCTATTTAGCCATCGATTTATAGTGGTGGAGACGACTTAAAAAAGAATGCACATTTCTTCAATGGAACCGGGGTGGAAAACTCAAGTGAACATCCAATGAGTGAGTGTACTTTTTGTTTGATTGGTTATCTGTTGTCATTACAGAGTGAGGTTACATCTGTTTCGAGTGTCGATCGCGTGTAATCACGGGTCTGAGAATTGGTCAAGACCGTGGCTAAAGAACTTCAAGCCGTATCTGCCGAATCAACTGCACCACCAGCATCATATCTCATGATGACGGCGGCGACGGCAACGACGAAGACGACAGTAATAACAACGGCGACGACCAGTGTCAGCCATTGTAGTAGAAGCCACCGAAGAAGAGGCATTAGTGCCAGCAGTGGCGGTGTTATGCTAATCGCATCAATTTTGGTATTATCAGGTAATTTTCCAATTTAACACCACATTCTCCGCACGCTTCACGACTTTGCGCTTCCCAAAAGGGGACCTCCCCGACAAGGTGCATGGATGGAGGCGAAGAACATCTGATGTTGGAGTTTTAAATTTTATTTTTATTTTACGGGTCCATTGTGTTTCCCGCAGAGCACATGGGGGAGTGTTCTGACGGACGCTGTATGGACGGTGGCTAGGTGGAGGATACAGTAAACGAACCGGAAAAATGTCGTCCATATGCAAAACAAATAGCTCCACATGCTTCCAACAATCATGCAATGCGGGAGTAGACGTAACGTCTCGTTGTTTGCTCCCGCCCGGAAAGGATCTTCTCTATCTGGAACGGGTACTAGTCCTACGTAAATTCACCGTTTAGAAAGTAACATACTGCACTTTCAACGCCGCTAGTCGTTTAGTTCCAAAAAAAGAACTAACCTTAAATGAGCAGCTCCAGAAACGGTAACCGAAATAGAAGTTACAGACAGTTCAGGGCACAAGAATGGGGCCGGATTTGGAGGCCTTGCAAAAATTTCATTCAATTGAAGCTTGTTGACACACTGTCACACCACGTCCGAGTGTCTGACCAGTTGGGAGGAAGCTTGCAAATAATACGATTGGGATAATAAACGCATTGGGATTATACACGCTCTTGACAACGCATGCGATCGCGCAGTCTATCGCGTTCACTAGCTCAGGAGCATACAGGAGGTGGATGCTCGCTTTTACATAATATCGCTCCGCACAGCTTCCCTGCTGTTGTTCCGCTTGTACCCTAATCAGCTGATGCCGAATGAAATTGAGCGGTATTTAAGCATAATCACATCCTGCTGACAGGCGCATCACGATCACTGATCGATGCGCCAACCAAAACACTGCTGTGACGGTGCGGCCCTTATATCCGTGTGTTGGTGTCTCAAATGCTGACAGCTTTAATTATTTACGACACTTTTGCTATAAATAGGGTTCGCAATAGTAGTGAACTTCGGTGCACGGTACGGTGCCGCACCCAGAAATAATTTGCCCCAATGAAGCACCAAGAACCAAATGTGAGATGCTTTTTTTGTTATTTTGGGAGAATTTTTTTCATGAGGTAGTTTGTCAAACAGACTTAAAGTGAAGGTTTGGCCTACTGTAGCACCATCACTTCGGTATTGTACAAATGCTAGCCCCGTCTGCTTGGCTGTGGGCAAACAGTCAGGGATTTGCAAATAATAATGCGAAACATGAGCCGCACGAAAATTGACGGCACGGTTGTAAAACACCAGTGAACCGTGCGTGCTTGCGATGGGGCACACAAACCTTGGAAAAGAGTAAAAAATCAACTGTTTCCGTTCGAATTTACAAAGTACATTTTCTTCACAAGCAACTTGAACAGCGTTTGATCAACTGGGTTAGTACTGCATTGAAGGCAAGTTTTCCACGATGAATCACACACGCTAGGATTCCCTTCACCAATTGCAAACCAACTGTTGATTTTGGATACAAATCAATAAATTTTATCGAAGCTCAACTAAAATTTCTGGTCTGATAATTATTGCACGTGTGTGAAAAAATTATCGATGACTGAAAAATATACAAATAGCACCGAAAGACTGTGATATTTCACGACAGCTTGAGAATTCAACGTAAAGATTGTGTGATCTAGTTTGGGGATTTAGTGATATCTCACTAGTTCGGTGCGGAATTTCCTGTTCTATGAGCAACGGTGAAGAAAAATGTGCGCTCTAGAAGCAGTAATTGTTATTTTTATCTTACTTCATAGTAATTGATTTGGTGGTGTGTGGAGATCTGCATTTACGAAAAGCCCAATTTGTCTACTTAAACAATGGTTGAATTATCTAAAGTAATTCATTAATATCTTCTGATATCAGTTGTTGATTTACTGTTATTTTACTTTGTATACGTATTACTTTTCACAAATGTTGCGAAATATATTTTATCATAACATAACGAATCAGACAGATCATGCGTCAAGCACATGATCGCGTCAGCTGTTCACTATACAAAATTTGTCGCACTTGTTGCATTGAATAAAAATTAACTTTTTTCATTTTATTCTATCGTACTTCATTTCCTGTCGATTGCTCATGTGAATATTCATTGCATGTGACGTTTGTGAGTGTACCTAGAACAAACCCTACCGTAGACTGGGCAACAGTCCACACCGTGATCAAACAGCTGTGAGCTGCGATCGTCATATGTATGAATGGGATTTAGTTTTTGCTGTGCTGGTGCCAAACTGTGACATAATATTTTTGGGGGAAGAGAGTAGCACACGATAATGTAATGAAACAAAAAATGAACTTGAACTTCAACACCTAGACCTAGACAATACCACCGGTTTGGCAGAATGACATAAGAATGGTGCATGCTATAGCTCACGAAGAGCTTCCTCTTTCATAAGAATGAAGTGATAAAAGTGAAAAAATATCAGCTTATTTGTAGGTCGAATAACTTTAAGGTTGAAAAACATATATACGCATCGTAATATGTAGGACGACCCAAAAACACTATAAAAAGTGGCACCTTCACAAACGTTCACGTTTGAAGAGGTTATCAGTTTCTACCAGTTGCCACCGGTTCGGTAAGGAAATATTTCACCATCTTTCATTAAGAAGGGGAAGTACTAATGTGAAAGGATGCTGCACAAAAAAAATAAAAACAAGATAAACAAAAAAATAATATCAACAACATCATCCAAATCAAAACCCATTAAAACGATACAAACACCGGTGAGATGTTGACTGATGATGCACATTTGTAGGCGATTACTTGTACTCCACTGCCAAAAGGGATTGCGATAATACCCCCATAGCCGATCAGTTAAACAGTCAGCTGTCTACCTTGCCACCTCAGATGTCCGGATTGTACTGTAAACTTCCGGATTTGAGCGCATCATTCGGAAGACGTTGTCTTTGATGCAATTTTTCATCGCTATCCGCGTGACTTTCATCATTTACAAGCTTCTTTACCCATAACGTCACGATATCTCCCCTGCATGTTAAACGATTGACTAGTTGACATTGAACCTGAGGCCGGAAGGTTAAGCGACGTTTTCCACATTAAATCATTTGACTATTTCCCTCGCTTCATTGTTTGCGAGATGGTCACATTTGTCAGCGGCAAGTTGTACCGACGCCCTTTAAAAGGTGCCACAGTAACGAATGCCATTCATGATTGAGCTTTCCCACTGGAAAATGCACCAATGTTGGAAAACTTCAGCACCTCTTATGTAGTTGAGAAGGGGAAAAGACTTTTATAAACGCTCAGCATTGCTGTTGTTGACAAATTTATGTGTGATAAAAGTACAGGTGGAGGTTGCTACTGCACGCTGGACACCAAACCTGTCTGAGAACGTATTATGATTTATTGTGCTAACTGTAGAATGGATGAGAACTAAAGAAGATCTGCAATTTTCCAATTGCACTGCAAGATGCAAACTAGTTCCAAGTAGCTTCTTCTTTAAGGTTTACGCCAAGGTTGAAGAAGTGCTTCAACGTGGTACTCTCAGATGAGAGTGACATCATGGAGATAAATATATTATTTCTTCCCAGAAATAAGTTGCCTAGCAAAAAACCAAACAGTGACATAACGTTACTAAAGCAAGTAATGTTTCAAGTGGGTCTGACTCAATTGCATTATCAAAACAAGCTATCAGAGTCCCACGGAACTATCATCCAACATACTAAGGGTATCCAGGGGCTTACGAACTATTTCCATCAAACATATTTTAAACAATTTTCCCAGAATTACCGGGCGAAATTACGGTTGACATTAGTTTTGAAATAAAACCTTCAACAATGAGCTTTCAGATATTTTTTGTTGTTCATGATCGTAAAGTTCCATCGTTGATTAATTATCGGTTATGAGTTTCATAGTGAGTTTTAATACTGTGCGTTTAATGTTATTCCAATAGTTCAATGGCAAACAATTTTGGAATCTCGACTCTAGTACAACAGAAGAATCAAAAAAAACTCTATATGGCAAATCTATTAAGACAGCCTTATACACATCACACCTTACTTGGCGATGACTTGTCAAAAGAGATTGAATATCAAATTGCTGATTACATCTGAATACCAAATACCATTAGTGCCCCATCACACATACACAACCCCTCAGATCGTTAGAATAAAATATTCAACTTCCTCGAGTGCCCTTCCCGGATGTGTCCTAAATGATGCATTATCGAAGCTGCATTGATAAGCGTTGGAACACGGCCCTCAACGACTCTAGCCCTAACGACCGTCACAAAAACGCCTACATCCGCACCAAAACTGATCGCTACCTAGGGTTCTTGTTTTTGCAACAAAAAAAAAGCGAATTAATGAGACAACAGACGAACTGGCATCAACGCGTCACATCGCAGAGGATTGCCCCGCTCAGTGGAAATCTCACAACCACAGAAACTTCTTTCCTCCGATACGATCGACGCGTTGATTTATGACTCAGGAAAGAAAGACCGCGTAAGAAAGTAAACGTTCACTAACGGGTCATTAAGATCCAACCCGCATCACACTCAATAAGCCGACGATGGAGTGTCAATTGCGCTAATAATTTGTCATTAGAAGCAATTGTTACACGTGTGGGGGCGGTTCCCAGCCGCATTGTCGGACTTTGTCTCCACCGGCACAAGTGTCACTTTTCCTTGCGGAATTGTGCGGAATGGTCACAAAATGGAATCAAACGCCTACGGTAATGTACATCAAAACAACCATAAAACAAGCGTCTGATTGGGTGTCCCTTGTCAATTACGCGGATGCGGTAGGATTGCCGCGTCCAGGGAGAATCGCACACTTGCACTTGATCTTGTTGCACCAGCTGTTGCAATGGACAGCGAACGGTCCATATATCTACGGGAAGCATTTATGCAGTGTGTGTATTGGCTTTGAATGCTCACGTATCCTCTGCATGTGACTGTGATCCATTCTCCTCCTGACGGTGGCGGTGATTGTCATCAGTCGCGAATGGTTCCGCAGTGTTTTTGGATTTCATCCCAAGCCTTTCGGATATCAAGTGACTTGCCGGAACGTGCCCCAGCTTCTCATGGTTACATTCAATTAAATCAATAAAGATCATCAGCAAGCAGAGCGTCGTGCATAAGGGGATCAATATCACACCGCCCTACACTGGACACTGGTGTGTTATCACTTTACCGGATGACTTTATTATGCCGAGACATTAGAACGCAACTGGCTCCCAAGGGTTCGTCGCAAATGATCGGAAGGGATGTTCCGCACACAGGTTCAGGGTTAATCAATAACCTCTGGCCAGCGTTGACGAGGTCAAGTGACACGAGATTTAGTGTACAGATCCAAGCGCGCAACAGCACGCATGTTTACGCCAGCGATCACGAGCCGTCATGCACGCGGTAGTACCAAAAACTCGCGCTCATGTCGTGGCAATTTCATCACACGCGGCTTTTCAGCACAGCGCACCGCGCAACGATTGTGATGGTTTGCAGGTTCGCTACCTGAAAATTGCTACCACAAACAGTTGGTGCATGTGAGCCACGATCACGACCCAGACGGGAGCGGCACGAATCAGGAAGCCAAATTGATTTTTCCAATACGCGCAGAGAGCGCGCGTCGGGCAAACAAACAATTTCCACCCGGCTTATGGCGACGTAATGCAACGCCAACTCGGGGAAAGGAGGGAGAAAATATTCACTATTAACTACATGCCCAGGAATTGATGTGCCGGGCTAGACATAGTTGTCCTAAACCCATGAAAAGTTTAACTGTAGTCGGTGTTTCTTCGTAAGCGTAAGACTCTCGTGGTGGACGCGGTGATGATGTCTTTTGTGGGACATTACCTTCGCTAGTGACTGTTAAAATCTCCGGATGTTTCGCATCTGCGCCGGCCATGGAATCGCTATGACGTGAAGCGAACTATGCAAGCGCCCATTGCACTCCAGTGCTGCCAAGTATGCAATATCTTTGTGTACGACCACAAGGGATTGGTGGTTTTGCACTTCCAACACCATGTCATGGTTTTTAAGGTAGATTGGATGTGGCCATGTCGTAAATCCATGACCGCTGGAACCAAAAAACCTTTGTGTAGGTCGGTCACAAAACGTGCTATGTATAGTAGCATCAAAAAAAAAAAAACATCGATCATGTACACCAACCATTAACCAAGTCGTCATAATTTACGGTCAATTTTTGTATGCAACCCTCATGTCGATAGTTCTTAGTTTCTGGTTGTCCGTCTTCTTGGCCCTTTTTAACCAATCTTTTTTCCTTCCTGCCTCCTTTCTTTACAGTTCATTACGGCCATGCACAGGATTTTGGATATGATGGCGATAAGGGTGAGGTTAATACAAAGTTTTCTCTTACGCCGTTGATCGTTCGTCGTGAGATAATCATCGAACATTGTGCCTACCACCATCGTAATCTATTTCCATCGTAACACGCACATACAGAATTTACAGGGGGTAGTGTAAAAAATGCATTACAGCTACCAATTCCGATGCCATGCACAATTATTTCATTAAAATCTAATTCCATCCAGTTGTCACAACACTATTTGTGGAGGGACAACACCGATTCACGATAGAAGAAGGAAGCGAACGGATGGCCATTATACTGCTCGGGAAATTTTGCTGCGTGCCTTCATGTAACGATTCCCGCAGGACTGGTGTTGGGGAAGTCAGGTGCTTCTATTCACCACCACCAGCACACATCGAAGGGCTCACGTGAAATTATCATCAGATAAATGGATTCGATTCACAACACCGGAAGAGGGATGCGAGATTGTGCAGGCAGAACAAATATTGCCCACACCGTGTCTTCCAAGTGCATTGTCATGCACCTGACTGCAGCACATGCACTGCACTGCACTGCTTTCACAATCGGACCAATCGGACACTGGACGGCCCCCCAGATGCGCAACTGGAACCACATGTGCTCCATTTGCGTGGGATAATTAAATTGTACACTTGTCGATGTTGTGTCGCGTACGAGTTATGAATAATTGATTCGAGTTGTTCTCTCCAGCCTGTGTTACATCGTCACTATTGCGATCGTTCACTTAGCTCTTGTGCGATCGTTGTGGTGATCTGAACAGACGCTGTGGTGTAGTAGGAATCAGTAGGAATGTTACAAAGAAGATAAAACGATTAATGAAAACAAGCAGTTTAGAAGTTCCACGTGCTTCACGTGATGCGTTCTATTCCTCTGATATGCGTCATACTAACAAAAGATCGTTGCGGCTATTTTGTAGCACAACATTTAATACGCTTCTCTAGCAGACATTTCTTGCTTCTGTCAACTTTCCCAGGACCATCGCACTGGGGTGAACAGTATAATTCCTGTACCGGCAAACATCAGAGCCCCATCAATATTAACTCTTTGGACGTGAAGAAGGTCAACCTACCACCGCTAGTGTTTCAGGGTTTCGATGTCGCACCTCGGGAAACGAACCTGACCAACAACGGTCATACAGGTAAGTGGCCGCCCCTATGGAGAGTTACGCAGCGACTTAGGTTTCTTCGTTTCTAATAACTGCACATGGTCTAGGCATGCGTTCTGATTATTAAAGACAACTTTATGAAGACGAAACAGACGAAATAGTGCACGGAAAGGCTTAAGCTACCTTCGATGTTGCTTAAAAAACTAATTAGAACCCACTCTAAATTGGCCGTTTTCAAAGGTGTATAGATAAGGTGTGCCTTGTCGAGGAAACCGTCAGCACGGTGAAGGTTAATTAGTACGCGTCAAATGTTATGTATCCCGCCAATTGACCAACGAAGGTTAGTGGGACGATCGCTAGGTAAAGACGATAACTGTTAGTGCATTTTTCAATGGCATGATGGCTATGCATTAAAAGCTTATGATAAGAAATACGTTTTATGACGTGTGTAAATTGCTTACAGTAATTATCATAGCTCGTTTGCTACTTGCAAAACATGTTTTTGCGCAAGTGTTGTAAAAATCGTCACTTGGAGTTGCGATCATTCGCAGAAGAAATAGCAATGTTACACTTTTTCCTTCCAAACGCACAAAAGTTCGATTTGGTGTATGACGAACGGTATGATTGAAGTATGAAGCTGTCAACCCTGAATCTGCTAACCAGTATGTTAAACTACGACCACACAGCACACACATCCTTTGCTGATCTTTGATGGCGTCTTCGATCGCGCCACGTGCCATTGTGCATAGTGACGGTCACGCCTAGCGTGATGTATTTTGAATTAGCATCATTAGCTTTCCACATCACCATACCATTTCTAAACAGCCAACCCTATGCTCTTCTCTGTTCGCAGTGGTAGTCACGATGGAGTCGGAAGTGACGCCGACAGTGTCCGGTGGACCACTCTCCGGTGTCTACGAATATTCCCAGCTTCATTTCCATTGGGGCGACAATGATACCTTCGGCAGCGAGGACATGATCGATAACCATCGGTAGGTGGAAGAAACTTTACGATGCCAAACCTGCCTACAACATTATCCTGATCCTATGATCCTTTCGCTTAGTTTTCCCATGGAGCTGCACATTGTGTTCTACAAGCAGGAGTATAAAAATGCTCGAACGGCACTTAACCATCCCGATGGATTGACTGTGCTGGCGTTCTTCTACGAAATCGCCCCAGAAGACAATCCCATGTATCAGGAGTTTATTGAGCTGCTTGGAAATGTCACTGGAAGCCATCTGTCCGAGCGTTTCGACACACCACCATCGCTAAAGGACTTGATCGCGAAGGATCTGCTCCATTACTACACATACGATGGTTCACTGACGACACCACCCTGCAGTGAGGTGGTCACATGGATCGATTTCAAGGAACCGATTTTGCTGTCACACGCACAGGTGAGTGTGAGTGTGATGAACAGTTTGCTTAGTAGCCCGCTGTTAATTCAATTACGCCCAGTCTATGAACAATCTTTTATCTATAAAAAGATCTAACTCAAGGCGGTTCACTTGGGCGATCTTGTCTAAGACTAGCTAGCGACGTATTTGTGACGCCTCAATTAACACTAATCCTATTTTTACTTCTGCAACGAATCATTTTGTCACGATCAATGTTAACACCGCAAAATAATTAAACGACGGTTGGTATCCACGAGATACAATTTAGACACTAAAAGTATAGAATATAGAGGAGAGGACAGCGTTCTAAAATCTATCACTTAATTGCAGGTGCAAGCATTCAGAGCACTGGAAAACGAGGAGGGCCATCCATTGACACACAACTTCCGGCCTGTGCAACCGCTAGGCGACCGAGTGGTGCTCTACAACACGGATGAACTGATCAAGGAGATCGATCTGGAAAAAGAACATCCCGTAGAACCGGAAGGTGTTGACACAAACAAAATTGATACCCCCAAATCGGACGAAGCGATACACTCGCCGAAGGATCCTAGCGTTAGGAAACATCCTCGCAATGCAGCTTCGTCGCAATTCATGACCCAATGGTCAGTATTAGGTGCCGCATTAGCGGTGATATGGACCGTGCTTTGTTGCTCGGATCGCTGCTGAATGACCCGATCACCAATGTTGTAAATATAGTGAATAGACAGTCAAGCACACATATGGCAAAAATGCTGGTGTTAGTTCCGACCAAAAAAACTACCCGTTACACTGTTACCAGAGCTGCTAGAGAACCGTGATATAAACAAAATGCGCACAAGTTGAGCAAATTTTTAGATCTACAAAATATAGCATATTCGGATCACAAATAAGGATTTTAGAATAGATTAACCGCTTAGAAAAATTGGCATAAAACTATCTAAAGATTTAAATAATGCCTACCTTTTTGAATGGTCATCGGACCGAAGCTAGCAGAGGGTTAGTAATATTATGTTTTTATTAAAATATCACAGTCGTCAGCAAATTGACGATGCGACTCTCAAACACTATAAATATGCACCGATACAACTATTCGTAAACCCCGTCAAGCAACATCCTCGAAATATTTCGGCAACGTTCTAATACATCCTCGATGGGAGAAACTTTTCGTGCTCGGATCTAAAAAAGGTACGCACAGCGGATACACGGTACAGATCGCTATCTCACAAACGACTATCGGCGTTACTGCCTCCGCGTAAAGCGCGATGCGGAGATCAAGTCAATTGATTAGGTAGATATGATCGTAAAAACTTACCGCGGATCGTTGAGCATCGAACTGAGCCTTCTCGAATTTCACCGTCCAGTTACGGTTGCCGTCTCCGGACCGCTGCTCATTGTCTCTGTGCGCTAGCTGAAGGTTATAGTGACGGCAGTCGTCCAGCAGGCACGTGCGCTCGCTGCCCTCGTAATGGAGTATGCTTTCCAACCATTCGAGCGGTACCGTTTGCACGCGGCTTTGGTACGCGATAGAGAACTGTTGCAGAATCTGACGCCTGAACCAGGGAAGCTGTAACGATGCGACGGCAGCTTCTAGTGGAGCAAACTTAAACATGTTTTGCATCGCACCGAAATAGTTTCCGCGGTGGCACTGCAGCTGGGTGGTAATGTGAAGCCGTAGCTTCGGTTCGCTAGCACCATATCGTGTAATGGCCGATTGTGTTGCTTCTAGACTGCCAATGTTGAAGGAAAGATACAAACGTTCCATTTCAAAACGGTTTGAATCAGGGACCGCAGTGTTTGCTTGGTCAATTTCCTCGTAGCAACGAAGTACTTTCTTCAAACACTCCTGTAAGTGTTGGGCACAAATTTTTGGATCGAATTCAGCGATCGGAGATTCACAAAGACGGTAGGCACTATAACAAAGGAATCGTACGATCGGCTCTAGAATCGGTAACACTTCGCCCGCAGACAGATTTTGTATGACCATTTCCTGTCGGATGGCACGCATGCGATCAAAGATAAATTCAAATCGTTGATAATACGGACGCCGGGAATCGGGTAGCACTCTGTAAAGGAAAGAAAACAATTACATATCCACAATAAACTACATTAACTAAACTACGCAATACAAACATTGTCACCAAGTAGTGAACAGTTTCTAGCAACATGCTGGGCGTTCGTATCTCCCATGGTTTTGGTTGTCTTCGATCGGCTGCTGACCGGGAGAACTCTTTAACCATTCGCTCCCGATCCGGAACACCTGGTCGCGCGATATCGGTTTCGAAGAAATGAACTATTTTCTCCCGGATTCGTCTGGAAAGATAAGACGATTGCATTATAGCACAAAGGGTAAATAAGGTTGCGTGATTCTCAAACTATACCCACAAGTCGATCTCAGCTTTGGGGCACATTTCTTCACATGTTCCACGAATGAATTCATTCATGTTGCGATCGAAACGGGCCGATTACGTAGGTAATAGCAAAAACCAAAGATAAAACAGTATTCCTTCCAATAGACGCAGATACTACGGAACAGTACAAAAGCCGTGACTAGCATCAAAGTATATTTTACACAAGTTATTTCCGTATTTAAAGCGAAATGTTAAAGCCTGGCGCACGAGGCGTTGTTTTGTTTGGACAACGCCGGCTACACAACGCGCTGATTGGGAAGAGTCAAAGTTGTGTTTATATGCGTTACTTCAATGATTAAAAAAAGATTGAACCACGCACAGTGGATTGACTTACCGGACAAATATATTTCAAAAAATAAGAGTGGATGGATGAGGCTACAGTTGTACTCTGAATATGTTTTCAAAATTCGCGAAAAAGGTTACAACTGTAGGGCAAATAGAATTCTAAACAAAATAACATGATGATAGTTTCTATGGCCAATTTTTTTTAACATAAAGTATTAACATCACGAACAATATTTTGTTCTACTCGGAGTATTGGTTCGTTTGCGAATTACTCGTTATCGTTAGTCATAGTGTTAATATTTCCAGTTTGTGAGACCGATTCCATATAGAAAATGACAATTCTAATCCACTTACTGCAGGATGGTCAAACAGACCAACCCCCGATCAAATGCTACCTGGCTTAACTATCACGCTTTCAACTACGAACTGGAGGTTAAAAATTAATGCTACCGTGTCCCTTTTAATTGTTAACCACCAAAAACGAGAATGTCGAACACGGCAGGCATTCCTAAGGATTCTGGTGCGGTTTATTAAAGTACAACAAAAAATTCAATGGTCAACAATGCGAAACGCATGCACAGCAACACCGATCAAGGTTGTCGGTGTGTTGATTGTGCCTCCCTCCTTCGGGAGCTCCTTTCGGTCGTAAAACATGGGAATTGTTTTGTACACTCTCACGCAAACAAGTAGTAACATCGTCTGTATGCAAAGATTGAGCTGCAGCGCACTCTAGACTGTGTCACTTGGACTGTGGCAGCAACGCAAAGCGGTAGCACGCGACAGGAAGCCCGCGCTTATCGCGGCAAAACTATTGTAACCATTCGGGCACAAACCGATTCGACATTGTTCGTTCAGATTAAACGTTAGGTAGTTCTGTAAAGTTATGCTGTACAACTCAGCAAGCAAGCATAGGAAACAATCGTTTGACTATTTCTGAAACATTCTGACGAGAAACGAGCGTTTTCTCAGTTGAACGCAGTGCTCCTGTAGAAGATCGACGAAAACCTGTGTAACGCACCGGCTGCAAGGACCAGCTAAGGTTTTTGTGTTGTTTAGTGAAGGAAAAAAGCTTATCTATACGTTGATCGCTGTCGATCACAGTGTCTATAATGCAAGCCATCAGTTACAATGAGCGGTAAGTGTGCGATCTAAAAGTTCGGGGGTCATTTTGTGAAAGTGCGATGCACCAAGCGATGGTGGAAAAGCCATTTTCGAGCCACTTATACAGCTTCTAGGTGTGCGAAGGAATATAATCGAATGGTTTGCACAATTTTAATCAGTACTTCTCCTTGAAATTTCCATGCCTTGTAATCTGTTACAGTATAATCCGTGCAGAAGGGGAATATAAAGCGGCTAGAAGGTTCAGAAAATGTACTACGTTAATAGCGCAGTTATAATTGAAGTGCTGCTTTACGTGCGTTGGTAGTGAGGAAGTTTTAGAACAAGATCGTATCACACGGATCACATATATTTAGTACTTCCAAATGGAGTGTATTGAATTGTGTATAGAACCCTTCTAGAACCTGTGATAGAAAGTTGAATGAGAACAGTTTCTACTCACCTTCACCATCATACTTATCACGTTAGTGTTCTACTATGTTTTCAATAATCCTAATCAGTTTGTTTCAAATTAAGAACACCGTTTAGATTAAACTCAAACGCCACCACGCACAAGTTTTTTCGGCTTGAAGTACAGATGCATGCGCTTTTCGCCGTACTCGACCCACTCGATGGATGCAGTGCCGGCTTACCCACTAAGCCATCATTGAAGATGGGCGACTATACGACGAAACCAAGCGTTATCTTCATGAAGAGGGTCGTTTTCTCATTTTTATATGGTTGTTTTGTGACATCTTCACCAGTCACGTTAGGGGCTGCCTAGAAAAGCGTGATGATGATGTAGTTCTTCAGTCGCATTTCAGCAGTGAACCAAGCCCGTGTGTGGATGGTGTTCCCAAAGAACATACGTTAGTGCATCGAGAGGATCGTCTACACACTTTCAGTATGATGTAAAGTTACTCATTTTCCATCTGTGAGATCTGTGAGATCTGTGGGATCGTTAAACCCAAGCTGTATTAAGTTTAAACATTTCTGATGACCTATTTGGTTAACCTCGTTTCCCGCACCTAATGGCGCGTTGAAGCATCAAATTCGTGTAGCATGAAATCGCCGTTATCAGAAAACAAATTGTCCCATTCGTTTCACGCAAACCATGAAACCCGTGTGCGACTTTAGGATGATAGAAACTGATAGAAACCTTCCGTGCGTTTTGTTTCCAGATTTTTCATCGACAATTATTCCACTATGGACGAGGACGATGAGCTGTATCTGAGCTATGACTGGTCATCAGACGCAATGTCTATTAAAAGCGCCGGAAGGTGGGTTTCAGTGGGGAAGAGGAAGGTGACGGTTTTGATGATAATGTAAAATGTTGTTTATTTTGGTTCGGTTTCAGTGACTCAAGTCGATCCAATGATTTTGATCAGAACGGCGAGCGGCTTTCGTTGGCCTATGAACAATTGTCTCAGATCCCGCGCAAAATCGCCGAGAAGTTCTCTCGCACGACGACTATCTTGGATTTGAGTTACAACGAGATCAAGTAAGATAAAATTATAGATAAGAATTCGGGCACTGGATATAACGTAATTCGACTTTCATGCAATTACAGGGACTTATCCTTCTTGACACACTTCCGGCAGCTGAACACGCTCATCTTGGACAAAAACGTACAGCCGGACGAGCGGACATTACCTACACTTCCCAACCTGGAGCTTCTATGGCTCAACCACTGTGATATCAATAACCTACAGAACTGGATCTACCGCATCCGAGAATGTTGTCCATCGCTGAAGTACCTATCGCTGATGGGTAACCCGGGAGCAACCTCCTCCTTCAACGGTAACTCTACCCTAGAACACAACGACTACCGGTTGTTCGTGATCAGTATTCTGCCACAGTTACGCTACCTGGACGATAGCGAAGTGACGCCAGCTCAACGAACGCAGGCGAAAAACTTCAAACAAAGCTACAACCTTAATCAAGGACCTTACAACATCTTCGAGACAGTAGGACGTCGCCAGCAGCCAGTACTTCTACCAGGTGCACTTGCTCCTGCGTCAACGGAAACCCCAGCACCTTCGACAACGGCCACAACGGCTATAACAACGACCAAACCAGCTCCTCAAATTTCCAATCCACAGAAGAAGCATCGAAAACGTCGTGGCGGCGGCACACAGTCGGAGAATTCGTAAAATATGTCACCTCGCTGACAAAGCATGTTGCAATATTTAATCTTACCGTAGCACATAACGACAGGTACGCAAGAACCATGGACAACGTAACAGCACATTTTCAAGGTGCTATGTACTGTTCTATTTAACAATTAAGTTTTGTAATAAAGAATGGACCTCAGGCATGGAATGCTGACTATCATCAGACACGCTTAACGCTCCGCGGATTATTTTTAAGATTGTTTTGAATGCGAACGTAAGGCATGACCTATTTGCGTACAGCCAGAATTGAATCAGGGATGGTAATGTTTTGTTTTGATCGATTAGAGTGATTTGCAGCCGGTCAACGTCCCGCTCTTGTCTGCGTGCTGTAAGAAAGTTCTTGAATTAAATGACGTCAATCGTAGCTACTGATTATGTGGTCGTGAACAGCCGGGAACAGATCACGCGTATGAGTTTAGTTCGCAAGAAGTTGGCGACTGATATTTCATCGCTCCGGTCCCCTTGGATGGTGTAATCGAAGACGTTTCCTCCTGAGGGTAGCCTCGTGTCCCTGAGGGAACACTTTACATCGAACCACAGGTGCTACTGAATGTTGGACACGTGCTCGCCAGTTAAGGCGCTGCGGAAAGGTTAGGAAGGGTCTTAGACCATCCAGCTAAAGCTATTTTTAAGGTCATGATGTGCATATACTTGGTGCATGCTTCATTCCGCATTCGCTAACGTCGTGGCATTGACGGCGACGCATGGCAATTATGCAAGACGTGCTCACGTGTGGTCGTGATGTATGGACTACTACTATGGCGTGTGTCGTCCGAATGGAAGTAGATTATTTCGATTGATATCGGTGCGCAATTGTCACCCCGGCACTGATATCATTCGGGCTGGGATGAGAATTCTGCCGGGGTTTGAGAAATTAGCAAGATTTTCAATGTGGATGATCAAGCATTCCAAAGTGTGCCGTCACTTGTCGTGTTACTGCTAATGAGAGGTTGATAAACGACAGGTCCAGACCTTCAACGAAACCCCGAATGCCGAACATTTGGTTCTCCATTACCTGTGCAAACAATTATGGCCACCACTGTGTCAATTGCTCTCAACCACTTGAACGACTCTCCTGTTTGGCAGTGTTGCCATTTTAAACTAACAAAGTAAACCCCTGATTGTCTGACCATATCCCTCCATCGTATTGGCGTGATAGCATCAACTTTCCAAATTCGATCACCGCGATCGCCGGGGCCAGATCGTATCGTCATCGATCGATGGTAGCGGATTGCCCTTCGTGTACGATGCACGTGCCCTTCATGCGATGCAATTCGCATGCGGCCCTTTGTGTGGCGGTGAATCGATCGGTCGAACACCGTAGCTCACGATCACCACACCAACGTGGCGGTGGTATGATTGCGAGTCAGCCTCCCCATTAGTGGACCGAAGGGCGAGGCATGGGTCGTGTTTGGCGTTCGTGTTCGACGACGAACACGTTGTGATGCGCGGAAAAAATACGCACGCTCACAGTGACACACACGCCGAAACGCTCTCCATCGTAGCACTGCTTCCCAGCGAGTTGGACGTAACCGGGTCGGACATTTCGCTTTGTGAAGCCGTTGGGACGTGAACGCGAAACGGTGTACTGTTGATGCAGAATCTTCAAGTGCTACGAAAGTTGCAAGTGCGTAGTTTTGAAAGTTCAATGTGGGTTTGTGTCACGCGGTAAAAGGTGTCGTGGTGGGGACGGGAAAATTGTTGCACCGTGGTCGATTTACTAATCGATTTTTAAACACCCCTGAACCGTGATGAAAGCAGCGACAATACGGAACCACTGTGACCTATCGAACCGGGAGTGCAAGTGCGTGTCTGCAAATGCAAATTTGAAACTCAACCCTTACCCCGTGCAAGTGCCCGTTGCTGTGAGAAGGTGTTCTAGTGCACGAGGCTTGTCAGCGTGACCTGCCCTTTAGTTGCCTACCGTTTGCAAACCGCCGAAAGCTGGCAAGAAAGGTGGGAAAGAAAACTCCAGCAAAGATTGTGATTAAGGGTGAGAGTTTAGAAGCAGCGGGTTGGAAAACCGGTTTTCAGCAACCCGCGACTCCGGAAGGTTCTGTTGGCTGTAGTGTGCCCGCCCGTAATGTGATCTCGCGTTGTCTGTGCGCATCGGTTTCATTCCAGCTGACGAACCGCAGTCATTAGCAGCAGTGTGGGGGAGAGAAAAACAAAATAAACACCCCAAAAAGCCAAACACCAAACGTAACAAACAAACAAAATCCAACGCACACGCACATTCGAAAAGTTGTTCCTTCACTCGACCGCGCACTGAATAAAAAGGAAGGTAAATAAAGCCGTTTTCTAGTGTGAGTGATACGCAATATATCGCTGCGTGACGTAAGCGTGAGTCGCAATCGAATCGACCCTTTCGCGGCCGCACAAAGCCTGCTGTGGGGCAAACCGCGCGCAAAAGTGTACGACGCGTCGTTCGGCGCGGCTGTCTGGAGGGTTTGGTTGAGTTCAGGTGTGCAGCTCAGGAGCTTTCGCTGTCATTGATAAACTTCGCCCGTTTCGAAGCGTGTGATCTCGTCTGAGTGCATGATCATCGCGGTGTGGTTGAAATCGGATGATCGAAAGGTGATCGTATAGGAGAATTACAGAGGCAAGGGCTCAACTTCCGGTGCGACAGTGAATACAAAGTAAGTAATGACGTGTCGGAAGCGGTGCTGTAGGTCGTTAGTGTTAGAAAGATATAATTTCGCAGCAGAATTCATGTAACAAGTGACTTTGAATTGGAATGTTGTTTGAGTTTTGTAGGACCGCTATGTTGTAGATCAAAAGTCGTATAAATGAACGTTATCTGGAACTTTACGTCGCAGTTCACACTGACATTTGTGGAATATACGTTAGAATGTGAGAATGGTCTTGTGACCTTCATCTGGAATGATAAAACGAACCACACACAAGTACCCACGTACACTCACATCTCACATCTTCGCGAGATGTCTAGGCAATTAAATGGATCCTGCTGACTGTGTAGTGTGTCAATCTTATCACGTCGCATACCACAGATGTGTGCGTATTTATGTAACAAACAGACACAAACACACACCGGAGGGGTTGTTTGTGTTTATGCACATTTTTATCAGCCAACATTCCGCGGCGGCACACGCACGCGTTTGCAATTCGTAATTAACAACGTCCGTCCGTCGGTGTTGTTTGGTATGGCACGGGAATTGATCAGCTCGTTGGACCACCAGCCTGGAGGTTGTGTGCGAGTGAGGTGATCTCGATGACCACTGGACCACAGTGTTAAATAAACAGCTGGCAAAGATGATACGGTCGAGGAGCGAATAGACAGTGCGGTTGTAAATCACGGTGCCCTCGTACGTACCGAGTTGGTTTGGATAGAAGTCGTTTGGCTACTTTCCGTCCTCTTACCCAGTTCAGTAAGCCATGGCAGCACGTGGTAAGGATGTTTTGCAAAATGGCACCGTAATTCCCTAGCGTTTCTTGGAGCCTGCGGCTAATGTGATATGCTGCGCAATACACTCGCTTCCAAACCAGATTGCTTGAATTTGTAAAAGCTCATTCAAACACCATATCTCATTCGGCGTTTGGTGTCGTAGCTCTCTGCGCTCTGGTATTATAACAGCTTAGCTCAGCTGGATCTGGGTCAGTTGTGGCGTACTATGCACAATTAATCGGAAGCGGCCACGATCGTCCGAGTATCGCTGTGGTTGATCGATCCGGTAGTCGGCGACCTGAAGGGCATACCAGCAACGTGCCGTTCCATGTGCCGGCCATCGAACCAATTGAGCTCAATTACGCCGAGCGAAGCGATTTCCAACGGCCGCCTGTGACCTGCTGAACGTCCGGACAGGGTCTCAGTGAAACAGAAAAAACACACAGTTGCACCTAAAAGCCACGTTAGTTTAGCGTTCAATGACTTCGCTTGACCTGCCCTCGTAATATAAAGAGACCAAACTCTTTGACACCGGAAAGGGTTTCCAATTTACGGCAGACACCCTGTCCGCCTGGTCAATAATCCATGATATGAACCGAATCGACGTGTTCAACCCTGACCTGCCCTGACGAACGTCCACCAAGCCGGGTTGTGTTTATCGCCGTTTACAAAAGCCATCACTAAGCAGTGGAAAAGAAAGCGAGAAGCGTTTCTAAACAAAATCGCAGTCACGAAGAAGCATTGTCATGCTGTGTTTCGTTGCCCCTAAAACAAATTGAAACAAACTCGAATCGGCATGCATAACAATAATTCGTTTCGTGTACCTTTGCGTGCTTTTTTTTGCTGCTTCTTCTAAACGCAATCGAGCTCTTTATCAATAGACGATGCGATAAGTCGTGACAATGAAAATGCAATAGCTGCAGTACGCGGTGCATTCCTGTTCTTGGGTATCGATAAGAGGAATGGGCGAACGGGTGTGTGTGGGGATTTGAACATGGGAAATAACGTAACCCACTTGAAGTTGTTGTTTCGTGGCAATTTTTGTTCCTTCGTTTCCAAGCGCGTCCTCGATCAAATGGAATTATTTTGGTTAAACAACCGAATGGTATAATTTTTAACTTTTTAAAAAGGTGTTGCCGAAGACTTCTAAAGGTCTTTTTTGCAAGTGTTTTTCTCTAATAAAAAAGCATTTTTCCCGTACCGGGAATCGAACCCGGGCCTTCCGGGTGAGAGCCGGATATCCTAACCACTAGACAATACGGGAGTTGCATTTCTTAACTAACTGCATGTTGAAAAATCGTTCATCTTCATCTCACATCTGCAAGAGGTTGAAATATCTTCCGAAACGCACCTGAAAATGACATTGTTACAACCTCCCTTCCACCGCTCGAAGATTTCTCTCTCTACCCCTCGTGAGTCACATAACAAGCGCCAATAATATTTTCCTCTCTATTAATAGCTCGATAACGATAACTACAAAGTTGTCCGACTCGTTTCATCTTTGACATGGAAACATTAGGGAAGCAGTGGCGAAGGCAGTAGCGCCCCCGAGGTTCGGGGTCGTCTATTGCGTCTTTTCAGCTTCCCGGTTTTCTTTGCGAACTGCGCAGTGTATTTATGCGCCAATGGTTAGGTTATTTGCACGGTATTATCATATGTAATACTTTCCACGCACGGTTGCTCAGCCCATCCATTGTTGACCGCCATGCCGGAAGTGAGACACAACCAGTGCTTTCATGAATACCACTGGAATGATGGTGGTCGTCGCGTGTCGTTGAGAAAAGGGGGAGAGACAGGATGACGCGCAGGCAAGTTTATTTGATCAGATGTCTTTAGGTTTTAGGGCAGACAGTTGGGGCTGTTTTGCTTGTTAGAAGTTTAAATTGTATCTCCAACGCATCATGAAACTGTAACGGAGTACTTCTGCTAGAACACTCATTAATCAAGCAGTGAACTTGACGCTTTGAATAAACACTGCGTCTCGGTAGAATTTGATGGATTTCGAAACGCTTCTCTGCGAGTATTTGTTTACTTTTCCCGATCCGCAAACGAAGTCACAGGGCGCAGCTTGAGTTTTGCACAGTTTTCATTTTCCAGTAGCATGCAAATGACGCTAGGCGAGAGGAAAGTAAACAGATCTTTACCCTGTTCGTGAACTAAATATTTTCGAAAGCGCTCATTGATAAACATGCAGTGACATGCAATGTGGGGAAGCATCAAGAGCATTCAACAGCAAACTTGTACCGTGTGATGGGTAAAATGCTGATGAAAATTGGAACCCGTCTCGTGGAAAAACAAAACTCAAAAACACGAAAACAACCCCAAACATCGAGATTACGGCGTATATTGATGTGAGTTTTTATGCCTTTCCTCTTTCATTTCATGGTTTCTTTCCGCAGATATATACCAACGGCCCTGAAGTTGAAAGTCATCTAGTACGTCTCGGTCCCAAGGAGTGACCTCGATCGGAGCACCCCACTATCTTTCCGTCCCTGTGGGAGAATTTTTCGGAAGCATACAGGTTCAACCATCATTGTACGGAATTTGGCCCGTCCCCGTCACTATCGTCACTATCAGCAAATTGCAATTTGAGCAGCCCAAAAACTGCTCCCTTACCAAGCGTGGATTTATCGTAACCCACCCATCCCCTAAACGTCACAGACGTCAGACGGCTTGAAGTGGCAGGAAATCCACCCGCCGTGCTCAAGTGAATTGACGGGGGTGGATTTTTTTGTGTATTTTCGCGAAACGCGTGCACAAAGGTCGATCGAGTGTGCTGCTAGAACCGACACGAACCGTCATTAGGCTGGAATCGCCGGAATCGATAACATCGCTATCGCGATAGCTACTGCGTGCTGTGGTGTGGAATATTGGACGTTCGCTGTGAGAGGTTCGAGTTCGAGTATTGTACGACGTAAGGAAAGCATGACTATCTCAGGTAGGATAACTTAACGTCCCGGTCGTCTTGAACCGTGTAATGAATGCCATTTCCCTCTGCTTTGCAGCAATTCCACCACAAGAACCCGTCTGGTGTTTGGACCGGCGGGACTCGGGCCATCTGTTCTGGCGCCGGGAGTCATCAAAGGTGAAGTTCCGGTACGATGTGGAGGTACTAGAGTTCACCAAAGATCCGTACGAAGATCAGCTACTGATCACCGACAGTGAGATGAATCGGACGAAGCAGCAGCAAGCGGGGGCCGTATCGAACATGATCGTCGTGTGTGTGACGTGTGTTGCGGCCATTGCCGTCACCGTGGTGTTACCGTGGTTTCTGATCGGATCGGCTTAGAACTGGCTGAATTGGAACTGAACGATCCCACACCCGCTATGTCATTGATGAGAAAGTATCGTGCGCATAGTTATGAGGGTGGTGGGAATCGCATGAGAAGATGTGAATCGCTCGTTGGATCTACACATCCCGAGCAACCCGATTGTGATAGCTGTCCCTAGCCGCGCGTGAGGTGTTAGGGACATTTTTTCCCCAAAAACAATTTTTACTAGCCCGTAAGGTAAGACGTGTCCGACGTACTAATCGCACTGCACAGATCGACCGGTGAAGGTGATGGCCAAGCTGCTTTTTCTTCACTGGTCTGTTTGTCACTCTCTCAATATGGTGAAATGTCCTGCTGGGGTGTAAATAGAAGCTGACTCACCGTGATACGATAGGAAACAGGGTGGTGATGAAGGAAAGTCATATCCCTACCCAGCAACTTAAGGTAGATCAAACGCACCGAGTGAAAATAGGCAATGTATTAAGTCTTAGTTAAAAATGAAATAATGCAGACACACAGTCACTAAATGCCCTACAAATCTATACGGCGCATTTTATCGTATCGAAAACGACATGCATTGGGTAATAGCGATTGTTTTGTTGCCTACAAATGCAAATAAGTTCGATGGTGTAAGGGGAACAGAAAATAATTTTACAACAAATAAAGGTTGTATTATTCTTACAAATATGTAGAATATGAAGTAAGGGTGTTGTGTTTATTAATTTCCTTCGACAGTTTCTGGGTAAGAATTTGTTTGTGTCCGCTCTTGGGAGGTATGCCGTACAAAAGCTTACAATGAAGAAGCTTTCCGAGAAGGCGCAGTGAAGCTTTACGCGTTCGTTTCATTGCCTACATTTGGGCGCAAGTTTCAAATCGTTCACTGCACACTGAAGTGTGCACTGAGTGCACGGAAGTGTTGCACTGATATGCATTTTCAATTATGCATCTTGCAGGTCCTGCGCAATACACAGATCGTTTTATAAGATTCCGTATTCCCATTGAAACACATACGATGTAAGGTACGTATCCCATATGGTCTAGTGGCTAGGATATCTGGCTTTCACCCAGAAGGCCCGGGTTCGATTCCCGGTATGGGAAAATCCTTTTTCCTCATTTTTTATTGCTATTTGTTTGATTTTTCGTTTGAATAAAGAGAAAAGTCATTCATTACTCACTGTTTAATGGCGCATAATAATATAACGAACATTAGTCAGCTTTTAAGAACGATTTTTTTGTATCATGTTTATTTTTACGATTTTATCGATTCGCTTTTTCAAAAACGTATATACATACACATCCATACTTAACGTAAACGATATAAAATACAAATATGGTAAACGACTAGTTGGTGGTAGCGGGAATTGTGTAAGACGTCGTCATTTCCACCACCCAACGAAATGGTAGCAATCAATGCCGACAAAATGAAGAGAACAACACGAACCCGTGGTTCACAATGAATGAAACTGATTCACCATGTGAAAGTGCAACAATTTGAGGTAACAAAAATAGTTATGTGGAGTGTGTGTATGTGTGTGTGCGTGCCATTGCGAGCACACTCGGGACATGCGGTGCACTTTGCTGAGATGGCACGGTACGTTGATCCGGTTCCGTCCGGGAATAAGCATGATCCTTTGGTTGAGGTTCTATCCCACTCCCAAGTGCAATACAACACCGATGTAATATACGTGTCAGTGACTGTGCATCGCATGCGCATCATTTAATGTCGTGTAATATTAATTTAAGCGTAAATGTTTCTTTTTTTCGTGGAGAGAGGGCAAATGGTTGGAGGGAGCTGGTGAAGACAGACAGAGGCCGAGATGTTTAATCGTGGACGAGATGTCGGAGCTCTCGTTGATGTGATTAAGTGCAGTTCTGCTGAAGCACTGCAGAATAAGTATATACACACCAAGTGAAGTGGTGCAGCAAAAGAACGCAAACACGGTGCTGAACACGGAACCGGCATGGTAAAGCGTCACCCACGACTACTTGGCTGGTCCCCAACTGGTAGTGCTGGCTACGGAACACTAAAAACAAACCCATGCCCTAGGACGCGATGTCTGGGGGCAAGTGAAACAATGTCTTTATCGGAAAGGTTGTTGCGATGTTGGAGATGCGCTATGGCTCTCTCAGCTGGTCACCTCGGTTCGTCGCATCCAGGCAGGAATCTTGTCCTTGATCGCTTCCCGGATGTGTCGATACATGATCAGCAGGATGACCGGGATTGCTAGCTTCGGGTTCTTGAACAAATATAACCAACAAGCAATCACGAACAGTGCCACATCTGTCAGGTAGGAAACGGTAGGCTTAATATCTTCCTGCTCTAGGACGACCGCAATCTTTGGTTCCGGCTCGATCGGTTCTGGGGCGGCCACGAGAGGTTTGGCTTTTGGAGGTTCCGGCTCTGGAGTCGGTTGCTTGTGCGCGATGCTGCGGGAGTTAGTGTTCGGCAAAGGAGCAGCTGTTGGTGATGACACTTTCGAAGCTCCCGTACTCTGAGCGCTCGCCCTTATGGCCGAATTCGATCTTGAACGATTTCTAACAGCAGAACCAGATATTGGACCACGTTTCTTCTCCGCTGGTCTACTAACCCGTCCATTTTCTTCTTCCCGAAGCGGCACTGGACTGCCCATAGTGTCTCTCGCAACGGACGGCGGTCTAGCGGTAGCATCACTTTCAATGGAAGCTGATCGTTGCCGCAAGATTTTGCTTTCCCGGGCTGGTTTATTACCGCGCTGCACAACTATCGGATGATCCGTAGATAGTGAAGGTGACCGGGAAGTACGTCCGCGCAGAAGATGCATATCTTCCAGCGGTAGTGGCGATCGTGAGCCAGCTCGTGAAGAATTTCGCGAGTACTCACGTTCGTTCAACCGCCGTACCTCGTCCGGGCTCATATAAAGCGGCAGTTTACGAGGTTTCTTCGAGCTCTCGATCTGCTGCACCATATCGCTGTAGAAGTCGGCCACAGCACGGGACTCTTCGATGGAGTTCTGACGAGATTCGAGTCGGCGCTGACGAACCGCTTCGGAGACGATCGCACGCTCGATCTCCTGCCCCTCTGGAGGTTGTTTCTGTGCAAGAGGATACTCCCCAGGATGTGTTTCTTCCTGTGGTTCTAATGGTTGTTGCTTTTCTTCCGTTTTTTGAGGTGGAGAAGGTATTTTCACCGGCGATTTCTCCCGTTCAGGAGTCGGTTGCTTTGGTGATGGAGGTGTAACAACTTGCAGATTGGTGTTCGATTGTCTACTAGCAGTTTGTTCTGCCTTTGCCAGTATCTCGGTGGATGGGCGTTTGAGAATGGGCTTTGGTACAAAGTTTGGATCCGGCAAGGGCATCGGTTTAGTGAGGATTTCTATTGCCTGGCTCGGATCGGGGTTCTGGTACGGTGAACGCATACGCTCTCCACCAGGATGGTAAGGTTCTTCGTCTGTTTCATCGTCATCCATAAAGCCGCGTCTTTTCGGTAAGACGAGCACCTGCTGTTCGAGAAGTTTTTGCTGCTGTTCACGTCTTTTGAGCTCCTCAATCATCGAGTTCATCGAGGACGAGACGGACTCCTCCCCTTCGGAGTATCCAATCGGTAGGGAGGTAAAGGATTCTATCTGCTCCACACCTTGCGACGGTTCTTCGGCGATCGTTTCCTCGGTTAGTGTGGAATGTGAATGCTGTTGTTGCTGGGATAGGTTTTGTGATTGTGACATTACTTGATCCTGTTCGAAGCTGGACTGCTTCACGATTGACTCCTTATCTCCCGAGAGTCGTTTGCGCAGGCTGCTTCTACGGTCGGCCAGCCGATTGCTGACTGATGTGGTGGTAACAAGATTACTCTTCTCTTCAGGTGGTTGCTCTTGAGCCACTGCTTGACGGCGTCGGTTGGCCTGTTCCTGTTCGGCTTCCTTACGCTGATTTTCCGATTCCTCGTACGCCACGGCTTGATAGAAGCGTGCCATAGCTCGCTCGTACAGCAATTCCGTCGAACTCACACCAACACGCATGGTCGGTGCGGGTGGAGGTTCCACGTTGAGCTCCGGCGCAGATAGTGAAAGGGGCGGTGGAGGAGCCACCAGCTCATCCAACTCAAAGTCGAAGGTAGAATTACCTGTGATAGGATGAGGAAATGTCAGAAATCAATAATATGCGCATTACAAATTATGTTCATGTTGTTAAAAAATGTTGTTAATTGAATGTGCTGCATACAGTTACTAACTCGTTGCACTTTTAAATTAGCCATAAAACAATGGAATTCTACAGAACTGGCAAATCTAAGCGAACAGGTCTCTCTCGAATGTGGAACGGGCATAGTGAACATAGTTCGACAAGGCGAGCTCGTTAATGTGATACGATTGAATCCATGCAGCGTGCTTAACATGTCGGAATCAAACATCTTCTACCACCTAGCAGTATGCTGAAGATTCGTCTACGAGCAGGGTCGAACACCTTACCGGAGCCGGTCCGGGAGCATCGAAAGGACATGCGTGATACCGCACCTGGGTAACCTCGTCGCGTAAGAAGTCTTTCGATGAAGTACCTATCCTTCTGAAATTTCCAGCGAAACCAAGGTGTTTTCTCAACACCCGACGGTACTGGTCCAGATTGTACTAACCCATCGGCACAGCCTGCTGTAACAAATAAATTAGCTGTACAACGTATTGCTTGTAGATGGGGACGAAAACCGACGGTGTGCAGAGTACTGGTGAACAACAAAAAGCAAAACGACGATAGAAAACTAGATAGAAAAAGCCAAAAAGTGGCACAATAGAAACGGCATTGTGAGGTGTCGATTGTGATGATCATTTTATGGTAATAACGCCACTCAATAAACGGAACACAATTCCCTACCCCACAACACAAACCCCATTGTTGGTGACGTTTTTAATTTCTTTCCCATGAAACTATCAAATCACCATGATGGCGGTGACAAAATACCTTATGGAGGTGTTTTGTAAGTTAATTTTTCTTGTGAATGGATAATAAATATTAATTCTATTTCGCACTATCGCATTTAATAACAAATTGTCGAACGGATGAAACCGAAAACGGTTCTATTGTTTTCGTTTTTGTGAAGCGCCCGTCCGTCAAACGTTCATCCAAACATTTGAAGGGTGTTAGCACACGCACTACTTAGAATTGGCCAAAAAAACATTTAAAAAAGCATTGAAAGACATTTTTTTGTAATAAGTTAAGGCGAGCAAAAAATTAAATTTGCGTTTAGATTTATGTCGCTATTAGAACGGTGTCTAATCCAATACCAGATGGAACGATCACAAACACAATTGTATTTGAATGTGTTGCAATTGCTACTTTCCCACCGACCCCTTCCACGGCCATTCACGGTGATCTTTCCGCAGCACTGCAGCGCAATAATCATGCAACACAAGCATCCATTGATTGCGAGCACCGAGGGAAAATGTTTCGAATCGGCAAAATACAAACTCAAAACCACCTGGGGAGAATAAACAACCGTCTCTAGCTCTGCCATGCTGCCAGGTACTTACGTGTGGATTTCTTCGCTTCCTGCTCGTTGTAGAGGACCAACATGAACTCTGAGCTGTTGTGGATGGCCGCTTTCTGGCTTGGCTGTTGGTTGGTTTGGTGCTCGGCGCCGCTTACAGAGCCAGACCCCATCGGATCGGAGCTATTACCGTTGGAAGATAGATCCCGATCCGACAGTTTCAACGATAGTGGGCTCGGTTCTTTGGAGAACTTCTGCATTGCCTTGAGGGATGATGGCATATTCGCAACAGGCGCACGATCCACACTCGCTGTGGGACCGATAGATTCCGACTCAGATTCTGGTTCGGCTAGAGGGGCTGGTTCCGTGATGACTAAGGCAGGAACTGGAGAGGCCCCACTAGTGTAACCATGCCCCACTCCAAGATCCAGCGGAGTGCCGTAGGACATCTCGCGCATGATTTCGTCCCGACCGTATGGTTCCGGCGTGAAAGCTTTCTTGGGCTTGGAGGTCGGTTCGCGAAGGGGCGACTGAGAATGATCTCGTCGTTTGCGTGGCAAGGTGGATGGTTGTTGTTGCATTTTTGTAGCGTCGGTAATACCTCGTCGCGGATCAGGGACAAAAAGCACGTCCGATTCTTCACTTGGGTCACTCAATCCGTACGGATTTTCTGCCTTTACACGAAACCGATATTGGGAGCCTTCGATTAGATCGCTCAAAGTGGCTGTCAGCTGACGGCAGGTGGCCGCCTTAAGCCACACATCCCAGCCAACGCGATAGTACTCAACGATGTAGTTACCGATCTTGCATCCGCCATCGTCTTCCGGTGCGGACCAGCTTAGTGTGGCGGTTTTACCATACGAGATGGCTACCGTAACACGTCCGGGAGGCTCTGGTCGAGCTGTAACCGTTACCAGGAAGAAAGCATTTTCTTCGCCCAACTTGTTGAGGGCACGTATGTGGTATTCTCCACGATCGGCTCGCTTGGTGCTACTAATCTTGAGTGTAGAGTTCTTATCCGTGGTCACGATCTCGTGCCGGCTATCATTCTCCAATGGCTCTCCGTTGTGGCTCCACTCTACGGACGGTGGCGGACGTCCTGCTAGGCCCACCTTCATACGAACGACCTCTTCCGCCTCAATAAGCAGCCCATCTTCGTACTGACGTGGCAGACGTATTTTCGGAAACGCGTCGATTGTAAGATGGCAACGGGTTACGGTGTGACCAGCACGGTTCGTAGCCGCGCACTTTATCTCACCCTCGTCTGTTAGCGCTGTTTGATGTATGACAAGCACGCTGACGTCTGCCTCGGTGATGATTCTCGCCCGCCGACTGCTGTAGATCTCGAACCCATCCTTAAACCAACTGATTTGGGGCGCTGGTGTGCCAACCACCTGCACACGAAACTCTACCTTTTCGTTCTCGACGGCGGTCGCATCGAAGAGCTCGTGAACGAACCGTGGAGCCGAGATGGCATTTCGCTGCAGCGTTACAGTTAGCGGGTCGGATAACTCGCTACTCTCTGATCGTCCGACAATGTTTTCTGCCATCACGCGGAACTGATAACGCCAGCCTGGCTCTAGGCCGCTCAATGACACTTCTGTTTGCTGCACAAGCGATGGACAGGTTCGGACCCAGTGCGGTGAACCGGTCCGTCTCTGTTCCACCACGTACCCGAGAATTGGTGAGCCTCCATCAGTGGTCGGACGACTCCAACGGATGGTTACGATATCAGGTGCGGAAGATGGTGATCCTGGAACGAGTGCCGGCTTTCCAGGTGGTGCTGGTGGTTCTGTAGTGAGAAGTGCGAGAAGAAGAGACATTGGGAAATGAATTAAAAATAAGAATAACAAATAGCGAAAAAAAAACGAACGTGCAGATCGAGACAATTCGAAATGATGCGAAACGCGAGATGAGCAGAGAAAACCAGGCAAATTATTCGAATTACACGTTCTGGCAGTGAGGTCAACGGTTTAGCAGGGGAGAAACAAGAACCGCAACCATAGACGATAGACCACGAATACAAGAGGAACAGAAAGGCAGATGAATGGGCGCGTATCTCGTTGCTCGAAGAACGAACCGGCTAAAAATAGACGTCCAACTGAAAATCCAAACCCCGTTCGGTTGCGTTCGAGCTGACGGATTAAGCTTGGATCAAAGCAAGCTAAGGCTCCCGTGGCTCATTCGGACAAGACCTACCTGCTGACTTCCAGTGCACCGCTTTCTTGGGTTTCGCTGTCGTGTGTTTAGTAGGCTGATTTCCCATTTTAAAGTTGCGAACGGGAAATTCGATCGACAGACAGCTATATGACGTATATTATTCACACTCACACGATCGAATGATTTACATCGAAGTACTATCGCTTACTACAATTTGTTCTGGGTGGGTACGCACTGGAACACTTAGTTCGTTTTGAGCAGAACTCGTCGAAGCACTGTGCATGTGTGAGGAGGAGTGCAGAGTTATCGAAATCGGAAAGGAATTTTTCACTTTTGCAAGCGTCAGAACTTGTACATCGGACACATTTTTGTTCGTCGTCGTCGTTGTCGTCGCCCTACTGTACGGCAACCGTGAATGGGTGCGCTCTCTATTACACACACTCACACAAACACGCACGCAGCCAGGCACAAAGCGAACCTGATCGCGGATCCACGCTCGATACCGCCGGAGCGCAAGCTGGTCGAATACTGCGGCAAGAACAGCTCATTCCCGATCGTCTCGCTTAAGGGGAGGGAAACTCTAAATATACCCTGCGCCCTACGTTTGCGCTGGTGATTTAGCGTTGTGGCAGATTCTGCGCATCCGCCAATAGATCCGAACAGTTCCGAGACGACCACTTGTGCATCGGACCGGATTCCGACGACGACCAGCTGTCAAGGCGCGCTGTTTGTTTACATGTGCGTAACGGAGCGCTCCACCCCCCCAAAGGCGACAGGCAGATATCACAATGATCGGCGCAAAGGGAAGAAGTTTTATATCAAATTCTTTTTAATTTATTTCATCCAAGCAGATGTCCGGTAATCGTGTGTCTTAGTTCCAGCCGAAGAAGTTTTGGAAGCGGGTGATGATCTGATCAACGTCGACGCCGAAGGCGCGCAGCTGAGCGGAGAAACGGGTGACATCTGGGTTCGTGAGGAGAGCGGTGAAGCCAGAACGACGGGCCTGGGTCATGCGGTACAGCTCACCGAACTCGCTGGCCGGGTTGGCGATGAAAGTGCGGGCCAGAGCCTCGGCGCCCTCCAGGTTGGTGACGGCGCGGATCTCGTCCATCATCGCGTTCCAGGAGCGGGAGGCCGGCGACTTGGCGTTGGCCGAGCGGGTGATCGGGGTCAGACCGAGCATGGCGGCAATGCCGTTCAGGTAGTCGCGGATGCTAACGCCACGGACTTCCGTCCAGGCGCTGATCTCCTGCAGCTCCGGAGTGCTGATCAGCACACGCCAGGCAGCATCGGTCTCACCCGACTGCAGGAAGCTCCAGATCTCGCCGACCTGGGCGTCGGTCTGCACGTAGCGTTGGTAGATCGTGCGCACCTCATCCATGTTCAGGAAGGGGAGCAGCTGATCAACCTCAGCGCGCAGGTTCTGCCCGAAGGCAGCACCGAACAAGGCCAGCAGGATGAAGAATTTCATTTTCGCACAGTCTCAGGTAGAACTCGAGTGTCAACTGAATCTGAGCAACTGCTGAACTTGAGGCAGCTTTTATACTACCGCTCTGGTTACTGATAAGCGTAACGACAACGATCGCTGTTTTCGATTACGTTGATATGTATCGATATCAATCCTTTCTTTTGTGAGCTTCATAGGTGGTGTTGTTGGGCATGTTGCTCGTGTGATGTTTTGGTTATCCTACTGCGGTGCCCATCAATCATATCGGTTGCGCTATCGCAGGTTTGGTTGTTAACACCAACCATTGCCGTAGTATAATATCGCGTCTGCTTTGACGACAACTCCGAGGAGGTCTTTAATCGGTTCGTAGATTTGTACATTTTCTTATTGGATTAAGCAGATCGCATCTACGTCATATCAGTGCACCCCTTCCTTACATGCAATCAGTTTCTTGTAAAGTCCAAAGTTAACTCGGACGTAAAGTCCCCGTTTTGTAAAGTCCAAGGTTAACGAAGAGTGGGTTTGTATTTACTCTGTAATTACTCTCATATAATTTTAACGCAACCGAATGAGTATTGAATACTACAAATAATGATAACATTAAGTCAATGTTACAACTTCATCACTTAATTTCAAATTTACAACCCCATCAATGGACCACAGACTCAAATTTCTAGGAAAATTTAGCACCGTTTACAAATCGAGTAGTAATGTTTTTGGTTTATAAAGCTCCAGCACAGATTATTTTGTACATTTTATTATAACGAATTTCTGAGTTAATACATCCGTGAACATTATATATTGGAGTCGTTGTTAGTAGAATGGAAAATATATAAAGCTGGCAGCGGTGGGATTCGAACCCACGCCACCGAAGTGACTGGTGCCTTAAACCAGCGCCTTAGACCGCTCGGCCACGCTACCCTGTTGGCAACAGTGCGTGTAAAGTGCGTGCGCGTTGCTTAGATGTGAATGAATACGTAATTAAGACGAATCGCGAAACTGAGTGCATGCGTGCAAGACAGTGGGATTGCTGAACAACAGCAAACAACCAATTTAGTACGGTCAAACCGAAGCCATCGTGATGTTATTAGCCAAACAGTGCGAATTGATTTATCTTGTTCGCTATTCGATTGATATTCTGTTTTATTTCTTTCGCCTTCCCTTTTCTTATTATTCAATAGCCATAACGAGCCCACTTGTCGTCGGTTATCGTAACATGATGTTATCGACAATATTGCAATACGGTAGCGTTCTCCGGAAAAGGTCTTATCGTCAAGCGTCACTTAGGTCGGGCACGATCGAGTCTGGTATAAATAGGAGATTCGGCTATTCCATCGCCACCTTTCATTTGCGTTTGCATTCAGAGTAGTCCTCCAGTCTCGTCTAACAAAATGGTAAGCAACAGGAAGCAATGCAATATATGTGCGCTAGATCTAACAAGTGGGAATCCTTCCTCAGAAATTCTTCATCCTGTTGGCCCTGTTCGGTGCTGCCTTCGGGCAGAACCTGCGCGCTGAGGTTGATCAGCTGCTCCCCTTCCTGAACATGGATGAGGTGCGCACGATCTACCAACGCTACGTGCAGACCGACGCCCAGGTCGGCGAGATCTGGAGCTTCCTGCAGTCGGGTGAGACCGATGCTGCCTGGCGTGTGCTGATCAGCACCCCGGAGCTGCAGGAGATCAGCGCCTGGACGGAAGTCCGTGGCGTTAGCATCCGCGACTACCTGAACGGCATTGCCGCCATGCTCGGTCTGACCCCGATCACCCGCTCGGCCAACGCCAAGTCGCCGGCCTCCCGCTCCTGGAACGCGATGATGGACGAGATCCGCGCCGTCACCAACCTGGAGGGCGCCGAGGCTCTGGCCCGCACTTTCATCGCCAACCCGGCCAGCGAGTTCGGTGAGCTGTACCGCATGACCCAGGCCCGTCGTTCTGGCTTCACCGCTCTCCTCACGAACCCAGATGTCACCCGTTTCTCCGCTCAGCTGCGCGCCTTCGGCGTCGACGTTGATCAGATCATTACCCGCTTCCAAAACTTCTTCGGCTGGAACTAAAGCGACGTACGTTGGCTGTCGAATAAATGTTGTTATGTGATTAAACCTCCTAAATGAAAGGTGTTCTGTGTGTACCCTTGTACTATGTTGCAGCTTGGTTTTTTTTTGTTTGCGCCAGTTGTTGCAACAACGGAAAACCGTTAACGTCCTTGAGCAGGTGCGGCGTGACGCGGACTCCGGTTCACGTGTCATCTGCCGGACATCCTTGCTGTCCGCAAGGTCGTACTCTCTGGCTCAATGTTTTCCTCTCTGCTTTACCCATGCGTAGAAACAAAATTCGAAAGGCAGGAAAGTAGTTAAACAGGTTTCAGCGGTATTGGGCTTAGGTTAAAACCAAACCAGGCACTCACACATCAGAACTCCAAAGACTCTCACGACAGGGCGCGATCGTTCCAACAGTGCGCAAGAGACAACTAGCCGTTGCAGTCGAGGTTCTTTCACCTGGAGATCGAGTGGCGCTGGCTTGCGAGTTGCACGCATTGCTCCACTCAAAACAAAAGCTCGGCAACCGCGATCTCCGACGGTCGCGTGACGCGGTGTCCCGTGATGATCGTAGTTTCCTAACACGATCGCGCCGCTTAGTTTCGCGAGTGTGGCGTGGAAAAGGTGTACGGTGTTTGCGCAGCCAAATTGAGCGTAGTTGCGGACTCGAGATTGTACGATCGCGATGCGGTTTATAACCTTAAACTCGGTACGTGAGCTCAACTTTGATCCAAGAAATTCCTGTGCACTTTAGGGAGTGCCCCGCAGCTTGTGGCATACTGTAAGTGATCGATGCGTGTCAAACGCTGGTGATCTGGTGTGTTAACGTGTGTGTCTGTGTAAATGTGGTTGTGCAGTGTGACTTGATCCGCCAAGCCCGGGTGCGCCTTAGATTGCTCCATTTCAGAATTTAAGTTGCAGTTTTATCCCTTCTTCTATGCTTGCATCTTAGTCTTCGCCGTTCAAGTTCGTTTTTTATTTTTAATGGCTTTGCATTCCCGACGCCGATCGTAAAATAAGATCGCTGATCTGTGGCGCGAGATCGTATAGACCGACCGAACGCAGGATAGCGAACTGGCAGGCAGGGGGTGTCTGCAGTGACAGGCGTGGCTAATTTGATAAACCGGTTGCGGAGGAAAGAGAGCGTCTTATCGTGGCGGAACGCGCGCGATCATTGACCGTTAGGTTGTCACCACACCACCCAACGGTTCTTCGCGTGCCGTTTGTACCGTGAAGCAGGAATGCAAATTCGATCTCGTTAGAGTTCTCCAGGCTGGGTGGTGTTTGAGGTCAACGTTGAAGATGCAGGAACCGAACGCAAACTTTCTACAATTAATGCGTTCGAGAGAAATGGCGTGCCATCGCCGAGAACAAGTGGGTTCTGCTAATCCCGATGGGGATTAAAAGGTATGGAGATATCATGAGCGGTGCAATCTTCCCATAGCTACTGTAGTGAAACAACAACAAAAAAAGGTCTGAAGGGAAATGATTATGTTTAGCATAAAATTAGCTTGGTCGAGATGGCGTGTAGACTGTGCAGACACGATTTTCCCATCGATCAGCGGGACCGCCGTTGTGGATCGAATTTTAGCATAACCGCACAAACCCCATTTCCTGCAGCCTGTCATCTCTCAACGATTGCCAAATTGTGGTGGTTCTATCGGAGCTTTGAGAAGGCTTTCAAACGATCGTAACCGCAAATACAAAAATTAATTGACGATTTATTCTCTTGGCGTCGTCGTTGGCTGTATCAATGAGTATTTGGCTAGAGGAGATCACAGTTCCGTCCTCGTGCAGGTTCTCTGTGAGGATGTCTGAGGAACCTTTTGAAGAAATCTCCAGTTCCTTTACCGCCGCTATCTCTCACACGATCGCGTGTATTGCCACACTTACACCGAAATACGATGAAGAATTAATTACTGTTCCTTCCACAACAACGTGCTGGACGTGCCCTTTTGGTTTGCATTGTTCTTCTTGCTTCGACGGCGTTGGTCAGGCTTTGTGTGCACCCGACGTGCTATCGTTGTCAAGAAGTTGTACAGGTTTTTACAGTTACGATCAAAGTGGAGCGTCATCAACAGCAGCGTCACCGCCGAGCATTGAGATAACATGCCGCATAACCAGCCATCAGGTTGTTTAACCTGTTTCTGACCACGACCATCCGTTCTTTAATGTGGAACACGCTCCGGTCCACACTCATTTGACGTTTGGCCAAAACCAGGAATCAAAAGAGAGCAGAACAGTTACGCAGCGCAAAAAATAGGAGGAAGCGTAATGAAATGTGGTCTAGTTCTCTTCATCACATTACGCTGACCACAGCTGGACACTTCCTTTTGGGATGATGAGCACGATGGGTGGAATATATTATCAGGAGGATAGCTTGAGGGGTGATCGTTCAGTGATACAGATTGCTGGACGTTGGAAGGACGCTGCATTAGATGGCTTCATTTGATATTGGATGGATACATTTTCGTTATCTAGTCAGCGATGGGTTTCCGCCCTGGAATCTGATTTGGCGGTTGATGATGAATTTTAAGAGGATTATAACCTCGTTTCATAAATCCACGTTAAGGACGAGCTGATTGGATGTAATGATAGATATATTTCGATAGCTCTTCTAGCGTTTAGCGTACATAACATCTTTCTAGCTTAACCATATCTAGCCATTGGCTGCCCAATTAACCTACACAAAGCACATAGCCCCCACAAAGCCCCCAAACATAAGCCTTTTCTGGTGAAGTAAAAAGCGGAATTTTAAACGACACTGAAGCGTCTTTAAATTCTTGTGTCTATCGTTTGTCTAAATGTGGTGTAAAACAGAGATAAAACAACCCCACTGAACCCCCCGACACTTAGCATTCGGGTGTGAACGGTGTCGTTGCAAGCAGTCGAATAAAAAAAGAACATCCAAACAATTTGATAACACTGTTGAACGCAAAACACCACCCAAAATGGTTTCGTTTATTTTAATGACGTTTGCAGGGGTTCGTTTGTAGATAGATAACTGGCTATTCTTTCGTTCTTGGGAAATGGGACACTGTAAAAGCAGCCCTACGTCTGTGGATAGCAAAGTTGTTGTGCTATGGTTCGCTTAGACATATCCTAAACACGATGACAGCATCAATAAGTGCATTGTGTATATCGGAGGTATCGATCAAGGTGATACATTTAGAATGGAAATGTTTTTCGACGGTCAACAGGTTCCGATCGGTTTCCGCCGAGGCGTATCCACTTTACGCTTGGCTTTGCTACAATCTCTTTGCAGCGGACACGTTGTCACGTAATCTGACACTGAAATGCACCTGAATGGTTCGGGTATATCGTTAAAACCAATGGATTGCTGTGTAAGCATTACTTAAGGGTGCGAAGAGCCTGTCTGCCCATTTCCTAGGGTGGTGTCAATTTCGAAAGCAAACACCCATTTCTCCAAGATGCGTGTGTGCTGCTGTCCGAGACCTCTAATGCAAGTTCGCTCATTTGCATAAAATGCAACGTAGGAAGGTAGGCATCAGCGTTTGGATGAAATCTGACATCTTGTAGACTTGGATGGCATCTTGTATGTAACGGTATGGTACCTTGTTGCTAAAAAAGAAAAAAAGAGGCACATCATCTTTACGTCCTCGACAACAAGACCTCTCGAACATGCCCTTTTGGGGATTTTTGGGAATTATCATGTTTATTGTTGGTATGATTCACAATTTGCATGCGTGGCTCGTAACGGTTGATTTGTTTGTTGGGGAATATTTTTACCCCTCGACACCCCGTTGAAAATATATGAGAAATCGTGCAATTGCGAATAGGCCCGTCGACGGAATGTGAAGAGTATCGTCGTTATTGGAATGTTTTATTGAGGCTGATGATGACGGTGTCACTGAGCATTCCATCGGTAGGGGATGGCACCCTTCGAATGCATCGTTGAACGAGGTCGAGGAGATGAACTTTCAAGATTTCTTTTACGCTCCCCAAAAAAGGGGCTAGTCATCATGCAACTTGGGGTGTGCCGGGAAGGACACCTTTTACTCCACTGCGCATGAATTCTTTTAATGTATGATAAATTAATACATTTGCACAGAAGGCGCAGGACAAGGTACATCGTTCCCGTACCATAAGTGGCAGATTGAGGGCACGCAGGACTCAATTTTGATTTGTGTTTCCAAAATCGGGACACAGTAGGGTTCCCTACGTCGAAGGGAAAGGATTCGTGCAAGGGAGCAAGGGACTTTTAGGGATAATGTTGTACCTTCGTTATCTTGCCATGAAAATTCGATTGATTTATGAATTCTCGACAAGTTTTCAATGGTTTCCAGTATCTCTGCACACCGGCAATGTCCAGGAAGTCCGCGCACACAGAGTGCTGACACACTTTTCCCTTCGGTGAAAGAGGAATAATGAATTTCTCCCTGTTTCTTTCACCGACCGGCTCTATCTGCGAGAAGTGTACAATGCAATTCTTGATATTGTAGACATAGGACAGGGTTGCAGATGGGCATGGGCCTCAGGCACCGCCTGCACTTGCGTCCAGTCTCTTTTGAACCGCGGGAAGGCGGGTAATAAGTTCCATGATGTGATTGCACTTGCCGCGGAAGTCGATGTCGATGTAGGGTTGGGCTGAGAGCTAAGAATTAACGTCCGGCGAACGGTTCTTCCTTCGCGTTATACGTTGGAAGTGATCGTGTTTTTGCAAAGCATAGCGGAATTCGCCATACGCAAAAAAGCGGTTACATCCACGGGAAGTTAACCGAGGATAGAAGGAAACCGCGTCACGGAAACATCCGCTGTAACGGGTTTCGCTGTGTTGGACTATATTTTATGATGGAATAAATTAAACAACAATTTTCTATCAACTGTCTGTCGCAGCGTTATTGGCCGCATCCTACGAAATGGGGTTTTGTTGTGAATTTTGACTATTTACCGCAACTGATAATAAGTACAATCGTTTAATAATAAGCGTGGACACTGAAAGAGAAAGTTATCGTTCGGGAGATCAAGACAACGATAAGGTCTTAATTACACATATCCACCACATCGTTGGGTAGAATTTTCACATTTAGCTATAATTAAATGCCTCTGACGCTCGCACCCTTTCCACATCTCACAACACCGGTTACCATGACAACGGGGTGAATTTACGGTGCGCGCGCGTTTGTATGTGTACGTATTTTGCCTTCCTTTCGCTGGGTTTAATTTTCTGGTTTTGCAACGGTGCCCCCGGTGGGAAATTCGACTGTCCGCATATGACTTCCTCTCGCTTCGCGCCAGAGTACAGCAATCAAGCAGAATGTTTCTGCATGCATGACCTAAAAACAGGAAGCGAACGAAACGAGTGAAACGAAGACAAAAAAGAAATCCCCACTGAGTGTAAGGGTAGGAACACTATCCACCATGGGGTTGGGATGGGGTCCCTCTGGAAATCGACGATCGATCACGGTCAGGTTGAGAAGTGTTTGTAAAACGAGTCGACACCATAAGTAAGCTCCTGTGGTGGCAAAGCCGAATCGATCACATAGAAGGGGGCTAGTTTTGTTGAATATCAGTTAAGATGTATAGCATGCTGGAAGTGAATGGTCAGGTGGTTGTGGCTGCCAGGGTTACGTTATCTTGCTACAAACACAACCGAACTAACAAGAGAAAAAGCAGCATAACTCACAGCGCGTCTCGTTTGTTTTCGTTTGCAGTGTGTTGACATAGCTGTAGCATGGTGACAAACAAGAATGTGCAGCGAGCCCACAACAATAGCGTGAACTGTTCCGTATCGCGGCACAGTACTAGTGAGGGAGAAACATAAAAAAGCAGTGACAACAGAAAAAACCCCGTCCACAACATGTACAACACAACAACATAGTGAAATCATCTGCATACGACCACAAACCATTGGCAGCTTTAACGTGCCAGTGATTTGCAACATAACGGATCTCTCCATAACTCCTGCCTGTCTGCCTGCCTGCCTGCCCTTCAGATTCCGCGCGACCAAAGGCACTCCTGCAATGGCGGCGACCCTAGGCTGTGTTGCGATTTGAAAGCTTCTCCCGGAGTGAAGAGAACGAACGTGAACGTGGTGCTGCGTAGGAGAATCGAGTGGAATTTGTAGTTCGAAGAATGCAGCAAGAGAAACGCAACGCGATCATGTTTCACGATGTGCGAGTGGGGGTTATGATGATGGTGGTCCAACATTAGGCTCCGGCTACGACTGTTTTGTGCGCACGGGCTCGAAAGTGACAGTGTTTGGTTAGGTGTTTGGAATACGGTGGACGCGTGCGCTAGTGGAATCATTGTGAGCGTGTATACCCGGGTATAAGGTGAAAGCGGTTACTTTACGAAATCCTTCAGGTGGAGCCACCATGGAGGCGGACGTACTGAACGCGCTCAACACGCAGACGGCGTACATGCCGGGCGGACGAGATCGCGATGGCCATCCGCTGGTCGTCATACCGGTGCCGTTCTACGACAATCTGCCCTGGATGAAGGGGTTCCTCGAGACGACGGTCAAGTATCTGCTGACAAGCTTAAGGTAGGTATCCTTCAGCGGTGGACATGCTCCAACGTACACAAGTGTACCGATTGTTTGCCTTGCTTTTCTAGTGCCGAAACGGTCAGCAGTGGGCTGGCGATTATTCTGGACGCGCAAAAGTGTTCGTGGCGCTCCACCCGTCACTACATACGGCACGTTCAGCAGCTGTTAAGTGAGCAGATGAACAGCTTTCTCGTCATCCGTCCGGATGCGTTCTGGGACAAAAACCGGGTGGAAAACTGTGCCCGACAGCATCGCAAGGGTGAGGTAGGTAGATCGACTCTCGTGCTGGGATTTCTATCCCAAAATGATCTATATCTCTAGATGCTGGCAAATCATCTTTACAACAGCTACAATAGCAACAATAGGTGGGACGCCATCAACATCATCATCATCATCATCATCTGAAAATCTTCAAAACATCGTACCTCACTGCATCTTCTATTGCGGGGTGGTATTGCCTTCGTTGACATTGAAGAATAACAATTTGACCGATCGAATGTGATTGATTGCATGCGTTGCAGTGCGATCTAGGTGAGGGTAACACACGGCGTCGGCAAGTATAAACCCATTTTGCGACGTGTAGTTGTCAAAAAGGTGTGCGATCTTTTGCAAGCATCATAAAGATAATGTTATCATCACTCGTGCACACGCTTGTTACAGTGTGCTCCACTCGGAACATCTCCGTGCAGGTGGCCAAGTCCCCCAACCTCTAGGCTATGTGTGACATTGAACTCTACGCATTTGTACAAAAGCTACAGTGTGACAGTGGTCCGAAAGCGGGGTGTGTCCGGGTGTGGAGGTTAGGCGGAGACTACTTTGCCCAGAGGGCGTGCGGTCGTATGACATAATATCAGGGCTGCTGTCGGCCAAGGGTCCGTGGGGACGATGGAGTTTGGTTTGTTTGTTTATCGATTGAAAGCCAGATACCATGGTGCGCCATGTTTTCGAATTCATCGATCGTCCACGATCATCGCGGTACAAGATCTATTCTTATCGGTCGTTCGATGCGGTGACCTGAGGTTAGCGAACACGCAATTACGGTGGCCGTTCCTCCGTTGTAGGGAACCGGTCGATTTGATGTTCCCGGTACCCAGTTTCCAGATTGTTCGTTGGGAGTTTTTGCGTGTGCGGTAATGTGAACAATGCCCACCCAACGCCACCGAGGTACCTTGAATTGCGGACTCGTAATTAATTGGGTGTCAGATTGTGCAGATTACTGCAGCGGTTGTTACAATCGGTTCCTTATCGAATGCTCCGAGTGAGATAGCTTATCGAATCCGGGAGCTACCGGGGATACTACTGCATTGGGGGTTAATTTGGGATGTTATAATGGTCATGACGAATTACAGATCAGCCTAGCAGCAGGTTCTGGGAATAGTCCTATCAACACGTGCACCATTTACGTTTTCAACACAAACCCAAGGACGCACAATGCACATCGATAAGCACGCACAACGCCGTGCTACAGAAACACTGTGCTGCAGGCATTGCATACGGAACTCGTTACAGTGCCATCATCATCATCATCTTGCTCGCTGAGAAGTGTCGATTTAGGCTAGTCGTCTTCAACACCTTGGTTTCCGTTTTGGGCTATCTTTTACCTAAGGGTCTCGTACAGATTATCCCCTGGAATACTTCAACGGCACCACAAACAAGGAGAAACGTCAGTCTAATTAGCCCTCTATTAGGTCTGCCATTGACGCAAAGGCTCACACACGTACGATGTGGGGTGGTAGATAATTTCCATTTTCCCTTCTGGGGTGTATTTTTTTTTCTTTCCACGTTCATAGCGGCGGGAGGAAGCGTGAGCAGAGTCTCGTACGTGACGATTGGGATGGTTTTTCCCTTTCTTAACAGACTGGAAGGGTGTCGAAGGCGTCACAGCTTTCCATTGCTGAGCTTCGTTACTACGCAATGGGGGAAGTACATATGGGGATTTTTTTTTCACCGCCAAGGGGCTGTTCTACTCTTAAGACGGCTTACATGAGTGTCGCATAATAAGCTGTCGGATCGCTTTTCCTTTCCAGCATTTACATACAGTAGCTAATGCGTGAAGCGCACAGTGGTGATGTTTTTATTTTCTTATGCGTATTTTTTTCCTGGCGCTTGCGTTTAGCTACGCGCTCCAGTGACTGCAAAAAATTAACCTTGCAGCTTAACGATGAGAGTATAGAACTCAGCCATCTCGAGCATGTCATGCATTTGAGGCATGGCAAAAAAGGGTCTCATGTTTTTAATGGTTGTCAGAGTGAATAAATTAATGATGCACTGCACATTAGTATTCATGTTTTTGCATATAGTGGGTGATACAGTTTTGACTTATTCAGGTCATGGTTCGAGCTTTAAACTTTGTTGTAATCTTAGAGCAAAAGTTCACTGGCAGTGAAGTTACAGTTAGTTAAGTAACGATATTTTCGAAGAATCTTTAGATGTATTGTTGAAATCACAAAATTGCGAGAGCCGTAATAGGAACAATATAAATAAATACTAGCTAAGTTTTCATTTTTGGCCATTGCTTTATGAATAGATTACCCCCTAGCAATAAATTACCTTTCTGTATGCTACCTCGCCGACTGTCAATAGGCTTTTGTCTATTTTTGTTGTCTTTCAATACACATTATTATCCACATGAGACCAATTACTGTTTCAATGCTGGACGTGATTCCAACGCTTCCCGAGTCTTTACTGCGGCGAGAAAATTGGTTCCGGTGAGCCGATTTTCCTCGCCCAGCACTCAGCCTGGCATAAAATCGCACATACGTCAAAAGCGACAAAACATAAATAGAAAAAAAATGCTCAAAATCCGTTGTACTTTCTCTCATTCTGCGTACAAAAGCTTTGCGGGAAAGCAACATCGTTTGCTATCGTTTCCAGCGGGACTCTTGAACGACCCTTCGTGGCTTTCAGGCTCCGTGGTACTTGAAACTGTACACATCAACCAAGAGCACGCTAATATTGATCGTTTACGGGTTTCTTGTCGCTGCATGCACAATTGGTTGAGCACTTGCATTTATGTTCGGGATTGGGTTTTGGTGTAACGGGGCAATCAATAAACAAGGAACTGTTTACCTGTCTCAACGAGCTTTCCGTTTTGGGCAGTGAAGAACAAACAAGTGCGCGGAGAAAGCAAAATCGCATGCTAAAGCGACGCCAAACTGAAACGGAAAGTGTTTTGCCAGGTTTTCCAACTCAGCAGATGCAGCACGTTCGTCTGTAGCGAATTTCGTAACCGATTACCTTTGTACACGATTCAAATAAACAAAAAAATGCACACACACACAAACAAAAACAGCAGTGCGGCATTTGATCGAATTGAAATAATTGCTCATCGATTGAGAGAAATTAGCGCATCTCAATGGGCGTTTGTGCAATGTTCGAGCTATAAGGCAGTGTGGAGTGTTTGAGGCGAAAAGTGGATAATTTTAATGTGTGCTAATCGATGCACTGAATAGGTGTGCAATTTGATCGAAATTGCCCGAACCTTGGCTCATCGTAAACGTTGCGTGGAGACGTTGTCGGCTCATAACTCCACTTGCAGCTCAATTATTCACGGCCATTCGTAAAATATGCTCCATACAGGCCGGTATGTTGGGTTGTCTAACGATAACGAGTGTTTGTGTGTGTGGGTTCAAATCCTTATCTTAGTGACAGGTTTTGTGTGTTTCGCGCTTTGACATCGCGCTTTGACATCGCTAATAATTAATGTTCAATGGTGGATGGTTTTTTCATGTATAGGATCATCTTTAGGGATATCTACAGAATCATGTTAGCTGCTCATGCTCATTATGTCGAGTTCTTTTTCACTCCATTGGTCTTTTTCTTTTGCTAATTGAGAGCAGTATTGTTGTTTCATTTGGCATTGTTCCTGTTGATTACAGCTTGTTCGTTAGCTAATTGTATGTTTTCTCTTCCCAGCCCACCATAATCTCGAAGTCCCGTTTGGTGAAGTATTTCGACACGAGTGAGCTACCGGAGGAGCTTGGCGGCATCATTGCGTACAACCACGAACAGTGGATAGAGTCCCGGGAGGTAAGTAGATTGAGTACAAACCTACCAATGATTGATCCTTCTTCGGTAATCCATTGTCAGAATAATAAATATTCTTACACTTCGTACCGTACAGCACAAAATTAAGAGCGGTATCGTAAAATATTTAAAATTTGATAATCTCTTTTTCTTAACATAAAATGATCGTCTTTAAAGCAAACTCTAGCTGTATCTTTTACCAAATAATTAAAGAACCAATAACGTTAAAGAAGAGATTCGAATGCCCTTAATATATCCATTCCGATGCTAATTGAGCAGGGGTTTTTTGTGAAGATTATGTTCCCAACTTCCTGTCTCGTCTTGCGTAGAACTTTCTACATCGCTCCCGGACGCTCCAACAAACGACCCTTTCGCTTCCCCGCCCAAGCCATCTGTAGGCCAGCGTAATCTCCAACACCCGATCGGTGATAAAATTCCCATTTTCAATCCGGCTTCAAACGAGGGATCATAAAAAAGCTTCTCACTCTATTGACGATCGCGAGGGGCTATATTTATATGGTTTTAAGAATATGTGTGCGTGTGTTTGTATGGTTCGTTTCATCGTCCACTTGACCGATCGATTTGATGGTTCTTGTCATGAGGTTTAACTATTGTAAACTGTTGTTTTTTTTTTGTTTCCTTTTCCACTTTCATCTCGTACCAACGGGTCATATGATGCTCTTCATCTTTGGATGCTGCTCCGACCGCCCACTCGCACACACCGACAGCGTATCGAAGAATTTCGAAAATCCTACGACAAAGCCATGGGCGACCTAGAAAACCTGTACCTCATCCTGCTAGACAACCGAACCGTACGGGCAAGCGAATCGACGACGGCCCTCAAATCTTGCCAGCAGCTTAACGTGGATGTGCAAAAATTTCTCTCCCTTGTGATGGACGGCGGTAAGTGTGCAGCGATCTGGGGAGATCCTGTTTTTTCCTTCTTCAACTGCTTCCATCACACCGGAATCACCGGTTTGGAGCTGGCATGAGTAAGCAGCTTTATCGGTGGGCAGGAATGAGGGAATAACGACGCATATATGCATAAGTTTCTCCAGAAGACGGCCGAGAAGATTGATATGCTCAGGAACGAAAGGGCTTCCATATATTGCTTACCAAACTTGGGGGAAAGCATTGTTGACTCTCTTTCCCTGATCTTCCGTAACTGCGACCATGTTTGGTTAATTGAACAATCGACGCGATGCGTCGATGAAGGCTTAATTTCTCTCGCGTCACTGATGACAGGGGGCCGTACCCACCGGAAGTTGGCAGCTGTGCGCAAAAGCAGCGATCGATCGACTGATCTATCATTTCCGCTCGTTTCGACATGGTGGTAGCTGGCACCCCTCATTAGCAACCAGCCATACATGTCACAGTGTAGACATCTTTTGCTTCCGTAAGGAGTGCCACTCGCATCAACACATAACTCGAATGCTGATGTTGAAGAGTGTTGGTCTCTCTAGTACATCGTTAATGCTAGGTTGCTTAATCGGCAGTACGCGACCAACACCTGGTCGGTGCGGGCCCTGGCCATAATCCGCCGAGCTTCGTTCCAATAAGCGTTCGCAGCTCTAGAAAAGGTTCACATGAAATTCTGCTTTCCCTATCAAATAAAACGACCACTTAGCAAATGACCTGCCTTCCCAAAACAAACTCGGGAGAGTTGAGTTTACACAACCGCCACGAACCGTGCCACGATCTGGGTCAGTTTCGTGTGGAGCTCGCGCATGAAGAATTTCCATAACAGAGGGGTGTACGCTAATGGTCAATCTGACCCTGCGTGCGAGGACCGTCAGTTTCAGTGTAATGCGAGCATGAACAATGGGTCTTTTGTGGACAGGTTGATCGTGAGTTGAGATAGTGTTTAAAATAAATTGTTTTGGAAAATGTTTCGAACGATAATAGTAAAAGTATTTAACTCGAGTTCCGTGAGTTCCTGCTTCCGTGAAACAAAAAAAAACGGAATTTATTTGGTAGCTAATTTAAATTTATCCACTAAACACTTTGCAGCTCGCAATGCTTTTTTTGGCCAGTGTGAGATGCTGCCCCCAAAATTGGTTTTCTTTTCTTCCGGGTTTAACAATAATTTAGACAATGGTTGTAATAAATCGCACCCCATTCAAAAGAAACAATTTAAAGTAAATGGACGCAATTTGATGCGAGTGGAAGCGTTAATTGAATGCATAGCAATACATTAAAGTGGCTGATAAAATTATAAATCATATAAATATATACGCACCACGCTTGGGCGTAAAGTAAGTGGTGCCTTCTAATTGTACTGTTTGCTTTATTGGGAGGGGAAACACTCCGTCCAGAGATTTATAAAGCATAGATCTATCAGATGCGAGCAATACACCCCTGTGGTAGATTGAGAGTGGGGAATTAAAACCATCGGCTTTAATAAATAATACCGCTTTCCATTTTTCGTTTCCGTCTGTCCACCTGCGCACACGTGTGCGATCTGTAGGCAAAAAGCTACTGGCCCACTTAAGCGACCTCCATAGTGCGAAGTCAGCCGTACCACAGGACCTCGCCGACGGGAAGGCGCAGGTCGAGCGATTGTTGAATACACTTGATCGCAAACAGATGGCCACCAACCAAGCGTGGACGGAGCTGGAACGGACGGTGGAAGTGTTGCAGGAGCTGGCTACACTGGAGGAAGGTGTCTCACACGTGACGAGCTGGATTCTTACGACGGCTGAATCTATGTTAAATGCCCAGCTACGCGTTGGTCACGATGTTAGCACGGCCGATCAGCTCCGACTGGAGCATGAGATCTTGGAGTTACAGTGTTGGCAGACTTATGGATGTTACGCTGAGCTGTTGCACAAGATCGACCACTTTCCACGTCGCAAGGATACACCAGCTTATCGGGATCTACAGTCGCAGCGTGAGTGGATGGACTTTGTGTGTCGTAGTTTTGCTCAGCGGTTGGAACGACGTAGGAATGTATTGATAACGTCGGTGCGATTCTTCCGCCTGGTGGCTGAGTACTTCGATCGTACGAGTGAGGTCTTTCAATCACTGATTATGGGTGAACGAGTCGAGGACTACGCACTGGCTAGTACTAATCTGCAGAAACTGAATGCAAATCAACGAATGCTTGGTGAGAATGGGTGTTCAAAAACAATGGAGCAGATTCAGTAACGTTTTCCTTCTCTGTTCTTGTAGAAATGCTGGAGAAGGAGATCATCAAAGAGGGTGAAAAGCTTAGCGATGTACTACTGATGCCGGTGAAGGATGCGGTCGGACGAGACATTGATGTGGACTACAGTGAGGATATCAGTAATGTGCGAGATATCCTTGATGCGACTCGATCCCGGTCACGTATTTTCGCTGACAGTGTCGAACTCCAGAAGCTAACACTCGACCAGATCACGCACATTTTCAAATACGAACAGGACGCACGTACCGCCGTAAAGTGGATGAGTGATCTGCATCAGGTGATGTTACGATCGCACGCTCACGTGGGTGCGAGTGTGCGGGAAATTCAAGCCCAAAAAGATGAACATCAAACACTCCAGGAGACGGCCAAGGGCACGTACAACTATGGATGTCAGCTGCTGAATGCCTCACTCGCGCTGCGCCAGTCGTGCAAGCTCGAAACGTCGCAAAACATCGCCATGACCAAATCACTGCAACGCACCTGGCGATCGTTCCAGGCCGTCGCACAGGAACAGATGACGCGACTGCGCGTATCGGCCGTCTTTCACCGGAGCGTCGAGGAGCAGTGCGTGAAGCTGCGTGAACTGCACGAGTGTGTACTGCGAATCGGCGAAATTACCGAACAGGGCAGGCGCCGGGTACGGCTGCGCAAGTATCTGGCTACACGCGAGCGTCTGTTGCTAGAGGTGGGTCGGATGGTGCGGCTCGGACGTCTGCTCAAGACGCGTCTGAGGGAGCCATTTCTCCTGGACGACCGGCTCGATGCGTAAGTATAGTGCAAGGCGACGGTGATTTATTAATAAAACGTCGCACCTTTCCTAGCACGGAAGAGTGCGCTTGGGAGCTAATGAGCTGGGACAGTGGGTTTGTACCCATAGACATAGTGGTTGAAATATCTACCTAGTAGAGTTTAGCGATTTTTGGGAATACGTATTGCCTGTTAACTTCACTAAAGTAGTTAGTACAGCAGAATGAAAATAGAACTCGAAGCGAATCTGATAGTATAACATCACTGGAAATGTTCATCTCTAAAAGGCGTGTTTTATACCAATTTTAGCCAATTTAACATTTGTATCCTGCCATGGTCCAAACTTTATGTAACCCAACATCTTACCGGGGAGCACCGGCACATGTTTTGAATGTTCTTGCTCAGTTGTTGTTCGTCTCGCTATCACGGATCTTGTGTCAATCTTTACGACCATTTCTCTCTATTTAAAGTTAGCTAGCTGGGCAATTTGTCGTGTATATTTAGACAGAAATTAGCTTAACGTAATTGTTCAATTGTCTTTCCATCAGGATGGCCAGTCCGGAGAACATCATTACCGAAAGTGATAACATAATGGCGTGTGAAGCAATATCGAGCCGTCTGGCGGAGGTGGGCCAGGTGGCGGAAGCGCTGGACAGTGTGCTAAGCGATGTGCAGGGTGGTTTTGACGACGAGGTAGAAGAACTGACAAGTGCCGAAGCACCGGAAGTGGCCGGCAAACGGAACGACAGTGGAAATCAAAGTGATGTGAGTGATGGTTTGCCTGTAGTGCCAGCTACGAGAGTTTCATATGAATGTTTTTCCTTTTTCGACTGTTGTATTCAGGATTGGAGCTCGAGCATAAAGTCTACCGATGATGGATCGTTTGTGACGGCGTCGGATTGTATCTGTACACCACAGTCAAGGTCGTCATCCTACCATACCGCTTCGGAATGTCGCGCGTCGCCGTGGTGGGGTGTAGAGTCGATCGAACGTCAAAGCTCGTTGGAGAACGATTCAGCCGAAGATCCTGATCCGGAAGCATTCCCGTCGATCAAGCTGCTATCGGGTGTGGTGATAACTTCGAGTGCGAACCTATCGTTCGATGAGTCGGAACACAGTTTTCCAACCGCGGGTATTTCGCACGGTTCGGTTGACTCACATCCAGACTCGGACGATACAGTACCCACGGTGTGTTCACAGACTAGTCCGATAGCAACCAGTTCGGCCTCAAGTTCCGCTCTGAACTCGATCAACCGACGGGAAAATCTCGCTCTTTCTCTGACCCCGGAGGAACTGGAGCAGATTGAAAACGATATCCGCAACAACAACCTGTTGGCGTCGGTTAGTACTGTGGATATTGTGGGGAAGGAACTCCAGAGCACCCAGGTGACACCAACTAGTGAAGATAGCGGTAACGTGAGTACCAGTAGCGTTAAGCTGGATGTAGAGGATGCCACACGATTCGAGCCGGTAAAGGGCCCTTCGGACATCTCCGGGTTAACGTACTACTATCAGAACATCATCACCAAACATACGGTGAAGAGTTGTCTCTGAAGAAGGAAACCGATCGTCAATATTCGATATAAGAAGCCATTCCATAGCTTGCCGGTATTGCAACAACTGTAGCTTGCCAGAGAGAACCAAGAATTAGTTAGCTTGATAGGTTTTATTGAACGAATTTGAGCATAGAAGTGTTATGAAGGTAAAAGAAACAAACGTTTGCTGTGGCATAGAGAAAATAAGCTTGCATGATGAAGTGTGGCATTTTAGCGTTTGATTAAAATAAGGTAGACTAGCATTGTAACAGTTTGAATGTTTGGTTCTGTTAAGCATGTTGATTTGTTGTGTTTTTGGTCGTGAAATCAAATAAAAGTTTTCTTCGCATGAAGTAGCACGTGTTGACAATGAGTGTATGTTGCTGTGTGTGGTTTGTTCGTTGTGTTTAAATGCAGCCATTGTATTTTTACAATTTTTACGTGTAATACAATTACAACGCTTCATGAAAACCCTATTCGCGTTAACAAATACGCCTGTGAGACTGCATTGTAGAGCAGCATACTTTGAAACCGCCTGAAAGTATGCAATGCATAGGTAATTTTAAATTCACCATCACTGTGAGAGAGTTCACGGCTGACCACCAGATTGTTGTTTTTACTCCATGCGAGAGCACCATCTACCATACAGTCGGGAGAGCCACGTTACTGATCTGGCGCGAAAGAGAAAAAATGTGTTGAATATGATCGCACGCAACAACTCCCTCCAAACAGTAGGAGGAGACGCTCTCCGTACAAGGGGGACCCACAGTCTCTCGGATGCAACCGACCAGTGTGGATCGCCCTGAACGCCACGCAAGAAGATCAAGGTATAACCAGCATACAGCCTAAAGACAAAGGTGCACCCGGCGTGGGTCCTAGTGGGAACAAGTGAAAGTGATGTTCTAAAGTTGTTGAAGCTGTCCAGAGTGATGAACACGCGTATCGTTGATGTTGTCCATTGTATCTTAGAGTGAACGTGTGTGCGTATTTTGATCGGTAGTCGATGTGAACTATGCACAGTTCTTTTGTACAAACTTGACGCTGGATGGATTATCGCTGAATGAGTATCATTCTGTAGTACCAATATTCGACCACGCATTTTGGATATCTTTAATTTCCGAAGTGTCTACAGCACCATACACCATGGAATGCTTGTTATACTAAAGGGAAGAGTTACGTACAACTTGAAGACGGAAGGCCAGTGCGAATGAAATGTGGTAGCGCCTGTGGCGTCGTCGACAACGCTTAGCCGGTTATTCGAAGAGAAAAAAAGCTTGAAGCACACAGACGCACACGAATTGGAAAGAAGATTAGTTTTCTCAATTTTCAACTCAACGCAAATGTGTTCCGATGAAAAAAGACGCCCGGGATGTTCCGTTAGTCGAGGTGCGATCTGATGGATCGTTACCATGCGCGTGCGCAACCGTGTCACAGATCCGAATATTCGTGCGTTGTTTTAGCTTAGATGTGTACAGCGAGAATTAAAAAGAAGCGATTTTGTGCTTCTTTTTGTGAGATTCGTGTGATGTTGCCTGTGTTGTAATCTAAAAGTGTTAAATTTATAATAATATTTTGCTTTCTTGCAGAGTTGCATTTGATTAATTTTAATTTTCGACCGACCGATAAGGTTAGATAATAGCAATCTACATCGTATATATTACATCAACTGTATTTGTGGCTGTTTGTGCTAAAGTGGGTGCGATGTGAGTGCGAATCACTTCTCGGGGGGAATTATTATATTGTTCTGCAGTGCAAAAGAAAAAAAACGAAGCAGCAAACGAAAGCGAGAGTTTTGATTTGAGTGTTGAAAGATTGGGAGACTGTAGTCATCAGCGTAGTCTCGCATTTCGAAGCCTACCGAGGAGATAACGAGCCATGGAGCAGAAGCCGCCGGGTGGAGACGGGAAGTTCACCTCGCTCGATGAGCTGCAGCGACAGCTTAACGAAGATTTCGCTCAAACGCTCGGACCGCTGGCTTCACCTCAGCATACGAACGCTACGGCCACACCACCAGCAGCAGCATCATCATCTGGAGCGAGTGCAACGATCGCTACTACCATCAGCACCATTGTGCTCCAGGGTGGTCCACTGCAGCTGGTTGTGGCGATTCTGAAGGTAAGCTTTTGTGTGTATAGAACTCTGACCCGGGTCAGATCACCGTAACCGGGTGGATTGGGTTGGGGAAAGAGCGTAAGATCGAAGATCACAGTGGATCGCATCATCAATCATTCGTCGTGTTGCTTAGCTGCCTTTCCTGCTGGACTGGTGTTTTGAATCCAGCGAATTACCCTAAGCAAGATACACCTGCAGACATGGTTGAGCTAGCTTGCAGAATGATAGAACCGGAGGAAAAATGGAATAAAGAATCATGAACGGGGATGCATCGCGTGCCGTACAGGGCTCACATTGAGATGCAGAACATGCCTGATACCTTCATCAGATTTCCTCGGTTTTCCTCTTTGAATCTTGATACGTTCCAAAGCTACAATCAATTAGTGATCTATGAGAAGATTGGCGAGGCTCTTATTTATTAATTCTTTCGCTGATAATTGGTTTGTGTGTTCTTTCGTGTGCGTATTGCGGCTGGATTCGCATCCGTGCGTACGCACTGTACCGTGTGATGTAGGAAAAGTGTAATGTTTGCTCATCATGCAACGGTTCGGGATCTGCTGCAGTTCACTCTGGCAGACATTGTATAAGTAACTTCGACTTCGAAGACGGAGTCTTCACAACAAACACACTCACCCAGTATGCTAATTGAACTCTCCGTCAAGGTCGTCAACTGGTTTGTTTGGGATGTATTCGAATTCCTACCACGTTTGATGTTTGGATGGTTTTATGTGGCATTCGGCATAAGGCAGTCGCATGAAATGACCGGGTTTGATAAACGGTTTGGCTTTCCTCAGTGTCAAATGGATGAAGAAACGCAGAATAATATGTGGAAAGTATAAATACTTTAGAATGACAATGACTACTTTATGTAATATAAGTTCCTAAATGATTCAATAACATCTTTTATATCTCAATCAAATCTCATGACACACTTCTAGAATATAAAACCCCCCTGATCAATATCCTCAAAAAGAGAGTATTTAGATCATAGCCCTTTGGTTCAGATATTCTTTACCTTAACCAATATACCTTTGGTTGATTTTCCTGTGACATCATCCCTACAGCTATTTAGGGCATTTGGGATAGCTCATTGTGTAGTAGAGTTTCTGCTTGGCTTTACCATTCATATTCCTTTTCAACGTCTTCATGAAGACACAACAACCCTTCGATTAATCATTGAATATAAATAATTGGCTAGTGTTATCACTTTTACTCACTTCACTCGCCATGCAATAACGTAAAAAACAAATTGATTGTTTGATTCAATTCAAATACATAAGTATTCAATGTTGTACACATAAGCAAACTTTTGGTGTGAAATATGTCACATTGTTTGCATTGAAGCCAACATATTTGTGATGGTACATGAATTTCGTACGCAGGGGCAGCACCTTCTGCTGCGTGCAGAAAATTCGTTTCGCATTCTGGGGGACCGATTATACGACCCGCCCTTCTGGTCCACATTCTCGGAAACTTGGATGACGCGACCAGTTGTGAACGAGTTATTAAATCGTGCGCATGAACAAACTTCATCGTCGCGAGTGTGTTGCATACTAATGCGTCGTCTTCGCTCTGCTATTTGCAGCCGAGTTGTTATTAAAGCGGACGTTTTAATTGCAATCGTGAAACACACGAGCTCGAGGTCCGAATACATGAAACTAGAACTGGGTGGTATGTAAAACCATCGGCGCCGGCGTCTAAAATCAAAGATGATCCAATGCCTGGAGGTGGAGATAAAGTGTACATTAGGCGTAGAAATGTTGGAGCACATGTTGAGCACAACGGGAGCGAAAAAAATAGTTTAATAAATGACACATTCTGCTGTTGAGGCGATCGTAACTTTTCCAGTATTAAATCAACCATTTACACAATCGAAAGGTTTCATAGTCCATATAACGCACCACAGGGGAGTATGAGGGTCTGCTGGTACCAATCCCTAGAAAGCGTACAATTAAGCGGTGCCTCGCTCGTAAAACAAAATAGATACCGTAATTAAAATTAGAGCAAGAACTTTTCATTTTATCACCCCTGTATGTGCTCTGGTTTTGATTTTGGTTGAGAAAGACGAATGTCGCAGACGGATCTGATGGGAGGTGTTAGTAATGGTCGTTTTTGTTTGAAAAAAAAATACGGAGCTTCAATTGGAACACCCGTACCCGTCACCGGACATGCCTGGCACAGTTAAGTTTTACGATAAGCCTTACCCTGGCTTACCGGTTTATGCTCGACCCGTCGTACCTGAATTCTACCTTCGAAAGGGGTCGATGTCTTATGCTGTCGATTGGTGTAAATGGGGTTGCCCTGGTACACTAACCAACCGGTGCATTGAATCATTTCCGACTAATTAGAAGCAATCCTCACGCCAAATCCGGACAGGCGAAGACTTTGTTCGATAAATTATAATTTTACGATGCAATCAAAAGAAAAGTTTGTGCCGGAACGGTTAATTTCTTCGTTTATGAAGTCCTGCTTAATCACCCTTAAGTGTGCCCTTAAGAGATAGCTGCGAGTGTGATGTTTTCATTTGAAGATTTCACCAGGAAAGCACTGGTCGAGGATGGATTGGATGGAGATGCAGGCTTAACATGTTCGTTTATAACACCGATCACACAGTCTACCCTTCGAACCGCAAGAAGGTACCTCAGCAGCTAACATGAACACTCCATTAATCGCTAAAAGCCCAGCGGCACTGGAGAAAGAACTCGTTCCTTCGACTGGGCTCGTTTTTCTCGCGTTGTTTTTTTTTAAATCGCGAATATGCATACACAAACACACATGATCGCCAATCGGAATCAATCCGAATCTGAGGAAGGGTTTCAAGATTTCTGTATTTGTGTGTGTGTTCGCACGAGTATGGACAGCTAGAAGCCGGTTTTTCGTGTGGTATTATTATTTTAATGTTTCGCGAAAGGAGAGCGCGGGGATGGAGACACAGTTTGAGTGGAGAGCCCTGCAAGGGAAAGATGAGTTCTACCGAGGGAGTTTGTGATAATGCTGCCTGACGATGGCCATTTTTTCTCACATTGGCGCGTCGTTTGGCCCTTTATGTGAGAAACCGTCGTGCTCGGAGCGTGGTTTGCCAAAAACCACATACCAAGAATACAGAACGCACCGGTTTGAGGTTAACAGGGTTTCAAAACAAATTCTCGCTACCTGGGCGAAGCTTGGGATGCCATAAAAAAGATCTCTTTTTGGGGTTTTTCGAAATCATAACTTTCCAACTACTTGGTCTTCTTCTACAATCCCTACTAGAAGCCACACAAAGCAAACCCGACATAAAGCGTGGAACACGGAACAGATACAGCGAAAGATTCGCGAATAAAATTGTTGCATCCTCCCATGAAGCGATCGCGCGGGGCATAATTTATGGCCATGTTGTCTGTCTGCTGTTGGGCAAATGTTGGGCATGGGTCGGTTGGTTCGGTTCGATTCGTGGTTCATTTTACTTATCCACATAAAACCACCCTTAAACGCCGCATACACACGCGGAGACGCGCAGAGGCAATTGGAGAAAGAGAATGTAAACAATGTTGCCCCATTCGCCACAAGATCGCCCTGCGCGAGTAGTATAGGAGTTTGCGCGCAGATTTCGTTTCGTTGCTGCGTCGAGAGATAGTGAAGAAGAATGATCAACTGCAGTGCCGCCTCGAGTGAGGGACTCTGGAATTATCGCACGGCGGTTACGATTTTCGGATGCAAAAATCAGGTCATAAGTGAATCGAACGGCAACTTCCGATAGAGTACCGGCTTGACGTCAGCATACAGCAGGGCAAAGAGAAAGGGATCACGGTTTTTTGCGAGCGAAATACAAGGCAAATGTTTGATGTAAATACACATTAGGGAGCAGAATTATCAAATAGAAATCTCTAATAGTAGTTTTCCCATGCGCCTAAAAGAAATGACCTATGAAGGATGGGAAATTCCAGGGGCGTTTATAAACAGTGGTAGGATGTTTTGCGTAGTTTACAAGCAAGCAAATAATTTTACACAAGCCGCCTTTCCGCCTCCGCGTGATTGATATTTGGAGAAACCGTTTTCTAACACAATGGTTAATTGTATAAGCTGATTGGAATAATGTTACTTTTCTTTCTTCTAATACAATAATTTGCAGCTGTAATTGGTGTCTTTGTGTAAAGCTAGTAAACGTAAACCACCAACTCTCTGTAGAAAGTTTGATCAGCTTTGAAGTTCTGCAGTGACCCTCCAAATATTTCTGTTGAGCTGCTTCTTATTCGGAAAGTTACATAAATTCTTATTATTGGATAGCTAAAAGGTTCTCTGCAGGTTTTATTTTGTATATCTGAATAGTTGAGTATCATAGTTACGGTCCTGTCCGTAAAACAATTCCGCTGTTAATCCAAAATGAAACTAACAAAATCAGGAATCAAAATTGATGCAAAGGTAATATTGCTAACAACTCTCTTATCTTTTCTCTCCCTTGTAGGTATTTTCCAAATTTCTCCAAACAAGAAAACACAAAGACACGCCTAACACGCTTTAAAAACTTTGTATCATTGTTGGAAAATATATATTAATTTCAATGTAAATGTAATTCAGTGAAAATATGCATATTAAAAAGAAGAAGGTAAATTGGAAAATTATATACAACAATCATAGTCATCTCATACTGGGTCTCCAATTTCCCGCCCAAATACAAGCAGAGCGTTCTGCTTCAAAGGTTTTTTCGTTTCGGTGCAAGATAGTTGTTTATTGTTATAAATTAATTAAATCACCAACCCCGAATACCGTGCTCTATTGTCACGTTTCTGCTTGAGAAAGCAAACTAATTGCAGAGTAAAGATTAGATGCTACTAAATTGAATCCGGCTTTTTGTTACTTCAATGGACATGAGGATACAGGAGGAAAAGAATGTGCTCCAATATTCGTTGAATTTATATTTGTAGTGAACAATTTCAACAACAGACGGCTCCTAGTTTATTCAAACGATCGCACATTCCAAAGACATCGGCAACGGATGGAAAACGGTGTTGCCAGAGGAATTGAATTGTCGCCCAGATGTGTGACGATAAATTTCACATTTTCTTCGTCATTTCTGTGGACTTTGTTGAATTCGACCGGGGTCGAGCAGGAGACTGCGGAGGCGTAGCCAAGGATGCGTAAACAATGTAGACCTCGGGCAATGTTTAGCTACGATGGTATTATTTGTTATTAATGGCAAAGGATTTGTGCATGCTTCTCTTTATGTCTCTAGTCCCAGGGAACACCCTGGAGTTGAGGTCCGCACGATCAGTCTTCAGTTTTCCATTTTCAAACATCGGGAAGCCATCATGCGTGCATGTGGCGAAGCAAATGTTTTGCTAATTTCCTTGCGTTGGCCGAATGGATTTGCCATTTGGCCGCTGTGGTGTGAAGCTATTCTTCCGGAGAGAAAATGGTTTGCGGAGGATGAAAAGCTGTTGGAAGAACAAACCACGAGCAAGAAAATGTATGCATAACTGGTCGTTATGCATAATCGTTTTCCACCGGATTTTGGCACCGGATGGTAATGATGATGATGGAGATGATTTGTAAAGAAAATTTGCAAACTGCTTTATCAAGCTGATGGTTTAACGGACCAGCAGCTTTTTTTTTCTTCTTTTACGCAATGCAAAAGATTACAATATTTCAAACGGTACCTTGAAATGTACTAGGTAGAAAAATAAAAAGCCAAATTTAAAGAACAATGTATGTTCCTCCTACGCCGTGGAAATAAAAACTGCACAAACACATCGGACTTTCCAGCTACGAAACAGACCCCAGAGGAACCAATCACAAGAGCATCGTGCTATTTTTCCACCCAACCATCCGGGCGATGCTGATGTCACCTTGGTGGTGTACCGCGGGTGGTTTTGCATCCATTTTCCCAAAATAAAATCCCATATAGCCTACGAGACGCGACGGTTTTCTGTCTCTACACGCAACTCGTGCGTGTGATGGAAAACGGCACAGGAATTGTTCGGTCTCTGGTCTCATTAAATTTCCCAAGTTTCCAGTGGTAAGCAAAGGGAACCGCGAAACAAATAATATGTTGCAGAAATGTTGCTTTATTGCACAATAAATTGTACCGAGTTGCATTGTGGAGAAGTTTGTAAAATAAACATGTCCACCCGAAGCGAACGGTAATAAAGTTATCTGTCCCCTTTTCCTTGAAATTGGGAGTAAAAGAACAGTAAAAGCTGTTAAATCGTGACAGCGTCTGCAGAACAACCAACTGGGAGTTTGGGAAAATTTTCCCATCTCAAACCGCAACTGCCTCAACAGAAAATTAGGTTAGAATTAGACTCGGACACCAGCGTAACCAGCATTGGACGCACTAAATGTGTTTATTTTGTGCTGGTCTGTAGACGGAAGTAAACAAAAACATATTCAATTGGACAGTGTTGCCCCGGGGAGATGTGTGTCAGTTAAAATGTTAAACTGCAGAACTGGTTAGCCAGCGTCGTACGATAAACGGGAGGAAATTGCTCCGAACAAAACGAAACGAAAACGTTCGACCATTGAGCGATTACCAAGGCACATTTCTACAACGCTCGACATCTTGAAACTCCGGATGAAAATTTCCATGCATTCTGGGCATTTTTTTGAGGCCACTTTGGAAGAAATTCGGCAAATCTGAGCCGATTTTCCACTGAGCATGTCCCAAATTCCCGATCACGATGACGGCTGATCGGGCAGCACCAATACCCGTAACGGAGTGCGTTTGTGCTCCAATAGTTTTCCGGACGGCAGTAGAAGAAGGAGGAAAAAGTTTGTGCTCAATCTTTGGCTCATGCTCTCGGGCATGCTTATAATTATGCCTACGAGAATGTACCGTTTCTGAGACGGGGGGCAATGTGCCAGACGTTGGGCAACGGTTTCGGGTAACTGGTGAACCAATTGCGATTTGGATGCCGAATTTCGACTCGGTGCAGGAGTGATCCAGAATTCGACTTCTGGAGCATGTTTGAATGGAGCTGTTTCACGAGAAGGAACAAGTGGCCATGTGGATTTGTTTCATTTCTTCTCTGGCTCTTCTTGGCGATGCGATAAATGATGCGTTACAGTACGATGGGTGGGTGTAATTGATCATCGAGCGGTGTTTGTTATTTTAAGTTGGCCTAATGCTGGCTGGTGAATAGGTCAATCATTGAGCAATCGTTGTGGTTTGAGGTTTAAATTTATCGTACGGAAGAGGATTTTCTGCTGAAAGAGTGTTACTACGGAGGAGTTGGTTATCACCTCGATGCTAATAGAATGTCAATTTACGCTTCTTTACGAGACTAAAATTTAATAAGCGTAGCACTGTTTGTACGCAATGGTCGGGGGGATGTTTGACATGCAGAGCACCCGACTCATAAATATAAACGATTGGCAGTGAGTACACCATTTCGCTGTTCCGGTCGGTACGAGCGCTCTTTCTCGGCGCATACACAAATCCTGCAAGCGGGTATAAATAATCGACAGGCAAGACACCACAATGCGTGTAGCTCATAAATAATGCTCGCTGTACCAGGCGATCGCAAACATAACGCCGTCACATGTACGAGCAAAAGGTAAAAAATAACGTAAGGTTCATTTGCGCCCGGTCGTGTCTTGCGCTTGAATTGCACAAACACAAACACACACACACACGTTAATTCACACCACCCGCGTTTCAGTGACCAGCACCCCAAGGGTAGTACGGGCCTTTCGTCTGGAGAATGGCATCTTGTTAAATCGTGCAGTGTTCGTGTTAGTCACCACGTACCTTACATGGCGTTTTGGCATTGGATGATCTTTATGCTGCATCGAGAGTTGGAACAGCGCATTCTCTTGTCCATTGCTCCCGTAGCCGGAACATTTGATGGGAATGCGAAAACTAAAACTGCGGACAGGAGAAATGGAAGTTAGCGTGTTACGTGTCGTGGACATATGGAAATGATCGTAAGCTTACGTATCGCATTGGAAAAGCAACACCGATCAATGATGCGGGAAAGCGTAAAACCGTTGCTCCGCGGTTTCGTGTTGCTTGAAGGTGTCCATTAATCAAAACTTGTTACGCGTTACGAAGGAAGGATGAAGGTCACAAAGCTTTGAAGAGTCTTAGCTGAAGCATGCGGCTGTAGCAACTCACTGCAAACCACTACGCAGATACAGCAGATGGCGCATCAAATGCCGCGGATGTCAGATGACATTTGAACTGTCAGCCGCATGCAATCCGCCAGAGTGTGTTTGTAAACAAAGGTCGTTATCGGTGGAACCTGTTCTCGAACCCTTTCACCCTTGCTTACGTGCGGGCCGTCGACCACCCCTGTGTGTTGTAGGTTTACAGGTGGGGTTGGTTCCAGTCTTAACGCCTTGACATGATACCTGATCTTGGAGAGAGCGGGCTGAGAGGGGAAGCTGTTCCTGCCACACGTTCATTCATATCGTACAGTGAAACCAAGTGTATCAACGTCCGAGGTCGTGGTTTTCGGTAAACAGACTCGTTTTGTCTTTCGCCTCGTCGCCATCCGTCGAGATGGCCATATTTGGGTAAGCAATCTCAAGTCTGTTATGCTGAATCAGTCGAGGCTCCCAGATGGCTTCGGGGGTGGTGCCTGTATATGTGTGTACGTCTTTTGATGTGGAGTCTGCAGCCGTGTGTGTTGGTAAGATCTTTCGCAAGTCACAAGTCGTATGCAAAGTTAAGCACCAAAGAAAATTGTCCCAATTCCGTAGCTAGAGTGACCTCGTACATTTTTGCCGGGTTTCTGTTTGTTTTAAAGCTGGCTCGTTCTTAAACCGTCGACCAGATTGGGGCTTTCTGGTGGGAAGTTGTTCCAATCAAAAGTCACTCTGAGGAGTGCTCCATAAAATATCCATATGTGCCGTGTATCGTGCGTGCAACTCCACGGCATTGCTTTGGCCACCGTATCCTCTAGCAAATGACGTCATGGTGGCCGTTTTGGGGTTACATGCTTCCTTCGTGCAAATGTTGCAATGTTCTAAAATTAATCTTCGAGTTTTCCGTCGGGCTTACACACAGCCGAGAACTGGCTGGCGGCTGTGGCCGGCTGCTGATCGGAAGCAGATTCGTGATGGGAATTGTTCATGTTCGCATGTGTCCGTATGTAAATCGCGCGTGGAAAAGGGCACCACAATGCAGCGGGGTCTACAGCTGGGATGAAGTGGAAGTTTTCGTAATGAGTTATGAACGCTTTGTAGGAGGTTGGGGACGGAAAGGATGGAGAGTGGCTTAAAATTATGGGACATTGCTACCATACGGCCAGATTTGCTGCATATTCACCTACCTTCCCTTTCGAAAAAGCATACGGGAATCGAGCTCCCTGACCGATCAAATCCTCGAAACCATCCCATTTCACAATTTTAACATAAAAACAACGCTTCTTTCGAAGTTCCTCGGTAGTGTTCGTTTTCTTCAAGCCGTAAGCGAAAAACATGTGCGAAGAGGCATTGGCGTTTGTGGTGCTTTCTACTTTTAATGCTCAGCACAACAACTTGCCTTGCGAATGGTGGCAACAAACAAAACGTGTGCAGCTGTTGACGGACAGAAAAAAGCCGCCCGTTTGGCAATGGCTTCATGCTGGTGTGTAGAAATGGCGTGAAGCACACAGGACGAAGGTGAGAGAACATGATGGATTTGGCGTAACCGCGAACCGCGAATCATCAACCTTTCCTGCAGTACATTCACTCAAACGGGAACTCAAAGGCTGTTCCAACGAAGCCGCTTTAGGTACTGTTTGGAAGGTAGGGCACGACAGATTTGAAGCCCATGAATCATAATCGATCCGATTTTCTTTCCCGAGATCTGCTTTGCGATCGCTACTCGTTTGAAGTGATAGCTTAATGGCGTATTTTTCATCGGCCCCCTGCTTGATGTGGTCCTTGCCTTTAGACGAACGTTACTAAAAAGTGAATTTCTTGTTTGGAAACCTCACCACACTGCCTAGATTATTTCCAATTTGATGACGCTATCATGGCGGATTACATCACCTTCACGAACTTCGATGTGAAAATGCGACCCAACACGTGGATTGCAATCGGTTCGCTGTGCGCGCGCTGAAGGCAGTGCGACCTTGCCCTATTAAGCGGCAATCCTCCCTGAGATCATGGCATTTACCGAAACAAGTCAGCTGTACAATATTTCTCATGTGAGAAAGCCTCTACCAATAGCAGTCATGTTGGTGAAAACGCTACCTCAACTAGAATTCCATTTCCAATGCTGGAAAATTCCTTCCCTCCGTTTGCTTCTCCCTGTTCACTTTCGTGTATGTAATTTTTCATCCTCATCCCCACCCATACCGACGAAAACAGGCGTACCATACCGCGAGGGTATGGGCGTAAAAATAACCTTCATTCTTCGTGTTACCTACCCCAGCTTTGTGTGGTACGGTGTGATCAGTAACTCTACACTTTCTCCCGCTGCGTTCTCTATCGAGCAAGATCCAATGAATCGTTCCGATATATTCGCGCTTAGCATAAGAATGATGTCCCGCATGGGTGGATTACCGCTTCGCGAGTGATCTCGGGAGTCTCACTCTAATCGGTACCCACCATCCCTTTTCTCGGTTGTCCCCTCCGGACAGAGGGGATCTAATTTTAATTCATCTACACCGATCGGATGTGAGCCGGTTGGTGTAAGTTGAATTGCGCTACGCGCATCAACTTGGAAGAATGTTTAACGGTAATTGGGAAAATCTGTGTACATCAGGGAATGTAGGGATGCAGTCGGATGTCTTGGTGGCGTTTGACTCTCGAGGAAGGAGCCAGAATTCTTGGCTTGACTTGAGAGATTCTTTCGCGGTGTTGTTCTACAAATCTAAATTGCTTGCGGTTTTTGCTCTGTAGAATTTCAAGGATTACAAAAGGCCACGAGTGGCTCGGCATTTGATCCGTAAGATGTCCCGACCTTTGCAACGGGGTTTTACCGTGTGTGTTGGGCTGTTCTCCTCTGAGGGCGTTTGTTGAAGACTGCCAATGTGGTAGGTCGAAATGTGGTAAGTCTCTGTTTCTACTCGCCAGATAGCTTTCCGGTTTTCCATTACTCGTAGCCCGTAATTATCCCATTAATTCCTATCGGAAATGTAATCGGGGCAATAAATATTTCCATTCGGTCCATTCCGTTTCGCAGCTTACAACTGGTGCTTAAATGAAGGACATAAATAATCGACCGATGGGAGTCTCTCTGACCAGGGGTACTGTGAAAGGGGAAATGAGAGGTAAAAGATTTCAGATAAATTTGGCCTGACACTGTGCGGGATGGTTGTGATACATCCGAAGTTTGGAGTTGTGTTTATGGATCCAGTTTTTGTTAATGAGTCTATGTCCTATATGGTGCTCGGCTTGTTGTCATATGACTCTAGCTAGTGCTGCTTGCAGAAAACAGCGCGGTTCTCTAGATTATGTGAACATGGATGAGCGTTTTCTGGATGTGAGTTCCTACCAGCATAAATAAACAAAAACTCACCGGAACTAAAGCCCAAGTAAAGAGATCTCGACCAACAGTAAATTGATTCGTTAGCGAGTTGGTTGAATTATTAAACTTTACCGATAAACTACAGCTCCAAACCGCAACACACACCGCGTATTTGTAATTGCGCAATTTAGACTCACTTTTTCTCGCTTAGATGTTTTTTTAAGGTCGACGCTCTGGAAACATATTTTGTAGGAAACGGGCCCGACCGGTGTGTGGCAAACCGGCAAAGACATTACGTGGAGAGGTGGGGTAGAAAATCGGTAGTTGCTTATTGGCAGCGAGAAACAAGCAGCAGAAAAGCTATGAAGTAAACATCTTGTAATGCCCCATTACACCTTATCAACTGCCGCTAACTGCCCCGGGGGTAGCTCCTCCGTTTGGATAGCGGGATCAACCGTGACCGTGGGCACAGTCGGTGGTTTGAAACCGGCCGGCGGAACCCATCGGTGCCCGTTTAATCGTGCATCGGATGGGCTGTTTGTGAGTTACCGAAGAAATACCGTTCGAACTAAATGAAAACAGAACCCGAGCCGGACGTGGTTTGCATAACATTCGTAGTTGGTACGGCTGGGAATTTATTTTGTCTTTCGATCGTCGAGATTGATTGGCTCGTCTTGGGTGGTGGTGACTTTTGAAGAAGCGCTTCATGATGGAGGTTTAGAAAGTGAAAAAAGACTTTCAATTTTGACGTTTCACCGCTATTGAATTGATATCTTTCATCAATATGCATTTTCTTTACGATTTCGAACCCTTTCAACGGCTTCTAAGCGTGTTTAGAAAGGAAGCGGTGTGAAAGAATCGATAAAGAATGTAACGAAGGAAAAGGGATCGAGACGAGTTCTCAGCGTGAATTATCTTTCTTTGCTTTGTGAATGAACAAGCACTGCGTGTGGGCGGGACATGTTGAAGACAGATAATTATAAACATATGCTTTTGCTGTGGCCGCAGAACAGTGAGTGAGCTGTTATTGTTATTGTTGTTGGGGTCAGAGTTACTGAAGCTGACAGCGGAATATGCTCCACTTGTTTAGGAAACATCGAAAACTCCACGGGGATTCGACCCATCTGGCGTTAGTTAAGGTAGTTCTGTGCTCCGCTTCTTAGCTTCGTTTTCTTGGGGCTTTTCGGGACTCTTAAACGGTGCATGACGAAGTCATTGACGACAACATGTTTTACGAAATTATAACCTCCATGGCTGGAGAAAACGTTTAACCGTTCGGTTAGGCTTTCACATCTCGGACACACTTTCTTGTCGGTTTGTATGCCCTCCGTGCTCGGGGCATGAACAAAAAAATAGCTAGCATAGAAACATTTGTGTCAAATGATTGGTCGTCTTTTTAAAGCGTCAGCTTTTGCTCTGATTGAGCGTGACCAACGTTCCGCAACGAAAAGTCAACAACAAGTCTTGAGGGCTCGGACCGAACCGGGGGAAATCGACCGGTGCGAATCGGTGAAATGGAACTGTAAAATTAATATAGTGGGGAGAGACAAATTATCCCGCTCGTTTTTCCGTGCGTACTGACCTGCATTCAAGAGCGGAAAACTATCAACGCAAAGGAAGCAGATGATGACGGTGGTATCGACGACATAATGTCAGCTACCCCTGCGTGAAGGTCTCTGTCGTCGGGAAACCGAAACTTGGGCCATTAATGTTGTTTCACCTTTCGTTAATGAATAACTGAGTAATTTGGGAACGATTATGAGCTATGGTTATACTAAACCGGTAGCACCTTTCCAACTGTGAAGAGCGTTGTAATATTTCGGAAGGAAATGCAAATGTCAACGCTCTAGGGCGATTGGGTCGAGTTCGCTCATTCACCCTCCGCAGATCGGATGTGCTTGGCGCTCTGATCAGGTGAGCCGGAATACGATCACACCGGAGTGCGATCATGTGTCAGTACCGTCGCCACTATGGCCACGCTGCGGGTGACAAACAAATCGCTGTCAAACGTCGCCTACGGCGAAGCACAACTAGCAACCTTATCCACGGTGCATCCGCTTGGGCGCTCGTCGCTGTTTGGTCAAGGAGATGCATGTGAAGATAGGACCAATCCGGATCGGGTTACACGGTGTACTGATCGATGTCATCGCAAAAATGGCCCCCAAATGTACGTTTTTGCGCGTCAAAGACTCACGTTGCTGGATTAGCGTGTTAGGGTAGTTACGTAACTGTTTGCTTTTGTGCAATAAAACGGTTTCAAGTAAGGAAATTGGAATGCAAAGGTTGGTTGTGCATTAATTAACCTCTTTCTTTTTTGCGGAGGAAGAACCTGTTCGTTCCACGGTGGGACAGTGTTAATCTCATGTGAGAATCGCTGCCATTTGATTGACGGTCATGGACAGGTTAATTAATATGAATAGTAAATGCAGTAATTTTCATTTTTTCTTTCGTCTTCTTATTGCAGAGTGGAGAAAAACTGTACATAAAGGTGGCAGATCTGCTGCCAAAGTTCACATTTCTCGGTCCCAGTTTGGATGATGCACTAAAGCTCCAGAACCAACACGATGAATTGTTGCGGCAGATACAGGTTGGTATAAATTGATTGCTTGCAGTTTTTATCGCATGCTAATTGTTTTTTTCGTTTTTCATTAATTTTAGAACATGCCTACACCACTGGAAGAGTTCTACCGAAAAATACAGGAAAAGATTGCATCCAACGAGAGACCCAACCCGACACTAATCGAAGAGATGGCCGCCTCGCTGAATGCCGTGTGGCACGACATCAAGCAGATGCTGGCCGAACGTCGAGAGATCGTCGTATTGAATGTGGCTTTCTTCGAGCGACTAGGCGAAGCATACGGTAAAATGTCCTCGATGGAGGTGGCCTGCAACGATACGATGATCCCGATCGAAATCGACGCGGTACGAGAGTTCCTGGAGTCGTTCCGGGATTTGCGCGGTGACATGCTCGGTGCAGTAGCGACAACACTTAAGGCAGGTCAGCAAATGCTGGATCGGTTGCGAGTGCTGGCCGACATAGGATCACTCGATTCCCGCCCGAACCACATCAAACTGGACGCTGTGCAAGCGATCGGTCAGGTGGAGGCGTGGCTGGAAGACCTCTCGAACCGACGAAACCAGCTGGAACAAGCGTGGATCTCGCGCAAGACGCAGCTAGAGCAATGCCTTACGTTAGCCATTCTAGCGAAGCAGCTGGAAGAGATTGAGCAATGTCTTACTCGCGTACGCAGTCAAACGCTGAGCTCGTTTACACTCGGGGACTCAGCGCAACAGGCCGGTGATCTGCTAGAAACGTACCAAAATCTCAAGTCGGAAGCCGCCTTACTTCGTGACAAGTCGCTGAAGATCACCAAAACTACCGAAGAGCTGCTTACGAGTGGATGTTTTGCTGGCGATGAAGCGTGCGCCAAAGCGTACTCCGTACTAAACGCCTGCTCGGAGCATCTGGAAGAGATCGATCACCGAGAATCCTTGTTGGGCCAGTCGCGTGACTTCTTTTCCCGGGCGAGTGCAATCCTTAAGCGACTGGATCAGGTGGAACTGGAAGTGGCCGGAGCACCCATAAGACCGGCATCACCAAACGATCTTCCGGCGCATCAGAAACTGTTGCAGGACATCCGTGAGACGATCGGGGAGGTACTGCAGATGGGATATTCGCTGGTAGATGATGTTGGACGAACCAAACCGGAGGTGGCCGGCGTACAGACCATGATCGAGCGTATCGAGCAAAGGAAGCTTCACTTCGAACGTTACTGCAACGAGGAAAGCGAGCGAAATGTTCGAACGGCACAAGCACTGAACGACTTCCTGGAACGATACGGTCAACTGTTCGCCTGGCTCGAGGAAGCGCGCGATGAACGGCTTGTTCGTGGCAATGCCATCCACTATATGGGTGAAAATTTGGTTGAGGCGAAAGATTGTCTGCTGCTTCATCATCAGTTTCTAAATGATCTCGAGGTGGGTGAAGAAATAGTTTTTCAGTAATGACTTTATACGTTTAACAGCACAGGGTACATTCTGTTAGCGATCGTCTCGCATACACAACGTACAAGTTGCATGCAAGTCGAACATGAACACATGAAGGCATAAAGTCTGTTACATTGATCATTAACGAATCGATTAACATTGTTCACATGTGTGTTGTGATTTATAGACTTATGACAACGTTTTTTAAGTTCGAAAGAGGAAGCAGAAGCGGCAGATAAAACCGTCCTGTTGGCGGAACCAATCATCATGTAACAGATGTTGAGCGTGTTGCGGATACGAATGAACTGAATTTACTGAGAATTTTCGCGACGTGAAGCATATTGGAAAACTTGACAACTGTTCATTAATCCGCCCGCCCCATACAGTCTCTGTTACATTTTCTTTCCTATTTCTTTTACTTCATGCTTTTTTCCAGATCAAAGGCAACGCTATTAATAACTTGCTCGTACGGTTGACGCCCAGTCTGGAGCATCTTGCCGACGAGCAGCGTGATGACGTGCAACGAAAGATCGATCTCATCCGTCAGCATTGGATCGCGTTGAAGAACTGCGTCATCGAGCGGGTTGATCTGCTGAAGCTGTACATCCGTTTACACCAGGAAGCGGAAACGTTGCGCAACCAGTTCGATGCCCACGCCATCCAGTTCGCCACGTTCAAGGACAACCCGGCGGATCATTCGCTCATCCTGGCCGCAATCGCGAACATCCGCCAGACGCTGGAGAGCCTGCGCCCTCTTGGTGGGCAGTGTCTTGATCAGCTGCAGCAGGTAGGTTGTATGTAGTACACCGAGAAACACCTGTCATCTAGCATAGAAAATAATGACGACAAAACGATACTAAATAACGATTTTGGGAGGAGGAAAATGGGAGTAGTTGGAACACTGCCAACCGAGTTTCAGCATGTTTGCTGTTTGTGCCTGATTGCTTGGAGAAGCTCGGTGTGGGTTTTCTCGCTGCTTGCTGTTTGCTGTGTGCGTGTTTGGATTTGTGTGGTTTGAACGGTCATGGTGGTCTTGCGGTTTTAACGGATGACTGCCGTTGAATAATGAGCCAACGCGGGCAAAGTCGTGGAAAATATCACAGCCGAGTAGTTAGTAAAAATAAATTAAATGCTTTCCTTCTCATTGGGCACACGATGGAAGCGCGACGGAGAAAGGGGATGTGGTAGAAAATTGATGTCCAAGGGGGTTTGCTTCTTTGCATGCAGGTTTTTTGCTTATTCTCACCCTCTTGTGCTTGTAATATGATCGGTTAGACATTGGAACGATGTCAGTGGGATAGTTTCATGTTTCGGCAGTGTGTAACACACCAAATCTCGCATCCCGTATCGTGTCATATTCGCAGTCCTATTCCTGGTTTCGAGAGGGTTTTAGCACGAACTTTGGCATTAGATTCGCGCAGGAAAAGGTGTTAAACGATCTGTACGTGTTTAGCGCTTTTCGTGAGGTTTAAGAATGTAGGAGAGTAACTGATTAAAAATAGCTGTTGTATTAATTAAACTCGCAAGACATTAAGTCCACAGCAGCTTATTAATTGCTTAAAGCGATCCCTTCGATGCTGCTATATCTTCGCATTTTCGCTGCATTGTTGCTCTGTATGATTTGCTCCAGAAAATTTGAAACTCTGCTTCGAATCGTACGGTGACGCGGTTTCCTTCTTCGAGAGCGGTGTATACTATCGACCATTTGCTCGGCGGTCTACCATTCCGGTCGCCACCCGCACTATTTCCAACGGGTGTCAGCCACAGCTACGCGCACGAGAGAAAGCGAATATAATATCGTTATTCCTGGCTGCTCGGGTGGTTTGCGAGTTTCGCCTTCCTGCTCACGCTCCATTGAACTTGCTTATAGTTAACGGTGTTTCCGTCTCTCTTTCTGTATCCGTACTGTACCGGCACAGATCGGCGACGCATACTTGCAGAAAACTCGCGCAGCGCAGTGCGTCGAGCGGACACTCGCCGAATTTGCCGATCGTCAGTCGGCCGTCAGTAATGAGTGGGAAAGCTGGAACAGTCGACGACGCACGGAGACAACATTGAAGGAAATCATGGCTGCCAACATGGAGGTAAGTCAATGCACAATGGCACAAGAGTTCTTGCAAACCCGTGCTAAATGTTCATTTGTCGCGACTCCTCTTCCGACAGACATTGGCTGTGGCGTCGAAGCTGGAGGAACAGCTGTATCCAATCTTTAGCACCGCGCTCGATAACCCGTCCGATCTGATCGAGTTTATTGGTCGCAAACGGGCTCAGCTGCAGCAGGATGTTAAAGCTGCCGAGGCTGATCTGACGCAGCGCTTCGATACGATCGCTCAGCTAGAGCTGGCGGGTGATGCCGGCACCGAGCAGGATATAGTGGCGGTGAAGAACAATCTTAACTCTATCAAGACGAAGCTCTTCTCGCTTGGAGCCGACTTTGGTGAGCTGTCGGATGCGACCGAACACTTCCTGCGCTCGATCATGCAGTGCCGTGACAGTATCCGGGAGTACTTCGGTACCAAGCACGTGGTGACCGATCCAGGTAGTGTTGAAGCAATCGCAGAAGGCTACGAACAGTTCAAGCAGGCAACGATGGAACATTTCCGTGGTTTGCTGCAGCAGAGTGAACAGATTATTGAGCGTGTAAAAGCCCTGGAACCACCGGGCGCTCGTGAACTCGATACGGACAAGATCATCACGTTGCTGGAAAACTTGCGTACGTACTTTGAGTCGCAGACTGAATCGGAGAACTGTGAGCTGAAGAAGCAGCACAGCGTGCTGGCATTTGATCGTGAGTTAAGTGAGGTGCGTGCTGCATTGCGTGCGGAAGTTGATCGGCTGGAGCGTGGACGGGGCCAGTATGGTGAAAATTTGAATGACGCTCAAAGAACCAGAATTGCTTTTGAGGAGCATGCAACTGCACTGCAGGTGAGTACGACTTGAATATTACATGTTTAGATTTTGTATATTTGAAAAATCTTATATTATTGTTTCGATGCGATAGTTATCCTTCGCCCAAATTTTACTGACGTAATTCAAGATATTACCAACACAAATGTAAGGTCATCTACGGTGCAATTTACAAGGTCGCTTCTACCCGCGATTAATCGTGCAAATTTATCTCGTCGCTTGCATTCTGCAAGTACGACAGGCGCCATCTTCATGTGTTTGCCACTTCTTTTCTATCATTACCTTTTGATCGTGCCAAGCCACACATTTGCATTTGAATAGCGCTCCCGCTGACACTAATTGCCGACCAAGCGATAAAAAATAACGTCCTACGAGTGCAGGTTGTCACGATTTCGGTATGTTTTGAACCCCAAGCTTTAATGTTTTTGATTTCTCCACCTCGGTAGAAAAAAAAGCGACCCACGGAGTATCGCGTAAATGAAGCAAAGCAAACAAAACTCTGACTCTCGGCTTTCAGCTTGTTGGCGTTACATTTTGGATGTCATAAATTGGATTACCACCGTCTTGCTTCCTGCGCGTAGGTGTGAATGGACGGGTGGAGTTAGAAATAGATGGAGACCGCGGCTCACGTCCGATGAAGGATGTCCACCCGATCAACGCACAGCTGTTGATTGGTCCAATTATTGATGGGCACACCCGGTGTTTGGTGTTTCCTTGGCACACGCAGGGTTGGGGGCCTATTTTTAATATCACGATACGAAGTAATCGTCGTGGATGAAGCAATCGATAGCTCAGTGGGCCAAGCGCAAACAGTTCCGCTAAAGATAGCAACGAATAAAATACGTGCGATCGAGCAAATGCTTGGCGCTTCACGCACACAGGGTGATGCAAAATGTTATGTCTGCAGTAGGGTGGTACATACTAGGTAGAATTGCACTTGCAATATGAACTGAAGGCAAAGGCGTTGTGCAAATGGGCGGGCGGGAAAACGTTTGTTTTTGTTTCTTCGCTTGGGACGGTTGAGGTTATGCTTTAGTTGTGTTGGGTCAAAGTACAAGGCAGAGGCTGTGCAGTGTTTACAGTACCGAGCGAGCGTCTTTCATCATTGTTTAGGGAAGGAAAGCAATTTTACATCCCTCCCATGCACTAAAAGCGAACATCTTTGGCACTTACAACGCTATACCGGGAAGCTGGCAGCAGCTTAGGGCTAAATTTGATTAGAAACCAACAATTTCCAAACGTTTCGTTGATGGAGAAGTGTTGTATTATTTAGACACGGGCGTACAACATTTACATACGACACAACAATGTTTTGGTTTTCCGATTCAAAATTAAATCCAAAACGCTCGGGATACCCGTAACGGTAGCGTACGCACAAAACGCGCCACCACAAGCATTCATCCTTAGATTCATCAACCAGAGATGCAGTGCAACGTTTCGGCAAGCGGCTCTTGGTGAACGGTTGCTGCGATCGTGCCCGATGACAAGGGACAGTGTACGCGACGTGTATACCGAGCTATGTAAATATTTATAGAACCGAAAGATTTGTTTGTTCTGGGACGACCCACGGCTTGAGCATTTGGACGTAGACGGAGCGATGGAAAGCCGAACGTTCTGGTGCGGCGAGCCGATCTGTGAATGACGAATGAGTCGTCTGGGGTCGCATCCGATGGTTTCGGGTACACGCCATCAAGCGCTCATTTCTCTGTCACTAACAATTAGCGATTGGCGCACCTGTTGCGGGTTCCACGTGCGGTTTCCACTTGCGTCGCGTGATCATGCGTGACATTTAATTACTACGCCCACCTTTTGAAGGGAGGATGTCATGTTTCGGGTGTTTGAATTGAGCAGAGCATCGCGGGGAAATTGGGTATGGGTGAAGGAGATTAGTAAGATACTTGCCAAAATGGACGAAGAATAGTCAAGATTTGTCAATTTGCTCAGTTGGATGACTTATTAGACGATGGTTGTGCATTGATGTAAGGATTTTTAATAGCGCTCTAGTATGATGAATGTTAATGAATTGATTGATAATAGTTTAATCGGATTTAGTGTGCATCTCGCCTCTGAACCATGCTCACTCTTTGCATATGATTTATATCCTCATCATCAGGACCTCGAGCGTCGAATCGATGCATTTATCAACACAGGAACGGAGCTGGTACGTCAGTATCCCGAGACAAGCCCATATATCGAGTCGGAAACGCACAAGATACGTAACGAATGGGCCGACCTGCTACGCAAACTGGAGGAACATCGTCAACTGTACAGTATCGCGGTCGAATACTTCGAGTTAATAACCACGGTAAGCTACTTAGTGCTAAAGGTCCTGTTCGGGGTTGACACTACTATACTGTCTTTCTCCACAGATTGAGGATCATTATCGCACACTAAATGCGGAACTGATTAATGCCAACAATAAGCTCACCATACTAAACAACGTGGACGTGGCAAACGATCTGGTTACCCAGGTGGACGATACGATTCGTACGCATGAGACGCGGCAGCTGGATGCATTAAAAAAGATCGCCAACCTTTCGACACAGTTGTACGGTTCCGATAAGACCGTCACCTTGTACACGGAAAATACGATACTGTTCCAAACGTTCTACAAGATCAAGACGGAGGTGTATGAACGATCGAAGGAGCTAGCAGAGCAGCAGGCACGACGCGATGAGCAGCAGCGTCAAGAGCAGCTGCAGCGTGATCAGGAACAGCAACGCTTGGAGCAGTTGCAACGAGACCAGGAACAACAGCGCTTGGAGCAGTTGCAGCTTGAACAGGAACAGCAACGTTTAGAGCAATTGCAGCGCGAACAGGAGCAGCAACGTTTGGAGCAGTTGCAGAGGGATCAAGAGCAGGAACAGCAACGGCTAGAACAGTTACAGAGGGATCAGCAACAGGAGCAGGAGCGATTGGCACAGCTTCAAAAGGAGCAGGAACAAGAGCAACAACGATTGCAGCAATTAAAGAGACAACAAGAGGATGAACAACATCGTCTAGAGTTGCTAAAACGAGAACAGGAACAGGAACAGGAACGTTTGGAGCAGTTGAAGCTGGAACAGGAACAAGAGCAACAACGTCTGCACCAGCTGAAGCGGGAGCAAGAGCAAGAACAGCTTCGAATGGAGCGTAATGAACAGGAAGTAACTGTAGTGGAAGATGTGAAAATCACCACCACAACTTCCCACGCTAGTTTACCGCACCAGCAACAGTCGTTCGATGTACAAACCATCGACGAAGAACAATACCTTCAGGAACCACAAGTTCCGTTGGTCATACAAACCGTTGAGGAGCAGGTGCACGAGCAAATTCATGAAGTCGTAACCACCAGGCAGCCGGAGACGAGCTTGCGCGTGATTCAACCCCTGGCCGATGTGTGCGTGCAGGAAGGTCAGCGGGTGCGTCTGCAATGTGTAGTAGCGGGCGTACCGGATCCAACGATCGAATGGTACAAGAACGGCATCAGCGTCCAGGGAAATCCCGACTATCGGACCAGCTTCGATCCGGCCAGTGGTGTGTGTACGCTGATGATCGACGAAACCGTCACTGCAGACAGTGCTGATATTCTGTGTCGCATTGCAAACGAAGCTGGCATTGCTGATACGTCCGCCCGTTTGCTCGTGACGGAGGCTCCACCGCCACCGAAGCCCGTCGGTACGGCACCGACGTTCACAATGCGTCTTCTAGATGGTGGTGTTGCACAGGAGGGTCAACCGTTCCAGTACGATTGCGTTGTCAGTGGTCAACCGATACCGACCGTACATTGGTACAAGAGCGATCAGTGCATCGATGGTTCGCCCGACTATCGTCAGTCGTATGATCCTGCTTCGGGTGTAGCGTCCTTGCGTATCGAGCAGGTCTACCTAGAGGATCAGACGCATTACACCTGCCGGGCGGTGAACGATTGTGGATCGGATGAAACGAGCACGTTTCTCGCGGTCAAGCGTAAGTATTGAAAGCCGATTGACTCACCGATTGAGCGATCAGATTGGCGTTCGGGTTTCGAGTGTGCTGGTGGATAACGGTGCAGTAGTTGGTGTTGCAAGAGAATGTGCTTCGCTTCTATTAAGCGATGTATTGGAACAGTGCGAAAGAAGGAACCAGAAAGTACGTGTGTATCGAACGTAAACTGAGTTCATTGTTGCATTTTCGATGGTTGCGATAGGTAGTGATGTTAGTGAAATTCATGATGGAGACGCCTGGTGTTTTATGTATAAGTGACCATGCGGCTCCATTGAGTGGTTTTTGAGGGAAATGTGTTTGCATTATTAGTCTAATGGGCATTAAGTTTTTTTTGCGATAATCTTGCAAAGTTAACAAATTTCCGATAGCTTTGCCGATAGCTAGATGCTTCAAGTGGTACAAGAGTGTCTCGTAAGAGGGACGAATAGAAATGCGCTACTACACTTTACACGAATTGGAGTATCGGAACACTTTTTGCACTTGACGGTTCTAGTTTATCCACTTACAATCTAAATCCACCACAAAGTCCGATGATTCGCAGCGATCAGGAAGGCAAAGGGCATACCACCCGCCTCGTTAGCGATGCTCCGTCACAGAAATTACACGCATCGTAGCTAACGGTGCGTTAATCTTTTGCAATAATTCCCTGCACTCAATTGAAGAAGACAGATGAGGTAAATGGGAAGCTACTTAGCCGTGCGTGCTTAAGAATCGTGCATCGTCCGAGCGTCGGTACGTCTTGCCCGAACCGATCTTCTCGGTTTCATTTGAAATTACACGCTCGATCGCATTCCTATCTGTGCGAGCGCTGTACCTCTGACCGTCAGCGTGTGTTGGCTGCATGGGTTGGGTCGCTACATTGTAGCGGCTTAGCCATAAGCCACGCCGACTTGCGATGCATCGCATCTAATGATTATGTATGAGATGGTGGAATATGATTTTCCTCCGATAAGAAGAAAGGGGTTTCAAAGCGATATGTGATGCTTGAGTTTTGTCTACCAGAAGCAAAAAAAAAACAAACCTCCTCGAGGGTTTTCTAAGCAGTAGAACGAAGGCAGAGAAGGTACGCAAATACATGAAGCTATTTTTGAGAACCTGAAAGTGCGCGCGTCCGTTGTTAGTATTTACCGATAGGGCAAACACACCGAAAACGAAGCTACTGTAGGTGGTGGTGTGTCAAAGATAGAATGGCGCTTAGCACATACAACACAACGAACGATCAGCTGCTCGCACCTGTCGGTCTAAGTCGCTACTGACAAACACATGAAATGCTGCTCAATGTGCTCTTTAATCCCGATACTAAATCCGATTTAATTTCTTTCCTAACAGCGCTGGAACCGACCGAATTTCCCGACTTCCCGGATCCGCTCTCCAATGTAATGGCGCGAGTGGGACAGAAGATACGGCTAGAAGCGAAAGTCAGCGGTACACCACAGCCGGAGCTTATGTGGACGCACGATGGCAAACACTTCACCAACCGCGAAGTTAAAGTAAGTATCTGGACGATCCACGAGGAACCCATTAAATGTCACAATAAATCTTTTTATGTAGGTTTGAATTTTAACAGCGCTATAGCTTTCAGCAAAAAGTACAACTCCTGTTGTGGAATTCTCATGTACACAGAGAGCAGAAAACACATCAATGCCTTTTTAATAGCATAATTACACAGCAAAAGCCTTCAAAACGTCATTCCCCTTACATGATTCTTGATGATGCGTACATTTTTTCCGGTGGCATTCGCCGCCTGCGCTTCAATTAAGTCATCCAGTGCGGACATCGTTTCGGGTTGTCAAACGAATTAGCGCATTCGCGTCACATTTCCCGCGCGTTTGCCAGTTTTCTCTGTCCCATCCTCATACCACCGAGCAGGATTGGATAGTCCTTGTTTGTTTGTGTTTGTATCCCTGGCGTGCGTTGTGTGTGCGTGTGTCTGTGTGGTACTTAGGGCTAGCTGTACATATTGCGTTTATTCCTAGCTTTAGTGGTCCCGAACACTCCTCTGCTGTAGTTTGATTGTTTCCCTTGCTAGATTTTCCTAAAGTCCCTTGTATTGTTGTTTTGTAATGTACTATTGTTGTTGATCGTTGGGTAATGTGAAGGTATCGCACTACTCCAACGTCCTCTCCTTCCGATTGCTGGGTGCCGTAACAACGAGCGTTTATCGTTATTTATTCCACGATATGTTCCAATTCTGTAGATTTTAATTATAATGGTTAAAAATAGATAATTTTCTCTCTCGGTCTAGCCGGAGACGTCGGGCCGGACTAGACGTGCAGATCCTATCGGTGTGAGCGATGTGAAGAGGTGTTCGCGCATGCTCCGGTTTACTGGTTAGTAGACGATGCATACAGGCGCAGATTGAACTGGTGACAAACTGTCGAGTCTGTCGTGCCAGATGAGGGAGGAAAGCAGCCACCAACACTAGCAAATGCTGGTGTATGATAGCACTGGGCGATGTTATGACACCGGCTGATGTTGTTCAAAAGGTGTTGTGCGCAGCCGTGCCGTCGTATGTGAAAAATGGGATCAGTTCCAGAAGATGAAAGGTGTTGCACGTACGGTTTGTTTGTGTGTCCGTGCACAATCATGAGCTGCAATACCTGAACGTAAGAGAGAAATACAGCACCCCCAACAAGGGAGGTAAAATCTGAGAATGAACTAAAAGTACCGTGAACTCCAAGAACTGTAGCTATTGCTATCACTTCGAACGATCGTACGATGTCCTTGATTTTGCTTCCGTCCAACATGCATTTCTTGACATGCGTATTATTGTCGTAAATGTTTGCATAAACAAATTTATTAACAATATCAAACTCGCCACTTCCACCCAGCCCATGTGAAGCTGTAACCGGAGCAGTGACACGTTGAAAGAGGAGATTGGTCGGTTGAATGAACTTCTCTCCGTCCAGCTATCCAGGCAAGGGGCCCACGGGTCTTTAAAATCTGAACATGGAAACAAGTGTCCTACAGTGGCAAAGGTGGAAATGTGAAAAACGGTTCGAAAAAACGTCTTCTCTCTTTCGCTCATTTTCACCATAATGTCCCGGCTCATCTTTCACCCGCCGCAGATAGACTTGCGTTGAGGGTTGAGATCGTTTCGTTCCACAAGATCCAATGCGAGATTTAATTTCTACGCGCTTGTTTTGTGTGTGTATGCGTGTGTTGAGGCTATAAATCAGTATATGTCTTGAAGGAGGATTAGCCTTCGGTTTACGCTCGGTTCAATCTCGTAACGATCTGGTACAGAGTGAGACGAGAATATTTGTCCCCTTGGTTCCGGGCCTGGGGTTGGGAGGTTTTTCTGAACGTGGATATGCTTCGCAGATAGACCACCAACGGGCATTACGACGACAGGCGCAACGGTGTGACTACTACACCGGCAAACCATTCACCACGACTACAACGCTGATGATGGCCCTGGGGGAGTAGAGTTCGCTACTGAATGTGTCCCGTTCTTCATTTTAGTTCTTCTACGAAAACGGCCGAGCGCAATTGGTCATAGACGAGGCATTCCTGAAGGATGCTGGTGTCTACACGCTGACCGCCAAGAATATCGCCGGTGAAAAGTGCTGCTCGTGTAATGTGGTGGTGAAGGGTCGGCTACCGAACGAAACCAGCGACTCGGAACTAGCAAGCGATATGGAGCCAGTGAAGCCCGCGGTGCAGCTGCCGTTGCGGGATGTGTCAGTGTTCGAGGGTAAACCAGTGCGGCTGGACTGTGTGATTGTGGGACAGCCGGAGCCGGAAGTGATCTGGTATCATGGCGAGCGGCCAGTGAAGGAGTCGACCGACTTTCAGCTACTCTTCCAGGGCGATCGCTGCTCGCTGGTGATCCGCGAGGCCTTCCTCGAGGACGCGGGCGAGTACCGGGTGGTCGCTATTAATAGCGCGGGTGAGGCGTCGAGCCAATGCTCGGTGTTGGTCACACCGCTGAACACGGCTGAACCGGCGGTACGTCAGCCGGCCGAGCGAGTGTTGCCGGTGGTCGGTGCACCGCCGCGCTTCGAACGGCTGCTAAGCGACATCCTCGCGGACGAAGGGGAACGGGTGCAGTTCGAGTGTGCTGTGAGTGCGGACCCGCGGCCAACTATCCGGTGGTTCGTGAACAACCGCGAGATCCCAACCGATGTGACCGTGTCACCGCGCGTACACTGTGTGGTGCGAGACGACGGTGTAGTGAAGTTGATCATCGAGCGGGTACTGCCGGACGATAAGGGTGTCTACACGGTGAAGGCCGCCAACGTGTCCGGTGAGGCAAAGTGTTTCTCCAACCTGATCGTGAAGTCGATCAACGCGCCCGAATTCGAGGCGGTGAGCACGCCCGCCTTCCTCACCGAGAGTGTGGTATGTCCGACGTTCCGTGAGCTGTTTGCGGATCGTGTCGTACGTCAGCACGAGCCGACCAAGTTCGAGTGTATTGTTATCGGCAAACCACAGCCGAAGATACGCTGGTTCTTCAATGATCAGCCAGTGCAGGGACATGATTTTCTCGTGTCGACCAGCGGCGATCGACAGGTGCTCACCATACCCGAGGTACGCCCGGAGCTAACCGGTAAGATCACCTGCTACGCAGAGAACGAAGCAGGCAATGCACAATGTGTCGCGATCGTACAGCTTCTCGAACAGTTAGGCTCCATCGGTCCTGCTCCAATGCCGGAATTAAACCTACCGATGACCGAATCAATGCAGCAGGTTGACACGAGCGGTTCTTCGTGTGTGACACTTCAGAAGCACGTTACGACCAGCTCATCGTCATCCTATTCCTCCTCCTCGATGGCCACCGTCCAGCAGAACGGTGTGGCTCACACGCATTCGGAGGTTCATGCAGAGTCGGCCAAATTGGACCGCTCGTTCCACCAGGAAGGTGACCAAGCCCCTCAAATCGCTGAAGCGACAGAACATCAGTGCTACGATAAAGTGAACGATCAACCACCGACCGTACAACACGAGGCGTCCTCGTACGTCGGTGTCGCTCCGAACCTCGAAACGATCATTGCAAACTCGGGACAAATCAGCACGGGCAAACCGGCGAGACGCAACATGGCGCCACGGTTTGTGACGCCATTCAACGGCAAGATCGTCGACCAGGGTGCTGACGTTATCATCGAGGGCATTGTCGATGGGTATCCGACACCCGAGGTGCACGTCACGAAGAATGACGTTGAGCTGCAGCCGGATGGTGAACGGATCCAGGTGTCCTATTCGCTCAATAAGATCGTCGTCGAACTGCGCAATGTATCGCCGCTCGATGCGGGCCGATATACGGCCACTGCTTCGAATGCGGCTGGAGCATCTACCACTACGGCGGATCTGGTAGTCAAAAGTAAGCCTTCCTGTCTGCTTTACTCCAACCAATCTCAATTCCTGGAGAATCTGATAAGCTTCCTGATTATTTATAACGATGCTTAGTTTGCCGTCATTTGAGATATTTAGACACGAATCATTTCTTGGCAGAAATGATCCAGAAATGCCTTTTACAATTGACTGTAGGAGTCCAATATTTTTGTCTAAATTTTGGAAAAAAGAGTTTTATCAAAACTCATTTTGGGAACATTTTTGGAAAATATTGAAAAGGATTTTGAAGGATCGTAAATTGGAGCTAAACCTTTGAATGTACAGGAAGCTTATCGGTATCTATTGTTACCTTCTCGAATTGATTATTTTCCTGGGTTCCATCCCGGGGTTTTCTCTTTCCCTATATTCACCACATATTTCCCCTTTCTCTGGTTTCACGTGATCGCCCTTCCCATCCTGCATCTCGTTTGTTGCGGTGTACATTTCGTGTTCAACCCCTCGATTCCCCAGAATCCATCTTTCCGCCGGTGTTTGGCAGACGTCTGCAGGCGCAAACCGCCCGCAACGGTGATCGGATCGTGTTGGACGTGGAAGTGTCCGGCACACCCGAACCAAGCGTCACCTGGTTCAAGGATGGCCGCTCGGTTCAGGATGCGCTCGCACCCGGCAGTTACGCACTGCAGCAGGTGGGCTGCTGCTTTAAGCTAGTCTTCGAGCAGGTCACAATGGCCGACACGGGCAAGTACATGGTGGTGGCAACGAATGCCGGCGGAGAAGCGCAAAGCACGGCCGACATTGCCGTGCTACAGTGTGAAAGTGCGGCACAGCCGGCACCACAACCCGCACCCCAGAAACATGTCTCGTTTGTGGACATGGTCCAACAGCAGCAGGTAAATACGAGACACGCCGCCCAAGCCGGTGGGCCTGTGTGGGAGTGTGCTTGCGTGTGTTTGCTTTCTAGTGCATCAGTAGCAGGTGTGCGTGTGTGCTTTGCTTAGTGGTCACAATATTGTGACTGATCACCACTTTTCCAGCGCCATCTAGTAGCAAAGTAGTGGTCCGCCATTCATGAAGACTTCCCAGCAATCCTCGAAACAAGCACTCGGAATATCACCTTTCATAATCGATCATCTACATATTCTCTTTCTCTTTCTTTCTGTTCTGATCTTTCTATCTATCGTTTCATTCACGATATGTTTTTGTGAATCGAATTTCATCGTTATCACGCCATTCCACCCCGACATCTGCACATATCTCGACAACTCAAAACACACACTGGTCGCCCCAAAAATAATAATAATAATAATAATAAAACACGCACTTCGCAATCGCAAAATGTCACCTCGCTCAATCGTGTCACGTTCGTCGCACTCGCTTCGTGCTTGCTGTCGCACCGGCCTCCACTGCCTTGCACCGCCCCGATAGCCTCGATCGGATGAGGCGTTCGAAGGCGAGGGTGGTGGTTTCAGTGCCCGGCAGGAGTACGCGAGCGAGGCGAAACTGCACGGACCGACGACGGAGTCGACGATAGTCACGGAAACGCGCCGCACGACCGAGGCGACGATGCGCATGGAGCACAAGATCAGCTTCCCCGATCTGCCGGTGCGTTTCTCGCAACGCACGCAAACGCCCACGGTGCCGACGGTGACCGAGGGCACGAGTCCGATTGCTGACCCGTCGGCGCACCAGAGCATGGGCACCAATACCGAGCACGTAGCGACCCGGTCGGACGCAACGCAGACGGGGACGGTCGACGTACCGATCACACCAACACCGGCGCAACACGCACCGGCACCGGCTCAGCCACCGACGATGGCGAACGTTCGGCTCCCAGCTCAGTCCGAATCGAAACGGGAGAGTAGCAGCATCAGCATCAGCAGCAGTACCACCGTTGTGCGCGATCGACCGAAGTCATTCGAACCTCTGTTGCAGCAGCCGCCACCGCCGGTCAACGGTGATCTCACGGCACAGTTGGTAGGTGCAGAGGTGTCTTTAAACCTTCCACCGCCGCCACCACCACCAGCCGGTCACGGTATGCAGAACTACCCGCCGGCAGTGGAGGGCAAGCGAGTGGACTTTTTGAAGCCACAGCCGGAAACGATCCCGACGCCCCCGATAGGAACGATGTTTCAGTCGGAGGTGGACGGATCGGCACCACCGAAATTTCCGCATCCCGAGCAGGTTCCGAAAATCGCTGTGGCCCAACACCGCCCCACACCGGCCTACCGACCGAGACCTTCGAGCCTGCCGGAGGCACGTGCCCGAAGCAGTTCCCCTCGACCGTCGGCTGACGCGATCGCAATGGAACGGTTGTGGTCGACTCCGAAGGCGTTCGGGTCGTTTGGTTCGCGGGCGGCTGAAGAGCCAGTGTCCCAAGTGTACCGGCAGTACCGACCACCGCCGACCGTCTTTTCATCTTCATCCTCTTTCACCAAGCATACTACTACTTCCACCACTCAACAACAGCAACCACCACAGCAAGAACAACAACTACAACAACACCACTATTCGACACTTCCGTTCGCACGCAAGCAAACGAAACCGCACCAAGTGCACAACACCGCTAAAGCTCGTTCCGATTCGATTCGATCCGATTTTCAGCCGATATACCAGCAACCCGCACCGTCAGCTGCCACCAACGCACCAACCCCGACCCAGATGTACTCATCCTTTTCCTCGACGCAGCAGTTCCAAGCGTCGTCGACGCTGGCACAGCAACAATACTCGCAGTCATCGATGCAGTACCAACCGTTCAAGCCTTCGCTCGCTGTGGAGGCACCTGTTCGTGCACCTTCACCAGCCCCGGTGCCGACCTTCGTACCGAGTCAGGCAGCTCCACCACCAACCCAGAGCTTCCCACCGAAGATGGTTCCCTTCAAGCCGACTCCAGCTCCTTCCGCTGCACCGGCGATGTTCACTCCAACACCGGCACCAGCACCGGTTCCAGTGTCTGTTCCGGTTCCAGCTGCTGTTCAGCCATTCAATGCAGCAGTACCTGCGCCAAGCTGCACTTTGACTCCGATTGCTGGAGCTACTCCAGCCTTCCTGGCTGGTCCGTCCTACAACCAGACGCCGCAACCGTTTAAGCCACTTCCGCCACCCACTATTACGCCTAGTGCTCTAGGTGGCTCTACTCCAGCTGCTGCTCTGCAACCGGATACGTTTAGTCAGGCAGCGTACGCCCCACCGCAGGCGCCACCACAAGCCTACGCACCACCAGCTCCAGAGCCTACTGGTCCGATTTCGTTGCCTCCATATCAGGAGCCACTTTCGTTCTCATCTCAACCTACCGTTGAGCCACTGTATCCTGGTCAGCTGGGCTATCAGCAGCCCACTCAGCAGCAGCCGCCTCAACAGTATCAACAACAGGTGGAACAGCAGCAGCAGCTGTATCAGCAACAACAGATGTACCAGCAGCAGGTGTATCAGCAGCAGCAGCAGCAGCAGCAACAGATATACCAACAGCAACAGCAGCAGCAACACTTCTACATGGAGCAGCAGCAGGAGGAAGAGGTCTACAAGAAGAAGTCCGTGAAGGAGACGAAGAAAATCTTCGAAGAATCACTGCTGCAGCAGCAGGCCGCGTACGGCGAACTGAAGGCACCGCGTATAGTCCAGGGCGTTCGTTTGCCCGTGGCAGCGCCGTTACCACCAGACTTTGGGTACGGTGCGATCGCGGAACTCGGTCTCGAGCCAGGGCCCCAGCCGACGATGGGCTACGCTCCGAAGGCCTCGAACGAGCGCAAGAGCTCCTACTACCGGGAGCAGATCGAGCAGTCCTTGCTGGAGAGCATGGACAAGGAACCGGAGCGTGTTCCGGCAGGCGGTGTCAAGATTATCCCGCCCAGTCCGCGCAAGAAGTCGAAACCGTCACCGACGGCGGTGGGACAATCGGACACCGCTGGAGGAGCGCCTGCGCCGTTCGAGCAGCCGGCAGAGCTGCAGCAGGGCCTGGGTGCCAAGACCAAGAGTCCGTACACCGCCACCGAGAGCGAGTACGAGAGTGACCTGGACGGTACCGGAGCCCGGCGCCAGAACGGCTATCTGGCCGACACGGAGGAGGTCGTGCAGAAGACGGCAGCCGTATCGTTCGAGCAGCAGCAGACGATCGAGAGCTTTAGCACCTCGAGCAAGGTAGAGTCTCACTCGTCGGTCGTCAGTGAGGTTGTCCAGCAACAGTCGGCCCAGGTAGCGATGGTTGAACAGCAGCAGATGGGCCAGGAGCAACAGCAGCAGCAGGTGTTCCAGGAGATGTCTCAACAGCCGATCGCAACAGAGGAACTGGCGCAGCCACAGGAGCAACAGCAACAATCCGAGGAAGTGATTATCTCATCGTCGGAAACCGTCCAGAAGGTTCGCAAAAACGCATGTTGTGTTGTGTGTGTATGTGTGCGAAAGTTCCTCCCAAAATTTCGTAACTGATTATTTACCGGTGCTCACCCGTAGTCTAATCCAGAGGTACCTTTTCCGAGGCTGCTGTTCAGCCCGGTTCCTATCGCTGTTTAACATTGTTCCTCTCTGGTGTGCCTTAATATGCGTGAGTGTCGTTTCGCTTAATCCTTAATCAACAACTAGCACGGTCGTGTAGCTGGTAGAATCGCCGTGAAATTTGTCCCTCAAAACCACCATCCACCACCAAGAGGACCGTGACCGTCAGAGCGGCAAACCAGGCAGTATCTCGATTCGTTGCGTGTGGTGCGTGAATCTGTTACTGTGACTACGAACTAATCGATCTATGTCAATGTTTATTTTAGCGTTCTTTGTGTTCTTTTTCTGTTCCTCGATTTCACGATCGACCGTCAAAAGAGTGGCCTGTCGGGGTTGCTCACAGCGACACGATACGTCAAGATGCTTCTTCCTCGCACAGCCAAGACCGACCCAAACGACATGGCGTCGGTGGTGCTGCGCGCGCGACGATGTGCGAAATTTGTGTGTCAATGTGAAATTCCTTTCGTTCCGAACTGTTGTGTAGCGTTATTTTAATTGGCTTGCTCGTACAATGGTGTCTGTTATTTGCTAATCTATGTCTTTCTTTTTCTCCCTTTCTGTTTTTGTGTTTTATTTTTATTCTACATTTTTGCTTTCCTGTCCGCCTATTCTCTATCAACGTCCTTCCTGTCTCTTGACTTGTGTATCGTTACTTTGTATCCTTCTGTATTCCTTCAAAACCTTTCCTCGACGTTTTGTAACGTTGACTTGGACTATCTTTCGCTGTACTGTAGGAAACGGTTGAGGAGAGCAAGAGCAGCTTCTTGGTTAACAACGATCTGCCGGAGGACTTGCAACCGGTGAAGGTACTGCCAACTGAGGAACCACTGCCGACACTCAAGCATGTTCCAGTTCCGGCCGCCGTACAGCCAGTGCCCGAGCAGGCACCCGCTCCTGAACCTGCCATTGTGGAGCCTCAGCAGCCTCTCCAGCCGCAGCTGCAACAACCCGATCCGATTGCCCCGACTCCGGTGCAGCAGAATGGATATCCGACGCCCAGTCCGGCACAGCCATTCCTGTCGGACTATGAAAGTGACGCAGCGGCTCCATCGCTGGCGGGTTACAAATCGGTCCATCCGGTGTTTGCGCCACCAAAGCAGGAGTTCGCGTCGGACCCGGCTGCACCGCCCCCGTCAGTATTCGACCCTATCGACAAAATTCAAGCGAACCAAGTCAGCGCACCAACCGATGCACCAAAGATTGAGAAGCCAAAAGCAATCAGCTACGTTCAGCAGCAACAGCAACAGCAATACCAGTCGTACCAGCAACAGCAGACCTCCTCCTTCCAGCAGCAGTCTTATCAGCAGCAGTCTTATCAGCAGCAGCAGCAGCAACAGCAGCAGTCGTTCCCGCCTGCAGTGCAATCAATGCCGGCGCAGTACTACACCTCGGTGACGGCTCAGCCCGTGCACAACACGATCGCCACAGAGACGTCCAACTCGCTGCACATGAAGGAGATGACGGAGAGCAGCAACCGGGTTGTGAACATGCAGCAGACGAAGCGTGTGGTCAGCTTGGAGCAACAGCAGCAGCACCAACAACAGCACCAACAATCGTCTGTGTTCATGCAGAAACCGGGACGGTTTACACCGGGAGAGTATCGGGACAGCGATGGTTACGATAGCGATGGTACACGCATTCGTCCAATGTGGACACCGAATCCGTCGGACAGTGATGAGCCGCACTATCGCAGCGTGCGTCCAAACTTCCAGCAATCGCGCTCGGCGAGTCTGCCACGTCAGCACGAACGCATTCAAACGCCGATGGAGTTCGATACGCTACCGGTACAGATGCCAACCAAGATCGACCTGTCCGCCGGTGTGGAGTCGAGTCAGCATCAGCGCAGCAGTTCGCTCTCCCGCCAAAGCACTCAGATCGAGACAACCACTACGATGACGACGGAAACGCTGAAGACGCAAACGCTGGATCGGTACGCATCGAAGCGATTGGCCACTACGCCAGTGCCGAACACGCGCGACGATATGGCGGTCAAGGCGCATCGGGTCGCGCCCATCAACTACATCCAGAAGCAGGCGGACGGTATGGCACAGACGTTTAAGACGAAGGCTTACCACTTCAACAACGAGGTAATGACCGACATGAAGAAGACACCGATCAAGCCGATCCTGAAGAATGCGTACGGGGCTCCGATGGCTCAGCCACAGCCGCCACAGCCGATAGCGCAACCGCAGGCTACTGCTGCCCCACCACAGGTCTACCGGGAGGAGTCACGAGTATCGCAATATGGTGAGTACTGCATTCCCACCAAGTTTCTATCTTCATATCTATCCCCCTTCGTTATTGTTTCGAACCTCATGTGATCATTGGGTCACCAACCTGAATACGAGTTCACACTCGACTGCGGGCAGCGGTTCACCTTTGGACAGGCGGTGCAGGATGTTGTGTTCGATTCGAGGCAAACGCTTTGCAAATTGTCAAATCCCGTGTGAAAGCTAGACATTTTCGCTTGCTTGCATAATCGTACCACAGATTCTTACAGATGAAGGAACGATTATAAAACAGCCACACCGAAATAATAAAAACCACTGCTCGCAACTTCCGTGTGGATCGTTGTTCTATCGGTTCTCCCAGTCGTTCCGCCTGACGACTGTGTTCCGATGGCGCAATGTGAACAACGGCGTGTAATCGAGGCTGACGGTTACCATGGCAGACGGGTTGAGTGTTCTCCCTTCCCATAAAAACATGTCGTGCCGTTCTGTCCTGTTGTTCGCCTCCCCCAGGGGATGATCGACAGCGCTGAGATGAAGAAAATCGCCACCGCTTCTACGCTCTAGATCACCGCGTACATCGCGGGATTTGTGTTGTTTTCCCATACATTTTCCCTCGCCCGAATCGAACATCTCCTGCTCGTTCTCGTCCGGGTTCGAATAGCCGGCCAGTTTGGGAGCCTGTGTGTAGAGAGAGGCAGCATCTATTTTTAACATGCCTTACCCGCTGAGAAAAATCATATTTTGCCTCGCTCACCTCGCGCGTGTTGAGTTTTGGGTGGAAGGTGCACGGGTCCCATCCACCCATCCGCAACGGTGTGATGTCCATTGCTTGCGCCTGTTTAACTACCGCTATATAATTCTGCCTTCCTAGCCTCTTCTGTCATAGCCACATCCATTAGCCATTACATCAGAGTGCTCTGCTCAATTTTGTTGTCTTTTTTACTATCTACTACTACCACTGCTACAATTACTACTATACCCACTGCTGGTGCTACTGTTTCGATGATCATCAAAATCGCTCTTTGCGAAGTGATTGTGGTTGTTTTTATTTTTGTTCCTTGCTTGGTATTTTTTTCCTTTCTTAATGTTCATCGATTAGTAGCTGGTACGACTTGCTTTTCAGCCTTTACCACCTTTTTTACGATGATATTGCTTTGTTTTGCTCGTTTGAGTTTTGATTTTGAGTTTTATTTTTGTTTTTTATGATTTGTCGTTGTTATCTTTTCTCTTACATATTACCAATTAACATAAACATATCTGTGATTTCTGCTTTTAAAGTTACATAACCAGCAGTTTATATGGTTTATTTGTAACACACTTACCTTATACACTTAAATACCGCCCTATTCCTGACATGTGGGGTATGTTTGATGAACTGTGTTGTGTTTCTTTATACGAACGAATACATAATCAGGCACGAAACACGTCGATCCCGACACTGGAATCATCTACTTCAAGTACGATTTCGGGTACGAGTTCGGCATCATATTTCCGGGAGAGGGCCACCGAATAGTGGCCGGACGTGCCGGTGGTGGTAACGGTAGGAAACATCCGCGGTACACCCAAAATACAGCGCAGTTCGCCGCAGGTGACATCGAGGTGCCGGTACAGCACGAGCGCACCAGAGACTATTACCGCACCAGTAATCGCGGCGGTCTAATGCCTGGACCGACTCCGTACGGTGTACGGTCTGCCTCGGTACCGGCGACAGAAATGCACGCTAGCGCGCGGTACGGCCCAGTTCCGTTTGCTACGCCTGAGTCTGCGTTCCGTGGAGAAGGAAGCGGTCGGTCGACACCGTCACGCGGCCATAGCAACAGGAACAGCTATTGTGCCACACCAGGTAGTTCGCTCCATCTCAAGATATCGATATTGTCCAGCACGCTACGAGGCTGTTGCTGTTGAGCCATTCATAACAGCACACAATGTTGCACTTTGCTGAAGCCACACTAGCAGCGAAAGCTTGACGGGCGTGACTTAAATGTGATGCGCTTTGAATGTCAAACCTCAGTTACTGTCGTCGTGTCTAAATGAATTGGAGATGAGGGTTTAGCTTGGAATGTGAATCTTAGAGGAGAATGTTGCTTTTTCTCCAAAGCTTATTATTGTCAGCATGTTTGATGTCGTCCAACTAATACTTTCCAATCAGTCTCGTGATATCATTGCCAGTAGACATCAGGTGTCCAAGAAGAATTTTCCCCAGAACACATGGCGACTAGCCGTGTGCATCTGTTTCCACCTAGCTAGGGTGGATTGCAAATTCAAATTTTAGCAGATCATTCAACTCTTTAAGCGCGGCTCTTATCTCTTTTGAACGGGAAGCAGGCTGTCAAGTGGCGGCCTCTTAACTAATCACACTGTCGACAGCCGTGAAGGATCCGGAAGGGAGAGGTCACAGCATAGCAATAGCGCAAACGCCTTTTGCGACTGGGGAGAAAGCAACGAAATCGGGGAGAACTTTTGCGTAAATCAGCTTGCTGACGGGCGCCGAGAATCGACCAAATTGTCACATCGGATCGTCGTCGCCAGATGCGTCGCCGTCGGTGTCTTATGTCGCAAATTGTGTGACGTACGGGTGTGTGATGCCTTGATGGCCTACAGTTACATAATGACAATTAAAAAGAGTTTTCTTGTAGATGTCTGAGGGCACCCCTCGATGGTGTAGATTTTATATTTCTTTTCTTTATTCCTAATTCGCTCGGTACTTGTTTGCCAGCGCCAACATGTTTGTTCCTTTTTTATCATTTGTCGAACGAATGGCTGGTAGTAGAAACATGATATGATGGTACGCGGTGCACATTAAGCAATGAGGAAAATACTACAACACCGACGATCAACAGCGCTAGAAAACACTCCGGATAGTTACTGGCTAGGGTCGGGAAATTCGTTCGGAAAGTATTTTCAGCACCCTATCCCACCCATTCTCGCCTGTTCCGACCATCCCCACAGTAGCACGACTGCGCGGTGAAGGAGCCGGACGAGAAATGGGAACAGTGGCTCTGCTCACACTGTACTAACGGTGCGACAACATCATCGTCTTCTCCTTCTACCCTAGCAGAACCAAACGCAAGGGAAATCTTGATAATTTATTGGCACAATTGTTGGGACATGAGCATTTTCCGCCTGAACTACACGACATATGTGTGCGCAACTCTGCTGGGTAGGGGTTTCTGTTATTGTCCCAAATGTTGATGGTTTCTGCAACTGAAACCACACAAGAAGATTTGCCTCTAGACGAAGTATTTCTCGGATGGGGAATGATGAATCTATTCCGCGAAACCATCCACTTTACCCAGCGCTACTCATTGCGATATTCATTCTCAAGATTCCCACACCGATACCTTCTTAGATCTAGACAAGGATTCGCATGCATGTTTACTGCTGTATGTTTATGTACATGAATTTATTATGCCGTTTGTGCTTGCATCGTCCAACTTGAGCCAAGAGCCAATGCAGACGACAAGGTAAGTGCTGAGCTTATAACTGTCAAATGTGCCTTTAGTAACCGTCAAACTATACAGTAACGTTCAAACCAACTCGTACTGCGGCAAAGTTTCTAACAACTCTCAAATTCCCAAGTTCTCAAAACCAATTATTATCAGAATTATCTGCATTGAATACGAGTTGGTCTGGAACATACTGATCGTCCGTCGATCGAATTTTTTTTGCGCATGATCATGTTGCTTTCGTATCGCCACCTGTTAACATATGAGTGCTATTCGTGTGTATGCTGTGCTATGCTGTGTGCGTGTGTTTATGTAGTACGCTCTGTAAAACATCGCTCCACGTTGTGACTCCAAAAACTGCAATGGGCTAATCTCGTACGTCCACACTTTTGCGTGCATCCAGATCCGGCAGCTCAGGGATTAAATCGATCCACGACTAGCACGCCAAACGTGAAGCATCAGGAAGAAGGAGTTCCTACCAAAACGCCCTTGTTCGTCGCTGTAAGTATCTCTCGCCTGTTAGCATATCGAGCTGAAATTGTATTGTGTTTCTCAACGTTGTGGGTTTATTCCTTTTTTTAGCCATTGAAAGACATCGCAGTTGTCAGTGGACAACCGGCGCGTTTCGAGTGCATCGTAGCATGCGATGCAGCACCATCGATTCGCTGGACGAAGAACGAGGCACCGATCGAGGAAGGGTACAAGTTTATGCCAGAATATCGCAACGGCGTCTGCCGTCTATCGCTGCCGGTGGCCTATGAAGGTTAGGAAGCTGCCCGAGTCGAAAGGAGACTAACACCGAGAACCACTGCGCAAGACTAACGTGTTTTCGTATAATTTGTCTCCATAGGTGATGCAGGCCGGTACTGCTGCCTGGCCGAGAACCATCTCGGCTATGCGGCCACCTGTGCCGAGCTGACGGTGGCAAACAGCGATTGGAGAGCGAACCAGTAAGAGGAATCGGACAGAATTCTAGTCCCTCTAAAAGAATCATGCAGTAAATGTGGTCCAGTTTCCACGTCCACACGTCGAATAGAGAGGGAATCGCCTCCGCGAACACAACAGCTAGACTCGAATGGGCATGCTTCAATGATAAGAAGTTTAATTTTGGTTTTTGAAATTATGATGCTAGCGGAAGCAAGATTTGCCAAATTTCCGTTCGCGACCTCGACGTGTAATATTCGATCATGTAGTTGTAAACGCTGTGTTGCTTTTATTGATCACCTCTTGCTTTATATATCTATACGTATAGGGTTTTTTTCTGTTCATCTGTTCATCGGTTTGTTATGACGCCTTTCGCTTTAAAATATGTCGAATCCGCTTCAAAGCACACCCACTGAACACAACTGTTCTGTGAGAACTTGTGACTGTGTCTGTCTGCTTCATTGCATCATAGAGTCACTGTGTTCTGTTTATGTTTGAGCCTTTTTTGTGCTTCTTACCGGAAGATAACGCAATTAAAAAAATAGCAAAAGTTTGAAAAGATAATCTCGAACCGCTTGACCGATATATCGAGCCGACATCAAGCATGATCTGTCAAGCAGCGTAACGTGACGTTCGCTGGAAAGGTGGGCCTCAAGAAGATAAGGAAGCAACTGTTTAATAATTACGAATTGTCGAAACTCTGTTTCGATTGGATGCGAGTGGTGTTATTGTACCAGTTTTTGTTCTTTGAGCAATCGAAATCGTGTTTGATGTTTATGTTTCAACTGTATTTAACTCGAACCGACTCCCACTGTTATTCCTTCTCCCGCATCATCCTGCTGTTTGCATCGAACCGACCCATCCCTCTTCCCCCAATCATTTTACTGTCCGCTAAATGATTTGTCACATATTGGAGAACTATATAATGTAACGAAGTGAAAGTGAATACGAGTTGTTTTTTTTTTAATATGATGTGAAACACAACGCAATAAATGCAAATGTACGAAATGAACAGGAAATAAATGATTAATTAGAAACAAATTTGGTATTACGCGTCATAGAAGGATGATTTATTCCCATCTGCAGATAAACAACGCTCGGTTGGATTGATGCGAACCAGACATGATGTTGGTAAAACGTCTGTGAATGATTTATGATCTCACGTTGCACAACATCAATCTCGCCGCCAACGTTATGATGTTTCTCCTCGAATATGCTAGCGACATCTCCGTCGCAAGGCGCTTACGTATGGAGCTTAGTAAACGTGAAAGCTATTGTTCGACAGCTTTTCTACGTTTCATACAAAGCGCAGTGAGAAAAAAGATGTTGGGTTTGATTTTCTCTTTCTTCAATAATGCTGAAAGCATTCAGTTCGCTGCAAAATATTTAGAATTCTTGCAGCACATAAAGATAATGCAAACCACTAGTCGAACAGTACTTATAATACTACATTTTAAAAGATTTTTTGGAGAATTGTACATCAAATTTGAAGTTTTAACCAACAAAAACATTTGTTCATGAGATCAGCATGTGTACGCTACTATGAGATCGGAAAAGCGTCTGATCAGTTTTGCTACTCACCGCATGGGGCGCTAGCTGGTGAAATAGACACAATGGGCATTGTTGACCATACTTTGGGGACAGATTAAAGTTTTTCCTTCAACATTTTTTCAATGTTTATATTTTCTGTATTTTTTTATGTTAATATTGTATCATGAAAAAAATTAATAATTAAAATTATTCGAACACGGTACTCGCAAATATGTACAATGAAATTCTTCATTGCAAAATTTGTTTAAATTTTAATTATTTCTGACAAACCATACGAGTTCTGTCAAATACAGCAGTCAGTCCTGGTGAAGTTGCTTACGGTTCATTCGAGTTTTGAACAAAGACTGAGTGTGTATCTGGGAAGGGCATCATTAAAATATCTGAAAAGATAAAACTATTGCATACTTATTGGTCTTAGAAGGGAACATCGAAAACCCCTGCATATCCTAGTACTTGGCGCATGGCATGATCTATGATCCTTTGATTCATATGTTATTTACGATGGAGCTTTGGTGCATATACCTTGAAATAGCAACAGTGGCTGATTGGTACCTTCAGAAGTGATCAACAGCTTAGATGTTCTATTTTGATATATTAAGCTGTGACTCACGAGATACTGACTAACATACTGGTACATTTTCAGGTCATCGTTTTCATGATCATTACTCATTACTGTTGATAAATAGACACCAAGCAAATACTACGTAAATCTAGCTTCTCAAGGCATGATCAGTCGAAGACTCTTCCAAGAAATCGACTTCTTTCGTTTGGAATAATCAACTTAACACTTCATTCCTGCACGATCGTCATCATTATGCCGTTACGGTATTGAACGATACAAAAAAGCGCTATTAAAAGTAAGGAAGTCTTCGCATTATGCGCATCCAGCTCGACTAAACCGGAGGTGAATCATCCGTGTGATTGATTTATGACGAGCCGGGCGGTGCTGAAAAGGTATATGCACTCCGATTCGCTTTTCCATCCCACACAGTACCGTACAACGTCTGCCCAATGATAAGCCGCTCTAATTAATAGGCAAGGCAAAAAACGTGCATTGATTTACATTTTGCGCTTGCAAATAAACATGCGTATCATTAGACTGCGGAAAGTGTAATGTGATGCGTGTCAATGCATCATAGGACGAGTGGGGTAAGAGTGGTCTCATAAACATATGCCTCCATGACGTTGATCGTGATAAGCGTGCCTAAGCAACTCGTCAGGTTTTAAAAACGATAATTGATTTGCTGGTAGAGAAATTTGTCTGCATTCGGAAGATCTCTCCAGATAAAGAGATGCCTCGAGCAACGATTTTTTTGGTTGTATGCTAAATATATTCGAGTGAGATTTTCCTAGGTTTCTCTTTTTGCGAAATAAATTGCACGTTTGCATCTTCTCCAGACTCAATCTAACTCGCATTCCGATCTGCATTAGTCACCAACCAGACATGTTGCATTCGTATTACAACCTCTTAAGCCATTGTGAAAATGCCGTATTCGGATACCACTCACCTAACTCCACTGGAGCTATTTTTGGCACTGGGACAGGAAAATCTCTCCAAAGTAAAACGAAAACATATCAACATTCAAAGACAGTGCAAAAAGAATTCGCTCGGCAAAGAACGTTGAAAAACAGCCACGATGTGTTAGTCATCGCTTCTAGTGGCGCATAAATGAGAGAAGAGCAATTATATATCCGGAACGTCCAAAGATCGACACTGCATCAGCTGTTTAATGTCTACAAAGAGATCTCGATCATGTATGTTAATGTTAGTAAGATCTTTCACGAACGGCTATTGCGCAAAATCAGAATTCACTGCCTTTTGACGCATGCGTCTAGCGTCTAGCCGGTGTTTGAAGAACGCCCGCTTGTATACAAACAAGATCAGAAATTCCGGCGGCCGGCTTCGGCCATATTTGTTTACGTTCTTGTGATGACAACAATAACAAGTTGTTTTCCCGATCCCATCAGTTTGCGGGAAACATCGTAGCTTTCGGAAATTTCGGGAGCGGGAGAGCGTGAAAAGTTGAGTTTGTAACTCGGATGTTCGAGAATCTTCGGAGATACTTCGTGTAATCCTGCGCACTAGTCGATGGCTAATTCCTCCATTCCCTCCGATGGCATCTTCCCGTTCCTCTGTCACAGCGTGGAAAACGTGTAACCACACACATGCGTAAACCCGCGTCCCACATTGCTGGCAGTACCACAACCGGTTGTGCGATCTCCTTTACCTTGACATCTTACAATGATTACCGTAATCCCACCGGGTAGATTGCACCGGCGCCATTGCTCATTCATGTTTGGGTTGGAAGATGCATGTGGGTGAGCGCACACCCTGTTTGTCCCGTATCCTTTACCCAGCGAGTACGGCAAGAGCGTTGAACCAATTTAAGGTCAATATTGGTCACAATTTTTACGTGACAACTGGCTGTCATACCGTAGTCAGTTGGAATGTGTATGGGATGGAGGAAGAAACTCGGGATTGAGGCAAGTTCTTCATTGCGTTCATTGCGTTTCGTCCCGTCCGGTGTAAATTGAGTGGCGTTCAATTAAGGGAAGTGCGAATGCAAGACCTAACGATATCGCGACACACGCTGGTGACGCCCTCGGATAGGTTAATTATGAAAAATGGCCCACCACTCAAATGTCGAAACCTCTGGGTCTGGAGGTCAGGGTGGTAAAACAAAAACACATCAATTAAACAGCCACAATATATTTGTGTTTCTATTTTTTCATCTTAGTTTCTGTTTCGATTTGGCAAGTTGACAAATTCCTCTCTTGGCAGGGACATTTAAAAAGTGTGTGCCGTTAAAACGCGTAGGTGACTTCTTTACAAGGTAGAGTCTGATGATAGAGAGAAACGATAGGAAGAGGGGTTATTTTTAAAAATATTGGCCACCTATTGTGATGATCGAGATGGCTGTGTGCGTGAAAAGTATCTTCGATCAGACTTGGTGAAGATATCCGTAAGGTGGCGCCCCCTAGCCGGTGATTATACAAAGCACACGTTCTTCAGTGCAGAAAATTATTTCGTCACGAGAAGTTTTTTTGCCGAATATAAATCTTTCACAATTCTCGTTTAAGATTGTAGGAAAAGCGTACGTGAAGTTGTTTTTTCTCTTGTTTCTCTATGCCATCCCACGAATCTCTTTGCCAGCGATCGTAAAATGATTTAGATTACTTTTATCCTTCGAATCATCAGAGCAACAGATGCTCGGCTAGAAGAAAAGTAGGAAGTACAATAGCCTAACAAAACATGACTCGCAGAGACTTCGATCTGGGTGGTTTGGACGGACTGTTGCGTGAATTAATTATTCGCATGTCTCTGCTTTTCACCCATTAAACACCGTAAGAGCATCCCATCACCCAGGCAGCAGATGTAAAAAGCTATAACCCCGTTTGCTTGAGCACGCCATCATCTAACCCACCGGTGCGATAAGTGACAAAAGTCTTGATGGCAAACATCAATGGACGGTTTGCTCTTTTGCTCCTTCGTGGCTATCGGGGTGGGTTATTCTTGTTATTGAAATCCTCAGCCCAGAGGCAGCGTATAAATAAAGTAATGTCTGTTTCAAACAACAACAAAAAGAAGCAAGAAAATGCAGATCGCTCACATGCTATGCCAGCTCAAATTACACTCGATCATGAAAATCTCGACACACACACACGCACTGCGCGGAAAGAACGATTATGTCACGGTAGCAATTATCACGCCGAGCAATAGGAAATGTCGTTACGGGAAGGAATTTAAGCCCTGCCTTAGTGCTTCCTCTTTCCTTGGCGGGCCTGCAGGTTCTGGGGTAACTTTTGGTGGCAAACTGTTCTGCTTTGTCGGTTGTTGATAATCGATCCGTTAGCAAGTGTCGATGTGTGCCATGTGCATGTTGACAAATTGCTGTCAGGGGATCGCCGACAGCACCAGGTACTGTTTGATCGATGAGAGTTGATTGCAAAAAAGGCAGCTTGAAAAAAGGAAAGCAGCACGTTAGAAGCTGATCGGTTTTAAAGATACAATTGACGTTCGTTTGAACAAATAACGCTGACGTTGATTTTTGTGTCTTCCAGATTGACGCTCTTTTTTTACAGAAAATGCGTCACAGATAAACGTCAACTTGATAGTTTTCTAGTTCTAATAATGTTTTTTTTATGATAATACAGTTCTGACAGCTCTATTGAGAGTGGCTTTACAAAATATTTGTCTCACAGTCAAGGAAAATGTTCAAAAGTCATTTGAAGATTTTTGAGAATTAACAGTTAACAGTTAAAAACAGTTAACTGTTTTAAGAGAGTTTAAAGGCCACCAAGGCCACCAATGAAAGGTGCTTAAATTAAGAACATTATAAAAGAAGTGTTTACATTTCATACGACAATCCACCTGTTGCTGTTTCCATTCAAATCATTGCCTGCTGTGAATAATATATTACACAAGATGCTTGAGATAATCGCAAGTAGACGTTCTAGTTTAATCTGATGCTTAAATTGCTTTAAGAAATAAAAGAAGTGTCTAATGTGTCACGTCCCTTTTTTTTTCGTTTACACATGTCAATTATCGACCTTCCTTGATAAACGGTTATTTCATAACATTGTTAAGCGTAACTTGATCACGCATGCTTGTAAGCGGAATGGCTCTTAATTAGTTCATTGGTGTCTTGACAATTGATGTCTCCGCATTCTCCGCTTCGCTGATCGTTCAAATGCGCTATCGACCAACATAAAATCCTCGCTTGATCGTATACACAACGGTAGCCAAAGAAAAAAACGAAATACGAATCACGAGAGATGGAGAGAGTGGCTTTTCTATTTTTATTTCCACCGGTTGTCGTCGTTCAGTCGCCAGAAACCCATTGTCGAGCAGCGCCTGAACGCCAGCCATTGCAAAATTGCACCCTACACAAACCGATCGGTGGATGTGGGCATTGTGTGTTTTTGAGAAGAAGTTTTTAGACGACCAACTTCTGCTGCAAAACAAAAACAGGTTTTCCTCCGCTCAAAAAGACTATTGTAAACGATCGAAATTGTACTACCACGCACGCGGTGGAAAATGCAAAACCAACACCACCACCGTAAACCTAAATCGTGCGGGAAAAACGGCACGAGAACACATTTCTAAAATTAGCTCTTTCGTTCGCTTCTAGTGACGGTTTTTCCAACACCGCATCCGTTTACTGAACTACGGTAATGTTGTGTCCTCCCTTTGCTGCCCCATTGACGGTGTAAAGTTTTCCTCCGCACGACGAAAGAACGTGCAAAGGGAGCCATAAATTGACACTTTATGCGGGGAAACACCCCAACACGAAATGCGCACGAAAGTGGTCGTAATAATACTGCCTTGCTTTTGAGGGCGCCAAATGGGTGGATGGAAAAGCAATCACAAGGAAAAGAATACATTAAAAACATCATCAAGGTTTTGTAACATTTTTCTGAATTAACAATTATGGTATAATTATCCGCAAAAGCAGGATTAAAAAGTTACTCGTATGTAAGTACAAGTTAAAATAGAAGCTAAATAGTTTTTCATGAATTCCTTTCGAAGCAAGACTATCAGAAATTCTTCAACGTTTGGAATCAATTACACTAAAAGTACTACAAAGAATAGTTCTTAAAACTCCTTGAATACAATTCCCTTCAAAAATCACATTATAATTGTTTACCTATGAAACATTTCAACCCACCTCACCGAGGATGAGAAAATCTTCCGGAGAGGTGTCTTTTACTCGAGTAAAATAATTCAACGATCTCCCGTCTCCTCTTGTATCACAAGCATGTGTAAAAGAGTTCTGCTTTCGTCGAGAGTTTTCGTGAAGTTGCGAAATGTCCTCCCATGTTCGAAAATATGTTTGTAGTTGAGAAGTCTACCGCTCACTAATCCTTTTGCGATATTTTTTCTTCTCGATTTCGATGTCTGTAGAAGCATCATTCCTTTGCTCTAAGGAGCTGAAGCCGAACGGGACCCTGGAGCCAAACCATCGCGGAACGAACGGAACGGTTTGTACGATTCTGGAGGAAACGGACACGATCGAGAAGACGTATCGTTCTATCTGCTTGATACAGACGTGCGAAGGTAAGCGTTGACAGTGGAATTTTAATTAATTTTCAAAACCATACACCTTTTGAACTAGCGTTCGGGCTGCTAATTTTTCGGTAGTAATGAAGTACACTAACACGGCCAAAAAGTGGACGCCACTAACGTTTCATGCAACATTGACATTAGCAAATTAATGCATTCTGAAGTGGGTTTTCCTGTACACCAACGAGCGAATCATTCATTTTAATCATGGTGGCAGAAAATGGAGCAAAACACGCGCCCCATGGCCAATTTAATCAACGGCACTGTTTGCCAACGTTCAAATTGATGTTCATTTACATTTTTTCGCACATCGCACTCTTTCTGTCGCATATTTGTGGGAAAATGGTTCTCGTTTTCATCGTGATCTTCGCTTTATGGGATTCTTGAGACATTCGGGCCGTCGACGATCTCAAAAGTGTGTGGGCATGCATTGGGTCTACTTCGCAACAACCTTTCCTGCAACTGCATGGTTCATTCGTTTCCAAGTCTTTTGCATGTCCTGTACTGATGATCGAGTCTATTGCATCCATATCATGTTGGTTCACTGGTCATTTCTGTCCCTCCAAAATGAAGCCATCTTTAAACCACCATACACGTTCATTAGAACCTAGAGAAGTTGGTTTTGCAAATCACACGACGAATGTTTTTCTCTTGTATCTCATTGCAGTGGCAAAAGGTGGAACGAACCGTATCACTTTCCGCAAATCATAGTAATATTGTACAGATGATAAACACCTCTAGCACAAGTGAGATGATAATAAACCGCTCTTCACCAGCACTATTGGTTTAGATGCGTTTAGAAAACTGTAGCAAAAGCACCCTCCAAACGCCTCTACCCCAGTATTGCCCATAAGTTAAAGCTCGATCTTTACAAGCCTAATTTCCACACGCCACCACCGAAAAGTCAGCGCCCCGTAACGTGTCGCCATAAATTAAGCCTCAAGTAGTTTTCACCTTATTCCTTCCGGATCAACTCACCTGCCCTAAAGCATAAAGTACCGCAACAATTAGACCTTAACCCCTAAAACTCTGCACGCTGGCACACACTGTTCCGATGGCACCGTTCGCGGGGTGTTCAGATCATGGTGGCCTTTTTGCTGATACCTTTCTCCGCCTGTTATTTTATTTGCGCCTGTTTAATATTTATACCCAACGTATCGGCCTGTTGATTTTCTGGCGTGCGAGCATGATCAGCAGGCCAGGAGGTTTTGTTTTTTTTTTTACTTCTACGAGCGCCTATGGCACGAAACTGTGTCACGCAAGTTGTTACCCTTTTTTTTTGGTTGGGGTTTGTCGGCCTTGCTTTCTCGAGAGGGGCACCGAAAGAAAGTAAGCATCTTCTGGACGTTTGCTGCTCATGTTTTGGTTGCTTGATTTTATGGTCACAGTTTTGCCGAACAGCGAACGGGATATTGGATGATCTGTACATGTTTACTGGGGCACCAGCTCTAATCAAACGTTGCCTTTATTTTGTGTAACTTCATATAAATTGGTGTGGGAAAATGAGGTGTGATTGATTTATATGATGTGAGAAACGATGTTATTGTTAACCGATTTCATCTACAAACCAGGTAAGCTATGTACGACAAAGCTATGTGGAAAAAATAATCATATCAGGTTGTATTTCACATATTTCTATCACTGTTTTCAATATCCTTTAATATAGTTGGGTTAGGTACGTCAGGAGAATAACTAAAGAATGAATCACTAGGTTGCGAAATTATTTTCTTTTTCCGTCGAATATTCCTAACGTCGGCTTATCTCACTTCACATTCAAATGAAAATTCTCGATGTCTCCAGCCGTTTCTCTACCACGAACTCTTTATTGCTTTAATTATTGTCTTATGAATGAATCAATAGAATGTTTCCTCGGATATAAATCAATCTTTTAATGATCTGCATAAAATACATCGGCAGGTGGATTCCACCTGTTCTACTCAGGTGCTAAATGCTGCGATCGGAGTGTCAGCTGTCGAAGTAATATTGGCGTAACATAATTTTCCGTTTTGTTAAACTGCTCTGGACTATTAAGAGTTCGATACTGCTTTTAGGCTGCTGGAAGGGGTGCGATAGCAGTCCATCTTGTGCATAAATATCCTCTCAACAGCATGGGAATAAAACAAGCTGAAACTATAAGCAACTGCTCTCTTGCTTTAATGATCTCTTAAACTGGAACATAACATTTCTCGCAGTCTTGCGGAAATAGTTGTAACAACGAAGTAACCAATGACGATGATCAATGCCAAGATGACATGCACTGCTGTTAAATCTCATACCTGCTCTTCCTGTGCTTCCTGTTCGAGCGATAACATAATGGTGAACCGTTTTGTTTGGTTAAGAATCACCCCCGATCAGTGTTTTGCCCATTAAACGCCGCCATCAAGTAGGTGCGATGTGCTGAAATGATAGCGTTTGCAAGTCTCAACCATTGTGTCGAAAGGGTTTGCTGATACGAAAAAAGCACTCGCTAAAGGAAGATTCATCAGTGTGGTTAAACTGCGGCAAATGGTCTTTGGCAATCTTTAAGCTTAGCGTGTGCCTCCATTGGATTTTCACGCGATCGCCTTGCGTGCAGTGCAAAACGATCGTGAACATGAAATGATCTGGCTAGTAGCGGCAAGGGCAGGATGCACGGCAAACGGCATCATTTCACCACAAATATGCCACACTTGGAGAATCGTTACGATCGGGAATGAAATCCTCTGTATGCACAGACGTACACTACATAGAAGCGTACGGAGCCAAAAACGCTTCTAACGTGGAAATGTGCACAAGAGGTTGTGTTTTGGAAAGGATTAGTGTGGTACAACCGAGATACCCAAATATCAACGGTTGTGAAATTCCGTGCTAGTGTTTGGTTTGGGATGTGGTTAGTACATCTGTCCGCCCACCTAAACGATGGAGGCAGACCTTGAGAGATTCGCTCGTGGACAGAAGCCAAAGAATTGACATAGAAGCGATTGTTGTTTATTCGTTTCGAATCATATTTCAATGTCCGCTCTGATCTTGTTTCTGAGAGAGAAGCAGATCAGAGATTTTGGAGGAATATGTAAACGGACATTGTAACAAAAAGAAGGAAGTAAATTAGACTAAATAATAGAACCACCACGTAATTTCTTGACATTTACCGAGAGCTTCACTGCCAAAATAATATTCTCAACCTTCTCGGTTTAATGAACCATAAACATCCACTTCGCTTAGCGATGAATGTATTTCCTCGAATATATTTCCCTTATACACCAAAAGAAGGATCCGATCCGGTTGACTCATCCCACAGACACCGATCAAATCCAATTTTCATCGCTGCTCTAAATGGAACGCTTCGTAGGTGGAAAGGCGTACCACAGGGTTATTGCAGTGCTCGCTAGAGTTTACCATCGTACAAGGCATTCACCATCGTCATCGTCGTCCGTATGTTTTCTAGTGCAGAGTGTGTCAGCATGTGTATGACATGCAACTGGCTAAAAATATTGCCCCATCACCACTGATCGTCCCGTCAGGTTCCTTCTGGCCGACTGACTAAGCGTTGTCGTTGTACCGACTATGAGGCAAAATACATGGGCCACTCGCTGACACCGTGTTTTGACAGCACACGAATCATGATCCTCCTTGAGCATCCTCCCTGGCGATCGGACCATGATTCATCCGACCTTTCGTGGCGTGGCTGAAGTCATCTCGCAGGAATGCACTCGGAAAGCAAAAGCAATACATGGGAAAGCAAACAACAACCTCGGCCACGATGATTTTCACCTGTTCTTGAATGATTCGCGCAACACATTCGCAACGGCGCTTTTGGTGGTGTTCACGCGTGTACATGTGTGAGTAGTTTTCCTCAGTGAGAGTGCTGCGGAAAATTTCACAACACACGGCCAACAGGTATCATCAACACCGGCACCTGAAAGGTGAAGGAATATTTTCGACCGAGCCGGAATAAATCTTCCATTCTAATGCTGATGCGCACGATGATGAAGGTAGAGATATTTTTGCTTCCAAATATTTCCACGCTTGGTCTGCTAATTTTCTGTGTACTCTGTGTTTGCAAAAAGTGGCAAACGAAGACTCTGCAGATCTCATCGGGGTCGTGTCACGTTTATTAATAACATGAAATATTGTTAGTACTACGATGGAGATTGGTTGTCCATGAGAGGTTCACACCACCGCCAAGCTCATGTGAGATTTTTCATCTGATGAATTGAAGTTAGTTGCTTAAATATTGAAACCAATGTGGTGTGTTAGTGAATTAAATAAGTCTTTTGTTAGTTTACATCAAGTTTTACTGCACTTTTCAGTTGTCGAATTGATGTGATGTCTATCAAATTATGTGATATTCTAATTGAAAATAATGATGATATGCCATAAGTTGTGGTTATGATCATCAAACCAAACTTCATCAAAACTTCATCAAACTTTATACATTTATACTACCCGCTATATCAAGACTTTATACATTTACACTACCCGCTACTATCAGAAAGGGTCTGTTTTACAATTAGCTCTCTTGAATCTCCGACGTCATCCAAGGCGTCAGTTTCAAGCTAGTTCCTCCGACCATATAGATGATGATTTCTGAGTACTCTAGTTGCATCTTTGAGGTATGCTTACGGATTTCGAATTTCTATCTCCAATCATGTGAGAAAAATACTTAGACGAGCTGTACTTATTCTCAAAAATAGCGCTCAAAAATATCAAAAATATCTGAAAAAGCCACCTCAACGTTTTCCAGTTGTGGTACACGTCTATAGTTGGTTTTACGAACCCCAAGATCTTCTCCAATCCCTCAGTGATCACGTTTCCTCCACCATTTGAGCGTTGTGATATATGCGATCATTAGCGAAAGGTGTGAGGATGTCCGTTTTCTTGATCATGGTATCATTTTTTTGTGACGACAGTTTGTACGCTTCTTCCATCAGGTTGGAAGAGACCCCACCCGCCGATTGATCTCAACCGGTCCGCAACAATGCCTCCGAATTAAAATGCATCCTCATCCTTCCGTAAGGCAGCATTTTACAGCCCACTAGCAACAGATCATTATCAATTGACCGTGTCTATGCGGTTCGGTAGGTGTTAAAAAATGGCCTACGGACCCTACGGCTGGGACCCTCGTCGGATCGGTGATTGGTCTTCCACGCTGGACAAACGATTCTCGCGAACACAAAAAACACAGGCCATCTTGTGCCGCTTTTAGGATAAGGAGCTTTTTGTTTTCCTTTTTTTTTCATGACGTGTTTTTTGGTTTTCATTTGCACGGGGCGGTTCAGTTTAACGGCCATAGTACGGACACGCACGGTATGTGTGCGATGAATTATTCAAAGTCTCCCTTCCACCTGATCACACCTCCCATTACCCTGAAGATGGTGTTACATTTTGAAAGAGGAGTAAGTAAAAAACACAAAACATAAACCAGCCTTTTAGGTTTTTTTACGCTTCTCCGGGAAAGTGACCATCCTTTCGGAGAGGCTTATAGAGGAATTTTCACCAGCCCTCTCTGCCTCTCTCACGCTCTATGGCTCAGGGGTATTTTCTCCAAAGGGTGGCTACTTTTCTCTATGTGGTGAATATTTTTCTACCATCGCTCACGTCACAAGTCGCTCTCGCGCTTCTGCTCCGGTGTTTGGAGCCGAGTGGAGATACGCATGCGTAGCACGGAGCGATCACAATACATCAGCCAGCATCATTCCAATGCTCGACGTTCGAGCGCGCTGAGGTGTGGCGTGTGGCGCACATAGAACACTTCTTTCTCTACACATCCTTCCTCCCTCTGCACGATCCTCCTTCCCTCGTTCGACCCTACCCGTCGATGGGGACGACGTTGGAAAACTGGGTAAGACATGTTTGTTGAAGGAAAAAAAAAACTGCACGACCAGTAAACCCGTACCCCGTTTGTGCGCTGTGGGTTGTGGACCATCTTTCGCTGGTGGCATTCCTGGTCAGTTTTTCCATCAACAACACACCGACCGGACGGTGCAAAGAAGCCGAACAGGAAAAACAAAAAAAAAACATTCGTGAAAAGTGTCATTATTTTTGGCATCGATCCACCGACGGTTCGTTGGTACAGCGCCGGCGCAAAACGGTCGGTTCCGCGAGGGACATGCGCAAAGCCGGTCACGCACCGGCCACGACCGCGACGGAAACGTTCGGATCCTTCCCGGGACTGTGGCGACGATTTTTGCGGCACAGAGTTTCACTCTTCGCTCGCTCTTCAAAAACGACCGACGTCTTCAGTTATTCGTCTCGGGGATGACTTGAACTGTTTTCCTTCCTACAACTCGGTTCTGCGCCTGTGTGGAAAAGTGTGTGCGGGAAAGAAAAATCGTACGTACCCACGGTTCGGTGGCAATCTTTCCCCCATTCGGCACCGTACCCCGTGCCATCGGGTTGGGAGTTTGTGCTGTGTGGCGCGCGCGCACGAGTGTGTAAAGTGGGCCGAGTGTGAAAATTCTTCTAAGTCCCCTTTGCTAACGGGTGTTAGAGAAATTTTCGCATCGGCCATGTAATCGTGAACAGTGGAGCTACTGGTGAAATATTGTCACCGTCGCTGTGAAGACACATGATGGAATAATGGAATTTATACTTGTTATCATAAAGGCTTTGGTGTAAAGTGTGCCTAACAATGAGGCATTTAAAGAATTCTTTAAGAAGTTTTTATGTTCAAATAAAATTTCTGTGAAAACTCGGTTTGGTCCTTCTGAAACCGGATTAAAACAAGTGTTCAATTTTTATGCTGAAGGAGCTTATTCCAATAAGCTCTTTTTGAGATTTTTGGTGTATTTAGTGTATTGTTTCGGTGGTGTTAAAATGTGATGATAATTTTCGTTACAATTGTGTATTTATTTCTTCAATGTTTTTCGCAGCAGTTTGAGTCAGTGGAATTCAGCGGACTTATAACTTGAGTCTGATCATCAAGAGCACGTCTTGATCGTATAAGAAGCCGGGAGGCAAGCGAAATTTAGTGATAAATAGTACGCAGAGCAATACAAGTGAAGCCTCCGACCTTACTCTCCCTCACCCTTGAAAAAAGCCAATTCAAGCCCAAAGCTAGTGGTGCCAACATCCGTGAAGGCACAATCGAAAAAAGGAAGTGTTGTTGTTATTGTGGTGGATATATGTGATTGATTGCTTGCGCTCTTTCGCAGATCCACAAAGGAAGAAAAAGGGTTCTATAGTGCTCGGGGAGGGAGTAGTTTAAGGAAAACACAAAATCCAATACCAAACGAAGAGGATTTAGTAGTATAAGTTTTGAGTTTTACGAGTTATTCGCCGTGTTTCGTTAAGTTTGTTTCGCTTACATTTTGTGTGTGTGTTTTGTACAAAAAGAAACCCCAAAAAACAAACCAACTCGACCCGTCCAACGTTATTGTGCCGCGTGATAGCGACTCGTGCATTCTCTACTGAAGGATGCAACGACCCAATCCGAACCAACCACCGTTCCAGCTGCAACCGCAGCAGCAGCAGCTGATGCAGCAACATCAGCAGCAGCAGCAGCAGCAGGTGCACCAGCAGTCGTCGATGATGATGCAACAGTCATCGACGACGGTGCGCCAGCAGCAGCAGCAGTTTGTGCAGCGGCAGGAATTTTCGCAGCAGCAGCAATTTAGCAGCTCGCAGCAGCGGGTTAGCAGCCGCACGGAGCAGCACTCCGTGCAGCAGCAGCATCAGCAGCAGCAAAGCCATCAAGTCACTCAGCAGCGAGGTTAGTTCACGTCGGACCTCCATGGGAACGAACGAGTGTGTGGAACTACGTGACCTTTTACACTGCCACCGAAGATTACATAACGCGCTTACTACATTGGCCCGAGAATAAACGGTCTCAAGCGTGTGCGTGTGGAACGGAAGGATCTCCTTCATTCACAAATTATTGGGGAGTCTTGTGCTGTGACGGTGGGCGGTGTTCTTTACGTTTTACGACAGTGATTCTGGGTGTGCCTGAAGGAGAGTTTCCAATGTGGAGCAAAATGGTTGTGATGGAACACGATCACAGCCGATGGGAAAATCTAGAACAACCTCACGGCCCGGTTCTTGGCCTGACACGCACACAGCTCGTACTATATTGCCCAGTGCGCTGTGACAGTGAGACTGCGAGCGCACGGTCTTCTGCACGGCCGCGAAAGTGCTAAAAATATGCCTCCGCTGAAAAACGTTATTTTTAGTGCACACGAAACTGCACACATACTGCTCACTCGGTGAACGGTGGATCGCCACCGATCTTCACGCCACGTACACGTACGCGCAGGATCAGGAATTTCGCTGCGTCCTGCTCGGCTGCCTGCCCACTGTCAGCCAAGCTGAACAATTTGTCTTACCACCACCAGCAACAGAACATCCGCGCTGCTTGTAGCTCTCTTTCGCCCTACCATCGTACTGGTATTTCGGAAGCAAGTATACGTGGGCGTTGCGTGGTCTGAGCGGAATGGCAGAAGAATGGTGCCCGTTGAATGAAAATGAATGGCTAAGCCAAATAAGAAAATCACATCACATCCCGTAGGCACTTTTATTTCACACAGCCGAAAGATGATAGAGATTATTTTTAAGACAAGCGTAAATGATTCCTTCCACCATGTGCATCCTGTCCCCGTGACACTAGCGGGACGTGGTGGAATTCGTTTCCGCGTGATGAATAACACCGTAACCTCGGGGCTGTCACCATTTATTTGATACCGTCCTGTACCGAACATTTGCCATAGAGTGGGTGGTTGGTCCCTTGTAGTGATCCTCCAAAATGTTTTATAATGACAGGTTTTGGAGCGAAACTACTTGATCGAAAGCCAACGCGCCAATTTGAAGATGGCCTTTCCGTGCAAACATCGGTGGATTGTTTAGACGCCAAGTTTGCTTGACAGATTACATATGACGCCACATTTAGGAATAGAATACCAAAAACACTAAAGCGCATAGATTTAAAATTGTAACAACGCCAACAATACCATGTGCGTCATACTAGGCTTTACATTCTAAACATCTGTCAGCGCTGCTTATTAATGACTCAATAAAATCGTTTACCTTCAGTTGGAATGCCACCCTCGCGAAGAGTATGATTAAATTCCAATTATCGACTCTGTCTAACATTGGGAAATTAGACTCCTCCAGTATGTCATGTTGCCAATGCACTAATCGATCACACATAGCATCAACAGTAAAAAAGCCATAGAAAAAAAACTCCAAACGATATCATTGAGATGGCGTCAGCCTTGATCGCGGATGTCCAAGTTTTTCCTCCCCATTCTAGGTCAAGCCTGTATAGGGACCGATGTCCACGGGGCGGGAGAGAGACACGAGTAGAAAAAATTGTTTCACTTTTGTCCATCCGTGGCGCACTGTGGGATCAAATTTCTTACGACGCGGCTTGCCTTCGCAGGCGTTGCCCTCGACCGGTTCGGCCATATTTGGCAGCCGTCGGTAAACGTGTCGCCCCATGCCGTCCCTGTTGGGTGGCAGCGTTCAGCAAGTGTAGCGGCCTCGTTTTACTAGAACTGTTGATTAGAGATCGTTTGGATCGTGCGTCCGTCCCCGCATGATGCACGGACCGAGCTTAATTGCTCCCTAGAGCGTGTTTCGGGGACTATGTCATTGATGAAGACTATCGGACAGAGAAGGACCACAGTGCAGGGCGTCCGGCGGGGACTATCACTTTGACGAACATCAGCGTGTTGCAACGATAATGTTTTATCATGTTTTGCTGTGCATACGACGCACCGATTACTGTTCTCGCCTTATTGATATGATGCCAAATGGCACGATGACCAGAGGTCATCGGGGTTGTGGGCATGTGATTGATTGTTTATTCTAGTCGGCAATTTGATTCGTTAAGAGTGTGTTCCATATGACGGTTCTGGAGTTTCCACAATTGATTTTTATTTAAAAAGACAGATATTCTTGTCTGGGTTTGCGTGGAATCTACTAGATTTTTTTTTTACAATTTTATCATGCATCCATTTTGATCCATGCACCGAGAGGCATTTTCGCAGACATTCAATAAACTTTATACCCTCGGCATCAATCCGATTTGCGGTTATCAGTCATGCAGTGAATGAACCAACTCGATGATCGATTTTAAAAAGCCACAAGGCAAAGAAAATGGATGAAAGCAGAGCAATAATGAGCTTGTGCTTCCCTCCCCATCCAAAGGGCACAGGGTCTCGCACGGTCCGGCATCCATCCATGCGAGTAGAAAATTAATACACACTTTAACGGATGTTGTGCACCCTTCCGCTTCGTCTTCTTCCAGTTAGCCGCAAACTGAAAAGTGTTGCAAAAAACGGTACGCCACTGTACGATACGATCTAGGCACTGAGGTGTGCCCCCCACTCATGCAGTGAAAGGTGTTGAGGTATTGAGGTTTTTGTGGCGTGCGTGCATATTTGCGACCGAATCTCACTGCACCCTTCCGAATGACCTCACTTCCTCGCGCTCTGCCTGATAGTATACCCATTAGTCCGGCAGGTAGAGTAACAGTGGCGTTTTGGCTCCCTACGATCCCAGAACAACCGGAAACGGTCGTATATATCCGTAAACCGTAGCCACGAAGTACGCTCCGCTGGTTGCTAATATGCACCTGGAAGGAATTCATTAAGTTAATCCATTCGACACGAGTCTGAAATGAAAATGAAAACGAATATTATAACGAAATCGGCTCGATGCGAAAATTAAACCGACTGACGTGAAGAGGTTATTGATTTATCATTCGAGTGGAAACAAATGATCGATGATGTGATTGTGCGAGATATGATCACATTATGCGTAGTATGATAATACCATTTCATACTGTTCACTGTATTTTTAATTGAATTGAGTGCACAACGAAAGCAATGTTCAGTCACCACGGCAACATTTCATACAAAAAAAAAACTTGTTTACATCTGCATAAAAGCTACATACTGCAAAATTTCCACTACCCTATCTGGTGTGTCTACATTCATACAGAATGCAAGAGAACTAGTACGTAATACCATTTTCGTCCATCGTGACACATCAACAAACAAGCCGACCCTATTTGGAGCTTCTCCGCTGTTTAAGCGTTCTAGAACTAGCTAACTAGAACTACTCGTTTGTTGTTCTACGCTTCATCTGGACTTAATGGTTTTTCAACTATCGTGTACGTTCAAATTTTTTCTTGCGATCGCAACGGATCGTGTACTAAGAGTGTGCGCTCTTGAGTTTCTATTTAGTGACGTCCGTTCGTGATGGCACGCGCTGTAAGTGACGCACGAATGATTTACTAGTGGACCTTAGGGATGCCAGCTAAAGACGTTCATTGTCCGGAAATGGAAATCCCAAAGGTTGCCCATGTGTAGCGTGGAACAAAAAAAAGTACCAGTGCAATAAACAAATAAATTCACCTTGCCTTAGACTGAACTGAATGGATGAAAGCTGTAGAGCTGATGCACATCCGAGATGCACTTACCTTACCCGTCTGTTAAGAGCTGAGCTTGCTGATGCATCACAGCTAAGTTTATTTATTTAGCTTCGTTTTTTTCCTTTCGACAGTGCCAGAAAGCCTACGTTGAATTCTACGGGAGTAGCAGATTTCACGCTGCGCTGATCTTCGTACCATAAAGATCAGTAACTGTATCGCTAGGTGCTCACACGCTATCTATCCGTCTGACCACGCTATCGGCAGCAGATCTTGCTACATAGCGCGGCAAAGTAAAGTGTAATCGGTCATTAGCAGCAGAACGGATAGAATACTGCTAGTTTGTAGTCTGCTCCAGCACCGTTTGCACCGTTTTTTCCCGTACCAGTAGCCCCATCAAAGCAGGCGCTTATCTGCGAACTTGTGGTTGAGAATCGGAATAATATTTGCGTATTCTTTGCCGGTGCAAGAAATTAACTTATCGCGTTAGAACGGTAGGAAGAGGTGATACAAGGGCTTATGAATAAGCGATATCATTGCGTAAGCTGTGTTTAGTTTAGAGAGAAGACCAGCGGGAAAAGGTGTATATAGAAATGGAGCACTATTAAGCAATGTGTTGATGATTAAATAAGGTCATTCGTGAACGTGTTTTGCAACTCGATCTTGTGGATGTATGCAGGAAGTGTCAATCGGTATCATTTCACCAAACGAAGGAAGCACGAATAAGCAACTATTCTTCCTGCTCGGAAAAGAAAACAACTCTCCTATTTCGAATGTAAATAATTCTACTTCTCACATCACCGTTGCGTATACTCCTAGTACGCATGCACAAAGAATACTACAACCCCATTGAAGCGGGAACATCGGTCCGGATTGTTGCTAACACGGACACGGATTCAACACACCCGGGCTAGCGCAACCGTCGCGCACTCGGACTAACCGACCAAGGAAAAAGGGTCGCTGCAGGTTAAAAATAGTCAAACGGCAATGGTTGTCGCATTGCGTAATCTTATTTCCCGACGCGTTGCCAGATCCGCCTAAAATTACATCACGCAGATGGTCGGTCCCGGTTGTACGGTATAATTTATGTGAAAGCGATCCGACTGCAGCTGTTTTTGAGGTGCTCAACTGTGAGACGAAGGCTCCCCCCCCACCGTTAACATCCGGGTTCAATAGACTTGCAAAAGTGTGACCATTCGGTATCATCAGATCGTGAGTCAATGGAGCAGCGATAAGAATTAATAATTCTGCAACAACAAACGAGACAGCAAGTTCTACAGGTGGTGTGACCTTGACCCACAAACTGTGACAAGTCAGCAAGATCCCGTCCCTTTGTGATCGTTGCTCCTTTTCATTCATGAGCGGTTGTCGAACTTAAGGTGTACACATGAACTTGAACGACCTAGTTGGCACACCTTGCTGTACCGCATGTACTATAGTACACCTGTGCTAGCAGATATGGCTCTAAAAATATACGCATAACGTACACGCGCTCCTCAGAAGTCAGGGCTATATTACTGACAGCAGATTTGCCATCTGCAGTCTCTCTTTGAATCCGTTCGTAAATAGAAAGACGAATGTATTATCGGGATATCGTCTAGTGCTTGTCGGATTTCTTCAAATGATTTCTAACCGGTCAATGTTTTTTTTTCATTACAGTGCAACAGCAGCATGGTGGCTATATTCAGCAGAGTACTACACCGTTGGCATCGATAACACCCGGTCTCCAGACACCAACTGGAGTTGCTCCATTTCAACAGCAGCCACAGCAGCAAGTACCCTTGCAGTCGCAACCAACGTACGGCATGGCGGCTCCAACTCCGGTTTCAGCTGGTCCCGGTGATTACTCACCGCCGGTATTTGAACAAATCTTCAAGAACTCTCGCTTCGCCCAGGGCGGTAACGCGCTGTTCGAGGGCAAGCTGAAGGGTAATCCCAAGCCAGAAGTTTCGTGGACTCGAAAAGGCGCACCCCTTCTCGATTCCTCGAAACATCGCTTGAGCTATAATCCGGCAACTGGAGCTGTCTCGCTGCTGATCAACCAGATCGGACCGGGCGATGAGGGAGAGTACACGTGTAAGGCACGTAACGCTGTCGGAGAAGCGATCTGTTCGGTGTTCATCCAGCCGGAGGGCATGCCGACTCCACAGTTCCAGCAGGTACGTCGCGAACAACAGCAAACTAGCGTTAAGCAGCAGCAGCAATACACCAATGGATACTCCCACATGGAAGAAGAATTCAAGGTAGATACCTTCGAATACCGGTTGCTGCGCGAGACTTCCTACAGGGAATCGATCACACGACGCTATGCCGGGGAAACGGACGCCCAGTTGATCACAACAGTAGATCGCGCTCTGGGTCCGGCGTCGGCACCGCAGATTGGTCAGAAGCCACGCAACTCGAAGCTTTCCGAGGGTTCGGATGCAGTGTTCAGCACGCGTGTCGTAGCTAATCCACGTCCGCGACTGTCCTGGTTTAAGGACGGTCAACGCATTATTCCGTCGGCGGATAAGTACGAAATGGGGTACTCAAACCAGCAGGCAACGCTGCGCATCAGGAACGTAAATGCGCGCGACTCCGGACATTACAGCCTGCTGGCTGAAAATCCACAAGGTTGCCAGGTATCGTCGGCTGTCTTGGCGGTCGAGGCTGCTCAGGAACAGGTTGCTGTTGAACGTGCTACCTCGTTCACGGAACAACAGCAGTACCATCAGCAGCAACAGCAGGTCATTGAGACCTCGTCCGAGGCTACCAAGGCGCTGTCTCCGTCGTTTATGACATTGATCCAGGACGCGGAGACAACCGAGGGTAAGATGGTCCGTTTCGACTGTCGTGTAACCGGTCGTCCTTATCCGGAGGTTGCCTGGTACATCAACGGCAACCTGGTGACGGATGATGCAACGCACAAGATCCTCGTCAACGAGGCTGGCAATCATGCGTTGATGATCACCAGCACTAATCGTTTCGATCATGGTATTGTGACGTGCGTAGCACGTAACAAGAGCGGCGAAGTAGCTGCTCAGGCTAAACTGGTCGTGTGTGAGCGGGAACAGGTGGTTGCGCCGAAGTTCGTCGAGCGCTTTACCACGGTTAACGTGAAGGAAGGCGAACCTGTACGGCTGTTTGCACGTGCCATCGGAACACCGATGCCGCGTATTACCTGGCAAAAGGATGGCATTCCGCTTGTGCCAGGACCGGAAGTGCAAATCTGCAACGACGAGAACGGTTGCACTACCGTTGACATCCCGAGAGCGAAGGCGTCGGATGCCGCGTGGTATCAGTGTACGGCACAGAACGTGGCCGGTACCACGGCAACACGCGCCCGTCTCTTTGTCGAAGCTACGAAGGGACCGGCGCCGGAGCAAAAACGTCTCAATCTACCACGGCCTACAAAGGTCATTCAGCCAGAGTAAGTATTTAAGCGAGCGGATGAACGGGTGAATGAAATGGTAACCTGATGGTCTTTTGTTATTTTCAGAGCTGTTCCGGAACCGGAAATCATCTACTTGCGTCATGTGGAACGAGCTGCTCCACATGCACCACCGAAGGAGGAGGATCGCATCTATCCACCACCGAAGTTCATAGTCCCATTGAGCGACGTTGCGCAGGTTGAAGGTGGAAAGGTACACTTTGAGGCACGTATTGAACCCGTTTCCGATCCGTCGATGCGCGTTCAGTGGTTCTTAAATGGAAATCTGATTCAAGCAAGTAAGTATTGCTTAGCTGCTGCTAACAAACATTTTTTTCAAACGATTTTTCCCTTTGAGCAGGTTCTCGAGCAAATACGACGTTCCAGTTCGGATTCGTGGCTTTGGATCTCTTGACGATTGTGATGGAGGATAGCGGTGAATACTTATGTCGCTTGTCCAGCTCGACTGGTGTGGCAGAATCGCGTGCCATGCTTAGCGTGCAGCCACGCCCACCAATTGAGCAGCAGACTCAGCACCAGTCATCGCTGGATCAGATCCAACACCTTGAGGACTACTCGAAATACGTGCGTACCGAGAGCATCGAGGAAGTGGTTAACCAGAAGCCAGGTTTCACCAGACCGCTTCAGGATTTGGGTGAGCTAGAGGAAGGTCGCAATGCTCATTTCGAAGCGCAGATCACACCGGTCAGCGATCCTACGATGCGCGTCGAGTGGTACAAGGATGGACGCCCAATAACGGCTAGCTCGCGTATTACTGCCATTTTCAACTTCGGATATGTTTCGTTGAACATTATGCATCTGCGAGCGGAGGATGCTGGTACCTATACGGTGCGGGCAGTGAATCGCATTGGTGAAGCGATCAGCACTGCGAAGATCACCGTGGTGAGCAAGGCGCCGGTTACCGGAGACTTGGGCATCTCGGAGCAGCGTAACTACATCCAGAAGATAGAGGAACTGGAACAGTACCAGAAGTACCAGAACATGAAGTTCTACGAGGAGACACCCGAAAGTACGCAGCGGCCGGAATTCAAGAGCCCCATCTCGGATCAGCTCAATGTACGAGAGGGTGGCTTTGCACACTTCGAGGCCCGTCTTGAACCGGTCGGTGATGCGACACTGCGCGTCGAGTGGCTTAAGGATGGTCATCCGGTAGAGGCAAGCTCGCGCATTACCTCGTTCTGTAACTTTGGTTATGTGGCGCTTACCATCAAGCAAGTTACCGTACACGACGTCGGTACCTACACGTGCCGTGCTTACAACTCTCTTGGTGAAGCGCATGTGTCTGCTCGCTTGACGGTGCTGACTCGTCAGGACATCATTGTCGATTCTCAAACAAGCCACATGGGCATGGAGAAGATCCAGTATCTGGAGGATTCGTCGCGCTACACGCGCACCACCCAGGAACAGGTCGAACAACAGGTAGTGCAACCTCAGCCACGATTCCTTGGACCGCTCAAGGGTACGAACCGAATTGTCGAGGGACAACGTGCACACTTTGAAGCGCGTCTGGAACCACAGTCGGACCTGACCATGCGTGTCGAATGGTATCACAACGGTCGTCCATTGATGAGTGCAAATCGCATCCAGACCTACCATGACTTTGGCTACGTTGCGCTGGATATCTTGGACGTTCGTGCGGAAGACTCCGGAACGTACACTTTGGTAGCGGCCAACAGCTCTGGACAAGCACAGGTTGAAGCTACAATGGTGGTGGAAAGTAAGATTCAAAATCTCGGTGTACAAATTGGAACAGTACCTTACACAAACGCCCCCTATTTTTCTCTTTTCAGCCCGTGCCGCTATCGACACAACAAGCATGCACCATGTAGTGGAACGTTCGCAGCAGAAGGTGGAGAAACAGTTCGTTGAGCCACAGTATCAAGTTGAAGAGCTGTGCAAGTCCAAACCAATCTTTACCCAACCGCTGTCCGATCCACAGCCTGTTGGCGAGGGGCGTAACATTCACTTGGAGTGCAAGCTGGAACCGCTCGGTGATCCAACAATGCGCGTAGAATGGTACCACAATGGACGTCCGATTACTGTGGGTTCACGCTTCAAAACGTACTACGATTTTGGTTTCGTAGCATTGGACATCCTGCATTCGACGGCGATTGACTCGGGCGAATACACGGTACGTGCTACGAACCAGCTCGGGTCGGCTCATACGTCTGCGTGCGTGCGCGTTATCACACGCTCGGACGTGATCACCGAGGCTCAGAGTGAAATGTCCGTCGAGCAAATGCAGTATCTCGAAGACGCATCGCGTATGCGTCGGGATGTGCTTGAGGACATTACGGTGATGTCGCCGCCTCAGTTCGCTCGCTCATTGCACAACATCGAAACGTATGAAGGAACCAACATTCATCTAGAGTGCCGTCTGCAACCCGTCGGTGATCCGACCATGCGAGTGGAATGGTTCGTAAACGGTATGCCGGTTAAGATTGGACATCGCTTCCGACCGGCGTACGAGTTCGATTACGTCGCTTTGGACCTGCTCGGTGTGTATGCGGCAGACTCGGGTGTCTACACCTGTCAAGCACGTAACTCGCTTGGTGAGGCGGTCAACTCTTGCTCTGTTCGTATCATGGCGAAGAAGGATTTGATCCTGGAAACGCAATACCCAGCCGGGCTGGAGAAGTTGCAGTATCTAGAGGATATTGCTCGCTACCGCAAAACTGAGTACGTCGATGAAATCGTGAACGTGAAGCCGCGCTTCCTTACCAAGCCGAAGAATATCGACCGTGCGCAGGAGGGTGGCCATGCACATTTCGAATGTAAGCTGGAACCGGTCACGGATCCGAACCTGAAGGTGGAATGGTACAAGAACGGCATGCCCATCACTGTGGGCCACCGTTTCCGCCCGATTCATGACTTTGGCTACGTTGCACTGGATATTATCGATCTGATTGCGGAAGACACCGGTACTTACATGTGTCGTGCCGTGAACTTGGTCGGTGTTGACGAAATTGCGGTGCAGCTGACGTGTCGTGGCTCGCAACAGATTCTTACCAACACCCAGAACGAAATGGGTCTGGAACAGATCCAGTATCTCGAAGAAAAGGCGCGTCAACAGCGGTCGGATTATCTTGATGAGATGACGACGCAAGCGCCAACGTTCACAACATCGCTGAAACACATCGAGATTAAGGAAGGTCAGCGAGCTCACTTTGAGTGTCGTTTGATTCCTGTGTCGGATCCAACGTTGCGCGTGGAATGGTACCACAACGAGGCTCCAGTCAAGACTGGTTCGCGTTTCACCGAAACTAATAACTTTGGCTTTGTGGCACTGGATATCATGGGCTGTCTGGCAGATGACTCCGGCACCTACACGTGTCGTGCAGTGAATGCCCTAGGCGAAGCAGTTACTTCAGCCACCTGTGTCGTGCATACGCGCAAGAGTATCTACTCGGAGTCGCAACACGAACATGCTCTGACTAGCTTACGGTATCTTGAAGATAATTCACGTTACCAACGCGAAACGGATGTGGATGAGGTTATCACACAGGCTCCAGTGTTTACGCTGCCTGTAAAGGACGTTAAGGTGGCGGAGAATCAAGCCGTACATTTTGAAGCTCGTCTGGTACCGGTCGGTGATCCAAAGATGCGCGTGGAATGGCTGCGCAACGGTGTTCCGATCGAAGCTTCGAACCGTACCACGACGATGCACGATTTCGGATATGTGGCTCTGAACATGAAGTATGTTAACCCTGAGGACTCGGGCACTTACACATGCCGTGCGACCAACGACCTTGGCCAAGCTGTTACTTCCGCGAAGTTGGTTGTCCAGTCAAAGGCATCATTGGATCTGGATACTCAGAACGAGAGCGCACTGGAGAAAATCCATCAGCTCGAAGATGCTATCCGCTTCCAGCGTCGTGAAGAGGAGGATGTTGCTGTTACCCAGCCACCTAAGTTCACCACGAAGCTGCACGGCCCTACGAATCTGGTTGAAGGCCAAAGTGCTCACTATGAATGTCGCATCGAGCCGTATCCGGATTCGAGTCTGAAGGTAGAATGGTTCCACAACGGTCAACCTCTTACTACTGGTCATAGATTCCGCACGACATACGACTTTGGATTTGCAGCGCTGGATGTGCTGACGGTGTATGCAGAGGATTCGGGCGAGTACACGTGCCGTGCGACGAACCACCTCGGATCGGAAACATCTTCGATCTCGCTGAACGTAACACCGAAGGCTGGTATTGTACGTGAGACACAGCACGAAGGAGCACTGGAGAAGATTCAGTATCTGGAATGTGATGCCCGCTACGGTCGTAAGGGAGAAGATGAGATGTATGTGGCCGAAAAGCCACAGTTTGGCAGACCGCTCAAGAATGCTAGTGTCGGCGAAGGACTGCCAGTACATCTGGAAGCTACGTTGACGCCGGTCAACGATCCAACGATGAAGGTGGAATGGTACTGCAATGGACGCCCTATTCAACAGGGCCACCGGTTCAAAACGACATACGATTTCGGTTTCGTAGCTCTCGACATCCTTTATGCGCACGCTGAGGACACGGGAACTTACATGTGTAAGGCTAAGAATGCGATAGGAGAGGCTGTTACGACATGCGCTGTTAAAGTCACAGGTGAGCATAATCAACCATTTGTTTGTATACATTGAGAGTAACGCTTTATCGTTTACCCCTTCAGCAAATGCCGGATTATATTTGGAGACGCTCGATGAACAGCGGCTGCAAAAGATTAAGGAACTGGAGAGCTACCAGAAACCGCACACCCCTGATGTTGAACCGGCCAAGCAGAAACCAGTCTTCCTCACTCCACTGACTAGCTTGGAGAATCTGAAGGAAGGCGACTACGCCCACCTGGAATGCCGCGTTGAACCGATCAACGATCCAAATCTCAAAATTGAATGGTTTATTAACGGCAAGGCAATCCGCGCCGGACATCGTTTCCGCACGACGCACGACTTCGGTTACGTAGCGCTCGATATTCTGTACGTGTATGGCGAGGACAGCGGAACATACATGTGCAAGGCCACCAATCAAGTCGGTGAAGCGGTCAGCACGTGCAACATTCGCGTTACAAACAAGCGCAACATCATCTTCGACTCACAGCATCCAGATGGATTGGAGAAGATCCAGAAGCTTGAGGCGCACGTCCGACCATCGCGTCTGGAGTTGGATGAACCGGAAGTTACTGCACCACGTTTCGTTACCGAGCTGCGTGGCACTACGGAGATTCATGAGGGACAAACGGCTCACTTTGAGGCGCAGGTTGAACCGATCCACGATCCGAACTTGCGCATCGAGTTCTACCACAACGGTAAGCCACTGCAATCGGCTTCCCGCTTCCATATTACGTTCGACTTTGGTTATGTCGCACTGGACATCCAGCACGTCGTTGCTGAGGATGCGGGCGAATACACGGTGAAGGCCATCAACGCTAAGGGCCAGTGTAAATCGTCGATCAAGATGCAGGTGACTGCTAAGGGAGCGATCATTTCCGACACCCAGCATCCTGAGGGTCTGGATAAGATCAAGCAGCTCGAAGGCGCTAGTCCATTCCGTCGTCCGGAGGTACAAGACGCTGTCACAAAGCAACGTCCTGTGTTCACTCAGCCGCTGCAAAACATCGACTATGTTGCCGAAGGACAAACGGCGCACTTCGAGTGCCGCTTGATCCCGGTGGGCGATCCGAACCTGCGGGTAGAATGGTTCCGCAACGAGCAGCCATTGGAGGATAGCTCGCGTATTGCAAAGCAGCACGATTTCGGTTTCGTCTCGATGGATTTGCAGCATGTGCGCGAGGAGGATGAAGGTGTGTACATGTGCCGCGCAATTAACCCGCTGGGTGAAGCCGTCACTACCGCTTCCATGCGTGTCCGCACGAAGGCAAGCATTCAGATGGATTCGCAGCATCCGGAGGGCATGAAGAAGATTATTGCGTTAGAGCAACCGCACCAGCAGCGTTCCGATGACCATGAGGCAGCTTTCGAGAAACCTATATTCACGCAATTACTGACCGGACCGTCAGAACTATGGGAGGGTCAGCATGCACACTTCGAGGCACGCGTTGTGCCGGTGGGTGATGCTAGCATGAAGTATGAGTGGTACGTAAATGGTGTTGAATTGAAGATGGGTTCTCGATTCCGCACTACGAACGATTTCGGATTTGTCACGCTGGACATCAATTCGGTTGTGGCGGAAGATTCAGGTGTGTACATGTGCAAGGCAATCAATCGCGCGGGAGAAGCCGTTTCATCGACCACGATGAAGATCAAGTCGAAGGCTTCGATCGCCGGAGAGCCGCTGCTGCCTGAAGCCTGGGAAAAGATACAGCTGAAGGAAGCCGCCATGAACCGTGTGCCAGACATGTTTGTCGACACGACGCCACAGCAGGCCCCGGTATTCACCACGCATCTCGAGAGCCACGACAAGCTACAAGAAGGTCAGCATGTCTATCTGGAGGCCCAGGTGGAACCACGCGCGGATCCAAACCTGCGTATCGAGTGGTTCAAGAATGGTATCGCCATCACTACCGGTGCACGTATCCGCAGCACATTCGACTTCGGACTCGTTACTCTCTCGATCAACGGTTTGCGAGCGGACGACTCAGCTATCTACACCTGCAAGGCTACGAATAATCTTGGCGAAGCTGTCTCTACAGCTACGCTCAAGATCGACGCCAGCCATTGGTTGCTCGGTGACACCATGCATCCATCATCTGTGCAGAAGATCCAGGATCTGGAGGCACCACGCATGAACCTGCGCGATGTACCAGAGGATCAGTTCGAATCGCCAGTCTTCGTTAGTCACCTGAACAATGTGGAGATCAAGGAAGGAGAAAATGCACACTTCGAATGTCGCGTGGAACCTTCCAAGGATCCAACGATGCAGATCGAATGGTTCGTCAATGGTAAGCCGCTGCCAACTGGTGCTCGTTTCAAGACTACGTATGACTTCGGTTTTGTTTCACTGGATCTGACTGGTGCATACGCCGAGGATTCGGGTATCTACACGTGCAAAGCAACCAACAGCAAGGGATCGGCATCGACTTCCGGTTCGTTGCGCTGTACCAGCACCAGCACCATGTACTTGGATACGCAACATCCACAGGGCAAGGCTGGACTCGAGGCAGTGCAAGACACCGAAGCAGCTTTGGCCAATCGCTACCGCCGTCAGGAATCGAAACCGGAATCTGCTTTCCCGAAACCACAATGGACGGTACAGCTGCAGTCGGAGTTCCGGCTGAACGAGGCAGAAGCACTTCATTTGGAAGGCCAGGTCGAACCCAAGGACGATCCTAATCTGAAGATTGAATGGTACTTCAACGGCAAGGTGTTGGAGCATGGATCACGCTTCAAGATGACAAGTGACTTCGGTTTCGTCACGCTTGACCTTACGGAGGTGTATGAACGCGATCAGGGTATTTACACTTGCAAGGCGTACAACTTGGCCGGCGAGGCATTCACTTCCTCGACCGTGTATTGCGCAACTAAGGAGAGCCTGATCGAGCGTACACAGCATCCAAAGGGCACGGAGGGCCTGGAAAAGATCCAAGATCTGGAGGATTCTCTTCGCCGTCAAGAAGGTGGACAGGCAGAATCGGATGCCGGACATGCGCCACGTTTCACTTCGGAGTTCGTCACGCTAAAGAATGTCGGCGAGGGTGAGATAGCGCACTTCGATGCTACGCTCATTCCGACCGGCGATCAATCCATGACCATCGAATGGTTGTACAATGGCAAGCAGCTTGAAGCAAGCCACCGTGTGCGCACGGTGTACGCTTTCGGAATGGTTGTGCTAGAGATACTCGGCACTAAGATCGAGGACTCAGGCAGCTACACGTGCCGTGCCACAAACCGGTTTGGATCGGCTGAGATCAGCGTCGATCTGGAATGTGTTGACAAGTCGGCTGGACAAAAGCCACGTTTCACCACTCAGCTGCAATCGCTGGAGGGCTTGAAGGATGGACAATCGGCTCATTTCGAGTGTACTCTTGTACCGGTGAACGATCCGGACCTGAAGGTAGAATGGTTCCACAACGGCAAACCAATGCGCCATTCGAACCGCATCAAGCCGGTATCGGACTTTGGTTACGTATTGCTGGACATTGCGTACGTACAGAGTCACGACTCGGGTGAGTACGTATGCCGTGCGTCGAACAAATATGGTGAAGACACGACCCGTGCTACACTTAAGTGCTTCGGAAAGGGTGGCGTGTATCTGGAGTCTCTGCAACCAGACTCGCTGGCAAGAATTCGCGAGCTCGAAAGCCAATCGGGTGTGAAACAGACTGCAGCAGGTTCGCCGGTTGGCGAAGCACCGCGCTTCACCACAAAGATCAGCGACATAACGAAGCTAGTGGAGGGACAGAGCGCTCACTTTGAGGCACGCCTGACTCCGATCAACGACCCCGAGTTGGTGGTGGAATGGTACTGGAATGGACAGAAGCTGCCACATGGCCATCGTTACCGTACGTTCCACGATTTCGGAATTGTGATCCTCGATATTCTGTACTGCTACGAAGAAAATTCGGGTGAATTCGAATGCAGAGCTACGAACAAGTATGGGTCGGACAGCACCAAGGCTACGCTGCGCTGTATTTCGAAGGCCAACCTCATCCTGGACTCACAGCTGCCCCGTGGAATGGAGGGTGGATTGGAGAAGATTCAGACGCTGGAGGATTCATTGATCCGTACCCGTGATGAGCGTGAACGCACCGAGGGCGGTCGTGCTCCAGTCTTTACGACACCACTATCGAACATCGATTCACTGCGGGAAGGCGAAAGCGCTCACTTCGAAGCCAAGTTGACACCAACGGACGATCCGAAGCTGAAGGTGGAATGGTTCTGGAACGGCAAGCCACTAAAGACCGGTTCACGATTCCGCACGTTCTGCGACTTTGGATTCGTTATTTTGGAAATCTCGCCAGTGTATCCCGAGGACTCGGGTGAGTACTCATGTCGTGCGACGAACGAGTACGGTGAGGCGGTCACTACGTCGACCATGCGTGTGCAGGGCAAGCGTAGCATCATTCTTGAGTCGCAACTGCCCAAGGGCATGGAGAGCACCATTGAACGTATTGCCGAGCTGGAGGGCCTTGGCATTCCACACGGTGGGCTCGGATCGCCCGACGACGACACTGGCAAGCCACCAGAATTCATCACCACACCTTCGGACATGACGTTGACCGAAAACTCGTTGGCGCACTTCGAGTGTCGCCTAACGCCAATCAACGATCCGAGCATGCGTGTCGAATGGTACCACAACGGAAAGGCTTTGTGGGCAGGCTCGCGCATCAAGACGATCAACGACTTCGGTTTTGTGATCCTGGAGATTGCCGGTTGCTACCAGCGTGACTCAGGATTGTACACGTGCAAGGCTACAAACCGTCACGGAGAGGCAACCGTTTCATGCAAGCTAACTGTGCGTGGTCGCCAGGGTATTATCATGGAGCCGCAACTGCCGTCGAACTTCCGTACTGGCACGGAGAGCATCCAAAAGCTAGAAGAGCAGCTGCACAAGCGCGAAGAGCTGATGGCTGATGAGGAAGAAGGCCGCCCACCAAAGTTCGTTGTCGAAATCAAGGACAACGTGGACATTCCTGAGGGTGGACCAGTCCACTTCGACTGTCGCGTCGAACCGGTGGGAGACTCGTCACTGCGTATCGATTGGTATCACAATGGCAAGCCATTTGCAACCGGTTCCCGTGTGCACATGCTGAATGATTTCGGTTTCATTGCACTAGATATGGACTATGCGTACGTCCGAGATTCTGGTGTGTATGAGTGCCGAGCCACCAACAAGTGGGGTACCGCGTCAACCACCGCCAAGGTGACTGTGGTGGCTCGCGGTGGTATCGTGCTGGATTCACAGCTGCCTGAAGGTATGACTGCTTCCAAGCTGAAGGAACTGGAACGTGGAAAAGTAACGTTGGCGACCCAAGAGGAGCGTACCTTCGGACCACCGAAGTTTGTGTCACAGATCCAGTCTGCAACGATCGATGAGGGTGAAACCATTCGCTTCGAGTGTCGTGTCGAACCGAAGGAAGATCCGAAGCTGCGAGTGGAATGGTTCCGCAATGGCAAACCTCTGCCAAGCGGTCACCGATACCGTACAATCTACGATATGGGCTTCGTGTCCTTGGACATTCTTTCGGTGTACACGGAGGATGCGGGTGACTACACTTGCCGTGCTTTCAACGAGCACGGTGAGGACGTAACCAAGGCCCACATCAGCTGCAAAAAGTTACCCTCGATTGTGCTCCAGAACCAGATTCCAAAGGGCATGCAGAAGTCGGAGACACTCATGCAAATGGAAGCAACAATCAAGAAGTACACGGAGGAAATCTTCCTTACGGAGGACGACTTGTTCGATCCAGACCGCAAACAACCTCCGCGTTTCGTTGTTCAGATCAAGGATCAGACCAATCTGGTCGAGATGCAAGCCACCAAGTTCGAGTGCCAACTGGCACCAGTCGGCGATCCAGACATGAAGGTTGAATGGTTCTACAACGGCAAACCACTGCCATACAGTGAGTGTCGCCTAGATAGGGGATACCCGTATTCTATTTATGGGTGGTATCAATTTAAACAACATTTTGTATCTTCACAGAGAACCGTTTCACACCGATCTACGACTTTGGTTACGTTGCCATGAACTTCGGCTGGATCTATCCGGAGGATAGTGGCGAGTACCTGTGCCGTGCCACGAACTTGTACGGCATGGACGAAACTCGTGCAATCATCAAGACTACCGGCAAGCCAGGCATCGTCTACGATTCGCAGTTGCCAAAGGGCATGAAGAGTATCCAGAAGATCCGCGAAATGGAAGCCTTGTGGAACTTGAAGTATGTTTCAAAAAAACTCGCACTTTAAAAAGCTTTATGTTTTAATCGTATTCTATTTTGCTTGCAGCATCCCCGAGGTGATCGACGAGACACAAAAGCCCAAGAAGGAACCAGCCTTTGTCAGTCGTCCAGAGTCCATCGAAGTAGAGGAAGGTGAATGGGCTCGATTCTGCTGTCGTGTTACCGGACATCCAAAACCCCGTGTCATGTGGCTCATCAATGGACATACCGTCGTTAATGTAAGTTTTCGTGGAAATCATTCACTATACGGTTCTCACACAATCTCTCTTTTCAGGGTCAACGCTACAAGCTTACCTATGATGGCATGTATCACTTCGATATTCCGAAGACGCGTCAATATGACACCGGCAAAATTGAAGTTATCGCCCGTAGCTCCGTCGGTGAGGCCGTTGCTAGCTGTGAACTGAAGATTACTCCTCGTCGTGATGACTACCGCGGTGTGCTGAAGAACTCGCCACGACGTAAGTACACTGACACAGCCATCAATCGATCTCACTGCACCAACAATGTACTCTTCCTACTCGCGGCAGTGTCAGCCATAAAGACACACCTATCGCTACTCGCTACTCTATCTACTTACTATTACTGCCACTTTTACCACTCACACACTTACTCTTTACTACTCACTGGCCACTCGAAAAATCAACACTGGAGGCTGGTGCTTTGCTTTAGGTAGAGTTCGCTCCACTACTGAATGGAGTGTGACTAGCACGTATACTCCATATTACTACACTAACACAGCGGTGATGAACACGCTTCACTATATCCACGGCTCCCTTTTTCTCATGTTAAAACTTTGCCGTCCTTCGGAGCCTTCCATCGGGCCACTTCGCGAACAGAACCGTACCACATATGATATCCACCAGCAACAACAATCAAATCATTTCAAGCAATATACTCCCTCAAATTCCCCTTCCCCAATCCTGCTCTTCCGTTCTTTCGGGAGTTTCCTCCCGAAGAACAGTCGCCTACAATTCTTCCCCCTAATCAAAGCAGATTTAGCATAAGCCACTGCTGCTCCCGGTCCAGTTGTTTTATATGAGAGGAAGAGAGAAAGGAACCTGGGATCTTCTATGGAACTCGTCTCACCTAGCATTGCAGCTTCCTGTTCTGGGATGTGGAAACAGTTATCGTTTACTTCTGTGCAGAAGATCGTCATCAGATTGGGTTCAGAATGCACCTCTATCGCGTATTTGCACTATGCTGTGTTTGTTTTCTACTGCAAGCCGTACATCACCGTATGGAACTAAACTTTTCTCTATCTATTCTGCTCGTTTTGTATATATCTGGCACCCTTGATGGAATCGTCCACTACATCCAGCTTGTATTATAGTTTTTGTGAATTTCGAAACGCCTTCCATTTCTTGCTTGCTTTGATTAACTGATCATTTGATTCTTTATGTTTGGGAATGTATGGGGCTTGGGTTGTTCTCGCTTAATGGTGCACAGTCGCGTAGATGCTGGTGCTAGGTAAGGCCTAATACAAGAAAGCGAGAACAATGACAAGAAAGCCTTTTGGTGTCTAATGCCGCCGGGTCCTTAACTTATTGGTAACTGTTTCAATTTTATTCTCAATCTGCTATTAACCGTACATTAATTGCGATGCACCTTAACGGAATTGATCCCCATAAGTCTGACGGCATGTTTGCATGCACGCAATCTTCCCTGAATGGATCTTCTACTCCCGCACCTTAAAACAGCTATCATATGGCTCGGTGATTGTGTAGTGTATCATAGCGGAGGACGATGAAGAAAACGTTACACGGTGGGGTTTTCCCACAGATCCTTCTGACGGGATTCCCCTCCATGTACGGTTGTTCATGAACTGCGATCTGTTGTCACCATCCGTTTTTCCAACCCTAATTATCTGATTAACAGCATGGTACGACTATGATCTAGTCGCCTATCAGAAGGGACGCACGGAAACGGATCTGGAAATGACGCTGCAGGAAGAGAAGAAGAAGAAGCGCGTTACCAAGGTCGTACAGAAGGCGAAGGCCAAGAAGGAAGGTGAAACTGAATGGCAAAAGACGGTCAAACAGAAGAAGGGTGAGGATTATTACAGCAAGTTGGCTGAGCTGGAAAATGAGCAGATCACTAAAGAGCAGAAGATGCGTGAAGATAAACATCAGTTTGCGATCCCTGGTGAAAAGGTTGTTAGTCAATCGATTGCCAAGGGTATGGCAAGCGCCTACGAGCAGACGCTGTAAGTATAGAATATGCAATGAAAATCAATCTCAATAACATAACCACTCAATGCGCCTATGCTTACACATTACAGGGAGGAAACAAAAGAGAGCGAAAACGTCGAACTGATTGAAGCACCCAAGAAGAAGTTGATCCCGGAACCGACCGAAACGTCCGTCCAGGGCAAGGAAGTTCACGTATCGCAACAGAAGCAAACACAGAAGGAGGTGTACGATGACAAAGAAATCATCCGTAAAATCACCGCCACGGAAACGACCGAAATGGAGCACAAAGGTACGACGCAAGAACGCGTGGTGGAAGGACCGGTACAGCCGACCAAGCCACCAGTGTTCACTCGTAAGATTCAGCCGTGCCGTGCATTCGAAAACGAACAGGCACGGTTCGAGGTTGAGTTCGATGGAGAACCCATGCCGACAGTGCGATGGTTCCGCGAGAACTTCCAAATTAACAATTCGGCAGACTTCCAGATCCACACGTTCGGTACGAAGTCGGTGCTGATCATTCGACAGGTGTTCCTCGAAGATTCGGCCGTGTTTGCAGTGATTGCGGAGAACCGTGGAGGTACTGCTAAGTGTAGCGCCAACCTGGTGGTGGAACAGCGCCGGCAACAGGGCCGTGGCGGAGTGATTCCGCCGAGCTTTGTCAGCACGATTAGCGACACGACGGTAACGGCCGGACAGCTGGCGCGTTTCGACGCAAAGGTAACCGGTACGAAACCGCTCGATGTGTACTGGCTGAAGAATGGCCAAAAGCTCACGCCGAACATCAAATACAAAATGCTCGAGGAAGATAACAACTACACGCTGTTGATCATTGAGGCGTACGCAGAAGATGGTGCGAAGTACGAGTGTGTTGCCATCAACAGTGCCGGGGAGGCACGTTGTGATGCGGTCTGTACCGTGGATACACCCGTGACGCCCATCATCGAGAAGCCGGCCACTCCCGGAACGGAGCGTCCTCCAACATTGGTTGAACCGCTAAAGGACAAAACGGTACCCGAGGGACAATCGGTAGAGTTCCGTACTCGAGTCACTGGCAAGCCGACACCGACCGCGCAGTGGTTCAAGGGCGATAAGCAGATTAAACCCTCCAAATACTTCCAAATGGGCAAGGATCGAGATGCGTTTACGCTGATCGTTACCGAAGCGTTCCCGGAGGATGAGGGACAGTATCTATGCATCGCGTCAAACCCGGGCGGTGAAGTCCACACCACTGCCACGTTGAAGGTGGTCGCCCCAGAAATGCCCGATGCCGGACCAAAGCTGGGTGAGATGAAAGATTGCATCGTGGACGAGGGTTCGCCGGCTCAGTTCAAGACAACGATTGTTGGCAAACCAACCAAAATGACCGTACAGTGGTTGCGTGAAGGTCTTCTGATTCCGGAGTCACCCGATTTTCAGGTAAGCTATAATCCACCCCTGCGAAATTGAGTTACCGATCATTATAATAATTTATCTCCCAAATGTGCCATACGGCAGCTCATCTAATAGCCGTTCGTTTGGAGTTTGATTCTGTGCCAGAAGTGTGACCGCGAACGATGTGTCTTAATTAACGTCGTTGGATCATCGCGCTGGAACAAACAGAACTAGCCACGATCGATCTAAAATTGTTGGCACACGTGTTTGATGATCTTGTTAAATGTCACACCCACCAGATCTGAGCGAGTCATGTTCGTTCCGTTTGACCTCACTTTCCATTTGGATATTTTTTACGCTTTTCCGATCCGTTCCGCTGACAAACGGGGACAGCTGCTGATGGGCCCATGCCAAGGTAGTAGCCATTTAATTGCCTTGGCAGACATTTTGTCTCTCATCGGTCGGCTTGTTTGTCCGTCAACACTCCTACGCGTGCTCTCGTGTAAAGTTTGTTCGATGTGCGTTGAAACCGTTTCGAAATTGTGTTGGCAAACGTCCCAATTGCAAACATTGCCAATGGCGGTTTGAATCCAAATTTGACAACCTTAACCCATGATTACTAATTGAACTCTGTCTCTCGGTTTCTTTCTACATTTGCTTACCTGTTAAAATGACCTTGTTGCTAATGCTTTTCCAATGCTGGCATTCTTCTTTTCTCTACCGCCATCTACAGATGATCAACGAGGGCAACAATGCCGTGCTTCTGATCGGGACGACCTACGAGGAGGACTCCGGTACCTTCACCTGCCGTGTGACCACATCCGCGGGGCAGGTTGAAACGTCCGCCAAACTGATAGTCAAAAGTAAGAATACTCAGTAGAACCAAAACAAAACCAACCAACCTGCAAAACAAAACAGCAAAACACCATCAGTAAATAATTTAGTCCTGCCACGCGTTGCAAGCTGTGTACATCCTTATACCCGCCCCCCCTTCAAACTACTCTCCATTACTTTATACACGCCTCTCGGATATTTTATTCGAACTCATAAATGTCTTTAGCTACACGATCGGTAAGCGTCAATCCCGTCTTCCGATAATCAAACACCAGCGAACCCGGCGGGATGTTTTCATGGACGGACAGATTGTTGTTTTGCTGTTGTGCTACTTTGTTTGTTTGTTTATAGTCTAGCCTTTACTGTTCCCTTCCCATTACCGAGATGGGTGTTTGCGCTCTAAATTCTGCTGCTGCAGCTCTTTAGTACAAGACCATTATTAACCCAAAAAGTAAAGCATCGTTCAAGTCTTGTACCAAAAGCAGAAACTCGCGGCAAAATGATACCATCTTGCGGACGTAACGAGCATACAGCAAAGGATACAGGATGATGCTAATTTCTTGCCACAATGACTATCACGCAAGATGCAAGCGTATATTGGTTGGGCAATAGCTCATTAGCTAATGTTAAAATGACATCCGATTCTTAATAGCTAAAGAAAGAGTAGAGCTATCAGAGGGGGACAGTGCAAGTGCATACATCACAAGATAATTGCGCAAAAAGAAGAGTTACAATACCGATACATTCAGATTAGTAGAAGCACGTTGAGTTGGAAAAGCAAGAGTGAGAGGCCAAAATGAAGAGAATATCTATTTACATATTTATAATACCGCGCCATGTTTTTGATGCTGTTTTTATACGTCTAATAGTACACCTACATGATATATAGCTTTGCTGATTTTAATGATCGAATTAACTGACAATTATACACGACGCATAATTAGGCCAGCTTAGTTTTTTATAGCTTGAGGATATGTTAACACAATAAAAAAGGAAGGCTAAAGGAAAGGAAAGCGTTTTGTCACCAGTAGGGGACGCGGCACACTGGCCCACACATGAATCCTCCATCCTCCGCAAAGCAGACGAACGAATTTTGATAAGAAGCATTATACCATTTGTTCCGTAGGTAGATGGGCAAACCACTATCTATCCTCAGCAACACAATATCTTGATACCGCAATGATCGAACTTGTACAACACATGCACACTAGCACGAGCACACGATACGAACGGGGAACGAGATCCCATCCACCGGGGATCTCCTTCCCACGAGTGTCTTCGCTATTTTTAGCAATGAAGATAGATCGAATGACACACATGCGTACACATGCGAGGAATCGTTTTGTGTTAACCGGCACCACCGGTTCGACTCCGTGGCCATTTCCAAATTCCAATAGTTGTGTGCTCCCGGGAGTTGATCTTCTTCCCCCGGGGGGACAACGCGATGGACAACCATTCGCGATCGCCTTCTCCAACCCGGTCTTCATAACTTCTCCGTTAATTCGTGAAAAATTAAACTACCCCGACAGTGTACGAATCCAACCCTGTACACCATCCGTTGTGAGATTGGCATCAAGTGTAACGTCCGGCATGATAATGTTCGGCTTATAGAAAAAAAAACAGTACATTCGCGCAATGTACGGATTGAATAATCAATCCCATTTCCATTTCTAATCACTCTATTTGAATTATTCTTCGGAAAAATCACAGATACACCACAAGTCTTGTACACACATACACATTTCCCATGCTGATCCTCTCCTTCCTCCACATGGGATATACATAATTCACATGTCGTCGACCCATCGTTCGTTCGTTTTCTTTGCGGGTGGGAGGCCGAAATGTATGCACCAAAAAACAGTTCAGTATCTTCCACCGTAACGCGGTCGGTACGCTCACCAAGATTAATAGCCAGCGTCCATCACAATGTCTTGAAAACATTCATTCGGCTATGTGAAGACCATCGACGTCACATTCATGGCCGTCCCGTGTGAAGATGCATTCTGACTTTTGATGAAGAATTTTGCAACGTCCCTGAGCGGTGTGTCGTTATGCATCGCTCTGGTAGGCGAATCTCGACATCAAGAGCACCACTAAAAAAAGAAGGAATAATAACGATGCCTACCCTAATTATACATGGCCTCTCGTCTTGGGCATACGGTTGCGTACCGTGTGCAGCTCGAATGCGATTTTGAGCGTTTGTGAGTTGTAAAGGTGTGAGCACACGTTTGGAATATTCCAACATCGGGTGAGTCAACGCTTCGCAACACCGTTCGTAGGCCACATCTCCCGAATTGCCGGTGCGTTTATGCTGTGCTGAGGTGAGCGGACGCTGATGACAAGCCTGACGTGTGATGGTTTGGTGCACACCCCATCGTGAGGCGTGAGTTTTTTCACACGGCAAGAAACGGATCGTTCTAATTATAGGACGCCGTGTGCTCCGTGTGGCGTTCTGTTTAACGGCCACATCACCTACGTCGACCACATGGTAATCGTGTGTTTGCACACGGAAAAGCATCGCGTCCCGCACGCTTCCCGGAAGACACGGAGAGATCCGCCTCTGGAACATGAATCATGTTGACCTTCGGGTTGAGGTTGGGAGTTTTTAATCTTTTGGTTTAACTGCAGGGCGCGCATGTATTTTTTTTATAGTACAAGTTCTTTCGATTGATTTTCGGATGATGAGTGAAGGCGCACTGTAATTAAAGGCTGCTCGATTTGCTTTTCGTTGGTGTGTATTCGGAAGTTTACATTCAAGATTCAGTAGTTTACTTTATTGCGTATGAAAGATAAAAACCAGAACAACATGAGATTTATTACTTTTATTACTTACCTTTGGAGCGATCGATATCATTACGGTGAAAGATACAGAGAGTGATTGGCAAAAGGGAGCAAGAGATAGGCATTAGTACCAAGAATAGCAGGCACGGAAAATGGTGTGCAGAAGTTGGAAATTGAGTTGAAGTTCAAGAAGGATGAAGACAGGATAGCGTGCAGGAAACAATTATGTAACCCCTCCCCCCAGAAAATGCTTCAAATTTTGTGTGGCGTCTAGTGCTTCTTCGAGCTGAATAATTAGCAATAAAGATTTCATTACTAAAATAGATTTCGTTAGCACAAAACCCCTCGCGCTCAAGGAGGGCATTGCAAACAAGTAAAAGCGGTCGAGAGGAATGATCATTCGAATCTGGTACTGAACATAACAAAAAGAGAAATGGATAGAACATGAACACTGTACGGCATGGAGCGTGTATCGAACTATAGCCATCCGACTTGATCTTTTGTAAGATTTAGAAGGATCGATCGATCTCTATAGCATTTGCTCGTTTGCATTGTTCCGTTCCGGCATCGGCTGGTAAACCATGACATGTAGTAGATTTGCCGATATTCAAGGTATTCTAGAATATTCTCCGGGTTTCTGGTCGGACAGTCTGAACCATCGCGTTACTTAGTAAACACATCCCGAGAGTCAGTGGTTGAGTCACTCCGTTAGAACACAATGACGCTACCCACGCGTATACTGAGGTCGTGTTTCTAAGGCTTGTTTTTGGACGATGACGTGCCGTGTGCTATTGTTGACGATGCCTAACCGGGTCGCTCAAATGTTGTTCAGGATCGTTGTTTGTAGACTTGCATTGCCGTCGATGTATGCACTTGCCCCGTTGAGATATCTGATTCCAATGGCCGGTTCCTCATGGTAGATTAGGTAGTAGTAATTAAAAGTCTTCAATTATCACCATTCAATAGGGCCTCCTCCCGTCCAACTGACGCGAACTCGCCATCACATGTATCCTGTTCAAAAACGAAACGAAATTCAAGACATTAGTCAGGATGAACTTTAAGCAACCGTCCCCAAAACTGAATTGCTGCAGGCGTCCTCAAGATGGTTGCAGTTTGGATGCGTACAAGCCGCTTGTTTATGGCATCAACAACCGAATCAAAACAGAAAAAGCCACAACACAAAATGCCAAATTTCTTGTGTGTTTTTAAAAAATCGCTAAAAATAGTCCTTTGTTTCGTTTGTGGTTTTTCTTTTGACAAAATGTCGTCGTCCTTTAACCCGCTCCTTTTCTGCTAGTGTGATACAGTGCCTGTTTGCTTCTTCACCGCTCGTATAACCGGGCGAATGACCCCGAATGTTCTACGAAAGTCAAAGGCGTGCAACACGCTTTCAAAATCTTTATCATGATGGCGCCCATCTGGCAAATGTAATAGATCTTTCTGTGCTTAACGCGATACAGATTTCTTGCAAGGAGACCGTTTACCCTGAGGGTGACAATAAATTAACGCTGCAGCAATTTGTTTGGTAACAATACAAGCTTCTGAAACGGTATACTTATCTTGTCAACTCGTGGCAGACATGTAGGATCTTGCGCCGCCATTAACGCCCTGCTGCATCGCCTGACAGCTGCATGCAGCTAGAGGCTCCTGCCCCTATTACCGCATGCACTACTGATCACTCGGTGTTATACTTGTTGTGTTACGCTTTCAATAGATGTGTATTCTCATCGCTGATGTTCGGTGGTTGAAGTCTCGAGCAGGACGATTTAATAAGCTTAGTCTCGTGTACACAGCGAGCAGAGTAGAGCGCGATCGATGAACTAGGGAACGATCGTGGGTGCGTTCGCTTCCAGCACTTTTTCCGTTGTTATAGCTTGTCATGTTACTTCGCTTTAGTTAAGATTTATTTATTAACAAATTAAACAAAACACTCAGTGTGTATCACTTAAGATGACTTAAACGCGCATTAACAAATAGGTTTTGTCCTTTCCCTTCCCAATCCCAGTTTGTCACTATGTTGCGCGATCAGAGACTAATTATATGTATGTTTTTATACGTTTGTAAGTAAGCAATAAAAACCGAAGTGAAGAGCAAAACGTTTGTAACAAAACGAGAAAAAAAATCACACGCTCACTTCATTTAAAATGGTTCTGATTCCATTCTGACATTTATCCCGAACCTATATCCACTTTCCCTGCTTTGTTCACTAACTCGAACCGATCGCTTGGGAACTGAAGTTCTAAAGCCGCAATGGTGACACAAAAATTTAGTGAATTAAGGAAACACTTTCGTTTCGGCAGGACAACAGTGTTGACAAACATGTCATGCGCGTCACCTCCTACACACAATGGACCTCACAACCACACCGCATGACACCAGGAAACGAGTTGAAACGTCATGCGATTAGAAGCTCCCCGAGCTCAATTAATTCTACACTCGATGCCTCTTTCAAATCCCCCTATCTTCCGGAGTTTGTTTGGTGTCCCCTCTGCCACGCGGTAACTGTTCCGATCCAGCCTTTGAAGCCCTTGCCCTACCTGGACCGAACCGGTTCACAAACCGTCCAACCGAGCTAACCACTCTATGTCGACTAAAGTGACCGATCGGTTGAAAAGAGAGCGCCTAGTGTCTGCACTTGGGGCCTAATGTCGTCCCACTCGGCGCATGCGCACCAACTTCCGGTCGACCACTCACCAGTGAGATATTTTAAGAAATGCCGAAAATAATTAATAAGGGTCACTCACGCTCATCCCCACGATCGTGGTGTGGTGGTTCTGCTCCGGTGAGAGAATCGCACACGCGAACGGGAACGAACACTAACGCCGGAGCTGGTATCTAAAATTAAACGCGCGACGTTCGCCCTGGTCACTTTCGAAACGGTTCGACAGCCATTGTGGCTAATTCCCCAATTTTTGTTTTTTTTTTTTTGACGAACCGGTTCATGGTTTTAACCCCCGGGTATTTCGGATGCTGTCAGTGCTTGTCAACTTTGTGCCGTACGTATTCCCCCTTTGCACTACTAAGCGGGGCTGAGTGGAAGGATCGTCTTCCGACATGACACATTCAACGCACAATTGTCCGCAGTGGGGCGATTTATGACCCCATTTCCCGCAGTTGAAACCGAGGACTCGAGTGCACTCCCTCCTCGCTACGAACAAGCATACAACCTGCGGGAATATATGTTATAAGTACCTTTTCGTCTCCTATCTTACCACTTTTCGACACTGACTTTCATTTTGCATGCATGATAACAAGAAGCGTTGTACGGGTTTTTCCTATTTTTTTTTTGGTTCACTTCGTTGATCCTTCACAGACGCAACGATAAAGCTCGAGCGCAACTTATTTTTGATGCAATATGAGACGACTCGTGTCTTCTCTTGTTTGGGTTGATTTTGGGACATTTTCCACTAGACAGGAAGCTCACTCAGCTCGAGTGATAAATGTCTAACAAAATTTACAAGATTAGCGTTAATCGTGGGGAAAAATGTTGTGAACGTAGGTCGGCCTTCTAGTATCTGCTAGGTGGGAAGTCTCACTAAGTGGTAGGCGGAATAGCGGGGATAATTTGCCGAAATGAAAAATTATTTATACGGCTCCCTGTCAGCGTAGCAATCCGCCGACGGTGTGTCTCGTGGGAAGAAGAAAAGGTTGCATGACAATGACCTGAGAGTGTAAATATTGAATGGTTCATTCATGGTCTCGTATTTCATGATTTTGTCCTAAATTGATTACACAACGCTTGATAACAATTTACACTGTCGATACATGGGAGGTAGTAGACGTTGTAATAGACTATACAATCTAACGTGGTACTAACACGTGACCGAAACAACGTGTCTCTTCCGTGTTACCTATCAAAATTGGAGGTGTCCTAGCGACGGGTGTCCGAAATTGTCACGGCTTTGCACATTACTCAGAAGATGTTTCCGCAGCACAGTGAATCATGCGGCTGTTGTTGTTTCATCAACGAGATAAACAAAACAGATGACACACAAACTAGTCATCGAGGCGGACGCCATTTGCGGACCATGACTAATCGTTTGTGTTGCAAAGTGGCCATCAACTTGATCTAGACTCATTTCCCTAGCCATGGAATGTTAATTGAAGGACTTTTTTAAAAAGAACTAGCTCTTGATGTAGGACACCACGAGTCTTCCCACGCGTTACTGTTTCTCGACCATGTCCAAACTACGATGCATTACGCTAAAGAACAACAACATGAGTCGAACACCAACAGGGTTTCTTAACGATACATATCTGCGACCAAGAATTCATTGCTCGTGCAGGTACAATAATGACAGTACCATTAAATTCCACCAAGCATGACGAAACTGCTTCACTGCAAATGGCCATATTGCACACCACTTTTAACGCCAACCCCCTTGATGAGCTAATCCAGAAATTCCTGCCGCTAAAAATAACCTATCATCTCACCTTTGCAACACCTTCGTACGCTACGCAAAAATGCAAAAAAATAACAAACTGCAGTAAGACACACCACAAAGAATAGAAGCTGGTGAACACAACCGTATACAACCTCCTAACGCCATCTGTTTACGCTTAGCATTCCAACCACCCTTGGCATCCGGGAGTTGGAGTTGTTGGCTTCATAAATTTTGATTCCCTCTTAAATTCGTTTTACATTCCTCACACACGTGCCAGGAGGACGCGTGTGTGTTTTGCTTGGTGAAATGTAAGCATTGACTAACGTTGGCCTCGATACGATCGAACAGATCACAGCGTTGATCGGCTGCTAAATTATACACCTTCTCGTACTTTCCCTCTTCTATTTAGAGCGCCGAAAGCAGATGCGACAGGTGCACGGTGCCAAAGAGGTACAGCTCCAAAATCAACAGGATGTGCAACAGACGCAACAATTTTCATCATCCTCTAAGGCGACAGTACTCGCCCAGGGGCTGAGTGATGGATCGTATGATAGCAGCACCGGGACGAGCGAAGTAGACACCGAATTCGTCCCACAAGGTGACGAGAGTCTTCCCTGGAGACGTTCTCGAAGCTTATCCCGCGGTCCCACCACTACTACTGCTCCCTGGCGACGTGCGTCTCAGGATCGCCGTACATCACGCGACCGATCGTTGTCGATCGATAAGCGGGAAGAAATAAAACCATGGACTGCAGAGGTGGTGAAACTGAAAAAAACCACCAAAGATCGAAAAAAAATCGAAAAAGAAAAACTTGAAACGGTACAATTAAAACCAACCCAAATCCAGAAGCCACAGATTCAGCGGGAGCAGCTGGAAAAAGTCGAACTGAAGACGGTGAAACGCGAACAGCAGGAAATATCCGAGCATCACATGGAAGAGATGGTTCAAGCTATTATCGGCGAGAAGGAAGACATCGATCATGTGGACTATCATGTTCAAAAATTGCGACATGATGAGGATATATCCATTCTTGAAATCCAACAGCAAGTAGATGAACTAACACGTAAGGATTCGCAAAGGGCTGAAGGTGTTCCCTGGCGTAGAGGAGGAGCTAAAAAGGAACAAGCTCAAATGGGCAGGGAACAGTTTGTAGAGACCGACGAAAGCACTATGCTTAAGGTGGATAGAGACGAAACCACCACTGAGCAAGAGCAACAAAAGCTTACCTTGGACCAAGGAGCTGGTGTAGCTTGGAGACAAGGTAAACGCCTCGAGCCAGAATGCCAACCTTATGCGCAGACAGAAACCTCTGCTGTGCTAAGATTAGATCGTTTAATCGAGCAAGAAGGGAAGCAACCACAAGAACAAACCGAGCTTCAGCCAGCTCCATGGCGCCGAGGGCCGAAAGTAGCTTCGATCACACCCGTGCAAATAACCGAACAGGAAGATACTGCAAAGCTCGTTGTGGAGCAAACAGAGCAGGAACTTGTACAAGATACGAAACCCAACGAACAACCGGTAGCCTGGCGAAGAGGACCTAAAATCCCCACAGAACCAGCGCCGGAAGAGCTGCAACCAGAAGTAGAAGAGCGTCCCGAAACGCAACTTCCACCATGGATGCGTGGACGCAAACCGGGACCGAAACGAGAAATACCGAAACCACCAGAGCCGGAAAAGGTTGAACAGATTATGCTTAAACCTACACCACGTCAATCGAAGGAGCTTCCAAAAGAGACTATCGAGGAGGTTTCGCTGAAACCAGTACCCAAGAGGGCAACTGTGGAGGAAGTTCCTGTTGTGGAGCAAGAGGAAGTCGAAGAGAAAACGGTTAAGATCGTTAAGAAGAAAAAGCCAAAATCTGGGCCACAACAACAGAAATCGTTGGAGAAACTGGAATTTACTCCCACAGATGTACCCGAGATTGAAAAGATGGAACTACCGGAAAAGTTGGACGAATTAAAACCCAAGGAGCCAGAACAAGAGGCTGAAAAGCCAAGCTGGCGTAGACAACAAAAGCCAAAGCCGCAAGAAGAAGTTCCGGAGGAAAAACAATGGCCCACGGGTAAGAGACGTCCTCTTCCAGATGAACCTAAGGAAGAGGTGGTCCTCAAGCCAATTCCTCGACCAACGAAAGAAGTAGAACCTAAGGTAGCAGAAGAACCCATTATTAAACCGAAACCAATCCCAGAACTCGATGATAAACCTGAACCAGAGCAGGAACTAGACAAACCCGTTGTACCAGAAGAAGACACCAGTCTTCCACCATGGCGGCGGGGAAAGAAACTGGTTGAGAAGAAACCTATTCCTGCTCCAGCAGAGCCAGAAAAGGTTGAACAGATTATGCTTAAACCGACACCACGTCAAACGAAGGAGCTTCCAAAAGAGACTATCGAGGAGGTTTCGCTGAAACCAGTACCCAAGAGGGCAACTGTGGAGGAAGTTCCTGTTGCGGAGCAAGAGGAAGTCGAAGAGAAAACGGTTAAGATCGTTAAGAAGAAAAAGCCAAAATCTGGGCCACAACAACAGGATTCGTTGGAGAAACTGGAATTTACTCCCACAGATGTACCCGAGATTGGAAAGATGGAACTACCGGAAAAGTTGGACGAATTAAAACCCAAGGAGCCAGAACAAGAGGCTGAAAAACCAAGCTGGCGTAGACAACAAAAGCCAAAGCCGCAAGAAGAAGTTCCGGAGGAAAAACAATGGCCCACGGGTAAGAGACGTCCTCTTCCAGTTGAACCTAAGGAAGAGGTGGTCCTCAAGCCAATTCCTCGACCAACGAAAGAAGTAGAACCTAAGGTAGCAGAAGAACCCATTATTAAACCGAAACCAATCCCAGAACTCGATGATCAACCTGAACCAGAACAGGAACTAGACAAACCCGTTGTACCAGAAGAAGACACCAGTCTTCCACCATGGCGGCGGGGAAAGAAACTGGTTGAGAAGAAACCTATTCCTGCTCCAGCAGAGCCAGAAAAGGTTGAACAGATTATGCTTAAACCGACACCACGTCAAACGAAGGAGCTTCCAAAAGAGACTATCGAGGAGGTTTCGCTGAAACCAGTACCCAAGAGGGCAACTGTGGAGGAAGTTCCTGTTGTGGAGCAAGAGGAAGTCGAAGAGAAAACGGTTAAGATCGTTAAGAAGAAAAAGCCAAAATCTGGGCCACAACAACAGGAATCGTTGGAGAAACTGGAATTTACTCCCACAGATGTACCCGAGATTGAAAAGATGGAACTACCGGAAAAGTTGGACGAATTAAAACCCAAGGAGCCAGCACAAGAGGCTGAAAAGCCAAGCTGGCGTAGACAACAAAAGCCAAAGCCGCAAGAAGAAGTTCCGGAGGAAAAACAATGGCCCACGGGTAAGAGACGTCCTCTTCCAGATGAACCTAAGGAAGAGGTGGTCCTCAAGCCAATTCCTCGACCAACGAAAGAAGTAGAACCTAAGGTAGCAGAAGAACCCATTATTAAACCGAAACCAATCCCAGAACTCGATGATAAACCTGAACCAGAGCAGGAACTAGACAAACCCGTTGTACCAGAAGAAGACACCAGTCTTCCACCATGGCGGCGGGGAAAGAAAGCAGGCCCGAAGCGAGAAATCCCTGCTCCCGAACCTGCTGTCTTGGAAACGGTCACACTAAAACCCACACCGAAGCGGACTAAAGAATTACCTCAAGAAACAATGGAAGAAGTATCCTTGAAACCTGTGCCTCAGCAAATGGAGATTGAAGATGTTCTGGCCGATACGGTGTCAGTTGCTGAGGTGAAAGAAATCGTCCCAAAGAAAGTAAAGAAACCAAAACGAAAGGAAGAAATTGAACTTTTGGAAATGCCAGTCTATGCGAAGATTCCAGAACAGGAAGACGTACAGTTGGAAAAGACGGAATATGCCGCTCAAGAGATGCCTAAAGAACAGGAATCAGGTCCTGAACAACCGCCTTGGAGAAGAACTCCGAAGAAGCCGAAGCCAGTTGAAACGGAAGAGCAAGAAAAGAAATGGCCTACCGGTAAGCGACGTCCTGCAGTAGAAGAGCCCGAAGAGGAAGTAGTGTTAAAACCAATTCCAAAACCAACTAAAGACGTCGAACCAGAACCAAAACAGCAGGCTACAATCCAACCGAAGCAATCGGAACCTGTACCAAAGGAAGCATCACCGGAACAAACTCCATGGCGCCGTGGAAAGAAGGATAAGCCCCTTCCCGAAGTAGAGGAGCCAAAGGAATGGCCGAAAGGAAAACGAAGACCTCTGCCGGAAACTCCACAAGAGGAAGTAGTACTCAAACCGATACCTAAACCGTCGAAAGACGAAACTCCAAAACCGACCGAAGAACCAACAATTATACAGCGGGAACCTAAGCTTCCAGAACCGGAACAGTCAAAACCTGCACCATGGCGTCGTGGAAAGAAGGAACTCCCCATGGAGGAGGTCCATAAGGAAGAGGTTACGCTTAAACCCATCCCAAAACGCGTTGAACCAGACCAAATGGTTCAGGAAGAAGTTATTCTGAAGCCAGTTCCTGCGCAAGAGGCGGTAATCGAGGAAGTGCCCGCGCCACATGAACTACAGCCCGTACGTGATGTGAAGATTGAAGAGACGGTCACAAAAAAAACGAAACGCATCAAAAAGCAAATCATCAGACCAAAGTTCCCTGAGTCGGGTATTGCAGAGGTGGAAGAATCGATAACATTTGAAGAATCCGAAGAACCGGCACGAGTGGCAGAAACGATCGTTGATATTGTACCAGAGGAAGTGTTGGATCTCATTCCCGAGTTGGCACCGCGTGAAACCGCTAAGAAGCGAAAGTCGCGCAACAAAAAGCACGTTGTATTCAAGGAAGAACTCAGCACATTTGCGATGGAGCCCGAAGATGAAGATGAAGCGGACGAGGAAGAAATGGAGCAAGTACAGGAGATTTCTAGATCCAGCATAACGCTTACGCGTCCCGTTCCGGAGACCAAGCCAATGGCCGCACCCATTGAAGATGTTAACATTGAGGAACAGACTGAGTTCCGCAAAGAAATGGAGGTGCGAGTACAGTCTAACGTGGTGAAAAAGGAAAAACAACGGCGTGTGTTTATTGACGATAGTCAACCGCTGCCAGAACTGGAAATTATTACCCAGAAGCGCATCCAAGAAGTCACAGATAAGATCGCTGAAGAGGATATTCGCGAGGACCGTCTGTTGATGGAAACGACTCAACAGCATATCGCCGAAACCAAGATCCAAGAGCAAACGTTGAAGATTAGTAAACCCAAAGTCCAACCTCCCAACATAGTAGAGAAATTGCAGCCCCAGATATGCGAAACTGACAAACCGGTACTGTTACGCTGTCGCATTGAAGGCATTCCGTTCCCAACGGTGCAGTGGTACTTTAACGATACGATGTTGTTCGCCAACTCGGAATACATCATGAACGTGGTGGAGGATGTGGCCACTTTGGAAATCGCTACCGTGCAACCCTACCATGTCGGAATCTACACTTGCGAGGCTAAGAATGAGGCCGGCGTGGCTATCAGCAAAGCTAACATCATCGTCCAGGAGAAACCAGAGCATGGTGAAGCACCACGCTTTGTTGTTCCGCTGAAGATCGACCTGAACGCACAGAAAACGGTTGCGACCGTGACATGTCAAGTGGCAGGTATTCCCACTCCGAAAGTACGCTGGCTGCGTGATGATATAGAGATCATTGAGGAGGAGGAGGAAGAGATCGAAACATACTACGTAGAACAAACAGGACATGTGCGGTTGACAGTGAAGCAGCCGAAGCAGAACGTACCGGTTGTGTTTACCGTACTGGCGGAGAACAATTTCGGAAAGGCTGTGGGTAAAGCAAACGTGTACATCCAGTCGGTAATGTTGGAACGGGTGAAACCATCAGCAGTTGCTCCACAGATTGTGCAACCACTGGAGGCACAGGTTGTACGTACAGGCAGCACGCTTGTGTTCGAGTGTCGGTACACCGGCGTTCCTAAGCCCACTGTTAAATGGTTCCGCAATAGCAAAGAGGTTGTGGAAGAGGAGGAAGAAGTCATCATCACCAACGAAGAGTACTACAGCCGACTGGAAATTCGTCGAGTGACCCGTCAGAGAGGTGGCAAGTATGAGATTAATGTAACAAACGAGGCTGGCCAGGCTAAATCGTCTGCCTCCGTTGCTATCTCCGATGCTACTGACACTGACGAAGCCAAAGCACCGCGGTTCATTGAACCGTTAGTGCCGAAATTAATCGCCGAAGCCGAGGTATGCATTCTAGAAGCATCAGTCGAGAGCTATCCCACCTCAACCTTCCAGTGGTTCAAGGAAGGCACTGCCATTAAGTCGACCAATGAGCAGCGCATCGTTACGAAGGAGAACCGCTCGATTCTGATCATTGAGTCGTTCACCCGCAAGGATACAGGCGCGTATACGTGCCGAGCGGAAAATGTAGCCGGTTCGGTAACTTCTACTGCAACCGTCCAAACGTTGGACACCATCGAAACCGAGGAAGTTACCGAATACATATCACCGCGGTTTTTGGAGACAATCAAACCGACGCGTGTTATGGATGGAGAGCGGTTAACGCTCGAGTGTCAGGTGGTGGCTTTGCCGTTACCAAAGGTTCACTGGTACCACAATTCGCAGCTGATTCAAGAGACAAAGGACAAGCAGGTACAGCAGGACTCTACCGGGCGCTGTGTGCTCACAATTAGCGAAGTGTTTCCCGAGGATAAGGGTGAGTATACATGCGTGGCCACCAATAAAATCGGCGAGGCCATATGTCGCACTACTGTCAACGTAGAGCCGTTCGAGTATGTGCCCGACTCGGAGCAGTTCCGTAGTTCAGAAGAAGATTTGTTGACTGATAAGGTAGGTACCGGTATCGAATATCAGCCACTTTTCGTTTGTAATGCTAACTCTTGCTTTTCCTATGTCTTTCAGTCTATTTCAACACTCGAAGAGTATGCGGAACCGATCGAGTATGCGCCGCAGATTGTGAAACAACTGCCCACGATCATACACACGCAGGAACGCGAGTTGACCAAGCTAGAGGTGAAAGTACTTGCCCATCCGAAGCCCCAGATTCGTTGGCTAAAGATGGGCGAGGAGATTATTCCATCGGAGGAGTTTCAAATTGAGAACTTTGATGATGGAACCTCCATACTCATCATCAACGATATTTACCCGGATGACTCAGGAGAAATTACGTTCGAAGCACATAACGCACTCGGAGTGGCGCTGACAACTGCAGAACTGGTGGTGGAAGGTACTTATTTTATGGGTCTATTCTCATTTGAGACAAACATTTGAAGGAAAACCCCACCATCCTTATTTATTGGTGTTGGTGGATACTGTAGATATGCTTCACTAATATCGCTTTCTTCTTTTTCATGGTTCTAGAAGACTGTGTAGATAATAGTTTTGGCTTATGTCTGATATTCTCCAGGTTGCTTTCACTCCTCTAACGAGCTCTAATTTTCTTCGATCTTTATTTCTTCCTTTACAGCTTGTAGTAGTATTTACGAATGAACTGTATGCATTAATTTTCAATTTTCTCTCTTTATTTCTTTTCTATTTAAAATCCTCTTTCTTATTCCTCCTATTTCTCCTACAAATCCCGGAAAAACCTTCCCTGTCAACATAATCAAATAAAACACTACCGAACTATATCTATCACTTACTATATCTACTACATGCGTCATTTTCTAGAGACAGTATTTTAAAACTCATTCCAAAACGCACTCACACCATTGCAAGATCAATAAAACAATACTTCATGATAGTCAAGCTCCACAGTATCATACACTGGGTACTCGCCAGAGCACATCACTGCAAGGAACTAATACTTAATCTCTTGTACGCTTGCAGAAATTGTCGGAACCAAAGCGTATCGCAAACCGGAATGGGTACAGCATATGGAAGAACTGAAGGAGGCACTCCAAGGTAAAATATCTCCCTACCGATACCGACGTATTTCGCATCAGCACAATACGTCGAAGTATACTTGGATCAGTTTCTCAAAATTTAGTTCACCTTCACAACCATGCACAATTTCAAATTCACTTATTCATGTTCACCATCGATCGGTTAACGACCACCACAATCTACCAGTTGAAGCTACCACAATCTATTACGATATGCTTCAACTACGCTTCAAGTAGACTGTTTTTGTGCATGTGCATCTGTTTTTGTGTATGGTGTGAAAGCTATTGTTAAATCCTTTTATACTCTGTTCTTTATGTTGTTCTCGAGTTTATGTTTGTGTCTCATTTTTTGTCGAATGAAACGTAAATCGTAATGTGCAAATTGTAATGTACCTTATAAATTTCACTAAAACTTTACAAGTGTTCAACACCTTATAACGTTGCTATTTGTAATATTGGTATGGTTTTTGTTTACTAACACCGTTTACACCTTCTTTCACACGCAGAAAGTAGCACCGAAGAGTTGGATGAATTTCTGCAGTTGGAAGCGTACTGTCGTGACAGTCCTCCTACTAGATAAAAAATAGCCAAAGATGCATGCTTTGCTGTTCGACGTGTGTTCCACTACTAACTGTGTTGATGCATGCCGCATTTAGTGTTGTAATGTAAATACTTGTATAAATAGTATACGTAATTATTTGAGTTTACCCACCAACAAAAACACTTGTTCATCCTCTTCGACCATGAGCGTACACTACTCATCAAGGCATACACTGACAGGTGAGTATTGCACATAGTACACTTTGCATTCGCACTAGCTATGACACTTGGTGCAACCGTAAAATCATAGCAACTTCGCATTCCTTCTTAGCCACGCTAAAGACGTTTATATCGATGTATGCTTCTAGTTATTAATCAATACCTTTCCTACTCTGCATTTCTTGCCTTGGTGCTATGCAAATTGCGTAACAAACAACGTTTCAGCCTCTTATTCTACGCCATCGTACTCGGTTGAGATCAAAGATTCACGCGCCATGCTTAGTGAGAAGGGCTTCTTCGAGTGTCACTTCGCGGGCAATCCTAAGCCAGGTAGGACAATCGTTTTTCCACTGTGCATTCCATGACATGAATACAACATAACAACATAATCGACACAGATGAGAATCAATTACATATAGCCAGACATGTAGCTGGGCACGCAACAGGACATTCAATCCAACAAATGAAACAATCTCTGTTTACACCAGTAAATTCTGAAACCGTGCAAGCATCCTGGTCAACTCAAGTCACACGTTCAAAAAACTCCCGGTATTCTTAGGATCATACGAATCTTTGAGGGTTTGTTTAAAAAAACAATCTCTAAGTTTTAGTTCGAATGATTTGAAGTATGCTGCATCACAAAGAAAGAAACCGTGACACATGAAAGCATGAAACATCAACAATAGAAATCACTTCGACGAATGAAAACACAACTCGAACAATATGTAGGAAAATAGAAAGTCAATACACGGGATAATAGAGTTCCAGGTACAACTCACTGATTTCTAATATTCTAGATATACTGTGGTACCGTAATGGAAAGATCATCATAGCGAACGATCGAACAAAGATTCGCACGAGTGAAAACACTTCCACGCTCACCATCTATCCGGTGGAGGTATCCGACTTTGGTTTTTACAAATGTAAGGCCATGAACGAGGCCGGCACAACAGAATCTATTGCCAAGCTGATCGAAAGCATTGTTCCAACGTTGTCGGACGATGAGAAAGCCGAACTGGATGCAGCACGCAGTCCGAGACGGGGTAGTCGTGCTGGCGTTAAGACCGGAAAAGTTAACGACAAGATCGAGCTGGTAGTCGAGGAAACCGAGGAAGAGCGCCGTGCGAAGGCTGAAAAGCGCAAGAAGCGCGAGGAAAAGCGTAAACAGAAAGAGTCTCAATTGATCGAAGAGATTGTCCAGCAGGAGATGGAAGCATCCCTGAAGGAAAAAATCAAATTTAGCTCGGAATCGACAACCACGCTGACAACGAGCACCACCTCTGAGATGACGCAGGATGTGAAGCTCACCAAAGACCGTGCGACGGTGAAGTTTAAGGAGCACGTGGAAACACTGGTCGAGGAGATTGTGACCACCGAAACGGTTCAGGAGATCGAACGGATGGTCATTCACGAGAAGCTTGACGTTTCCGATGTAGAGAGTGTGAAAAACTCGGTTGAGGTTAAGGAAATCCTCACCAATCTCAAGGCTAGTGAGTTTGGACCGGGTGAAGCACCACTGCGTGAACTTGCCACGATTGCCTTCATGGTGAAGCACGGTGTAACAGTCAGTGAGATTACCAGCTTCTATCAGGCAAGCCACTTCCCAGCTCTGCAGAAGCCAGAATCACAGTCGGCGATGGTACTGCTGCTCGAACGCGAAGGATACGCCAACATCGTCACAGAGATCCTCACCGAGACGGATATGGACGAAACGCAGCTGGCAGCTACGGCCGGCTTCCGTGCATTCATGCGTATGATCGAGGTGAACCACGCGAGTGTGGAGGAGATCATCGCTCACTTCTCCCCGGACGACTTTGTCGTGCAGGAATGGAAAACGGAATCGGCATTCGAGGTGCGCTAGTCGACGCCTATATTATTCCTTCCGACCTACTAACAACGGCTCTGCTCATTCAAGCTCCCATAAAACTAGCATTACCCAATTCCTTCCTGATCCTTATTTTTTCCCAATACCTCCCACAACTCTGATCGTGCGATCTGCTATGCTTATACTATCTTTTCAATTCTAGAAACACGAAGAAACGCGCTTGATTTCGTCGAGTGAAGTGCGCACGACTGGTAATTGTTTATACCCACATCAACCTTTCCAGTACGGTCGATGCTAATAACGTGTTTTTCTATTTATTTTTTCTTCTTCAAAATCCGTTGGTCTAACTTTGTCAACGGGCGCCATTCTATTTCCCGCCAACAAATTAACTACCCGCTCTCGCAACTGTCGCATGAACTTCCAAACAACGCCCTTATGGCACTTTCGTCACCGCTCTTACGCTCTTACGGCCAATCTGCAGAGACTACCGTCCGAACGATGAAGGAACTGGACATCAAAGGTTTGCAATCATAACGTCCCATTCGCCTTCCCCTGTGCTCGCCCTACTCTTCTTTCCTCACTTGTATTGTGTTGTGTGTTGCCAACCGCCAACTCGTGTGCCCGCCCTGCCTGTGCCCGCTTGCTTGCAGAACTTATGGCCCATCCGGGCCATCGCCTACTCCAACTCCGTCTATCTACTTCTTGTACATCTTTTCTTCCTGCTTCGAGATTTCTCTTCGAATGCTAGTATATTAGTAGTGAACGTTCGTTTTTTTTATATTTTCATCGTTATTTAGAAAGCAAGATGATTATTTCAATTAGAACAGAATGCATACAGAACTTACCCAGTAGTTGCAAGTATTGCGATGTGTGATTTGCTTTAAAGAGCTGTAATATGCGTAGCTCAGCTTCGGCTAAGGAATAAAGCGTCTCTTTACCTAAAATAAAGATACGACGAATGGATCGTTCCTGGTATCTCTCAAACCGTAGAAAGATCTCATCACCATGAGCGAGCTGCTTTATGATGGATGTAATAAAATACTACTCGTCTATACCGTCTTCTGCAATTTTAACTTGCTTCAATGTTTGCAATTTCGCTGTTTTGCTGAATTTATGTTTAGCTTTAACCTTAAATGCAATGCTTCATTTATAGTGTGAAGGATAGATACATGACACCCGTGACACGTCGAACTGGACCACAACACGTTTTCGTGTAAGTACAAGCTACAATTTACCTCTACTAGCAAACCTTTCAAAAACGATTGCATCCTTCGGTTAAAAACCCATCTGCACCTCTGTCGAAGCTACTAGTTTGAAATGCCAACGTACCCTAAGATCTGTCTTTCCTCGGGCAAAGTAGAATAGTGTTGATGGAATGTTTGGAATGTTTGTTTCGGCGTCTATCGTTTTACGTTCTTCGCTACCGTCTATACTCTGCCTGTTCTACTCGCTGGTGCATTGCAAGGGTGGCCCAAATGCCAATCCATTACGCTGATGCTCGTTGGGGAACGACACTGTGGTTTCCCTATAATCAGCAACCGCCTGTTCGCCATAGTCTTCAAACACTAGTTTCTAGTCGTGCTATACGAACCAATGTAAGCCTGCGCATCCGATACATTAGGATCACCGGAATGGCTGTTTTGTCTTGCCTGTCTAATGATAATGTGAATGAGTTAGTTGCGAAGCCTCTTCACTATCTCTGTCTCAATTGGAACGAACTTTGTGGTGGTACTTGCACTGCACGAAATTAAGCATTTTCTCGTTTCTTCACAATCTGTCGTCCTTTTTCTACAATTTTCGTTTCTGTCTCTATAATCAGCTATCTTTAACAAACTCTGTCTTTACTTCACGTTTCACGAATTGATAACATCTCCTACTCTCGGTAGTCTTCAATTGAACACTCTGTTTTGTACCAACACACGTTCAGCTCTACTCTTACACATCATATTACTTTTCGGAGATCAAACACACATAATTGCACTGAATTATATTACAGTTCTGTACGGTTTAGAATAGTCCACACTGTTATTGTCCGACACATTGTGCGGCTCTGCTGCATAAATCCACTGAATCCTATTGTTCCACCTTCGCATGATTCCACAGAAACACCCGATCTCAGAGAAGACGCTCGTAGCACTAGCGGCAACACTGCGATTACCACCATCACCACGAACAACACCACTGTCACGAAGAAAAAACACAAAAAACTTCGCTCCGACAGGAGGCAACAGCACAAACACGAAGAAGAGACAGAGATTGTCGACAGCGAAGAATCGATCGAGGAACGCAGACGGCTATCACAGCAACGTCGAAGACAACCCCTGCAAACGCTGCGGCCTGTGCTGCCCAGCGAGGAGCAGGTTGTGGAAGAATTGGCCCCCGATTTTCTTACTTCGCCTGTACGGGAAACGCACAGCCTTCCTTTGGAAGTAGCGTCCGTAACAAGCGAATCGACCGTGTTGAGCCAGGTGTCAAACCTAGTCGAGCCTGATTCTACCGTCGGCACTAGTGCTACGGTGAAGGTCGTGCCGGAAACGGCATTAGTAACTGAGGAGATCTTTTTGTCCGAACGAGAATCGGACACGGTGATATTAAACAGTACGCGTTTAGCGACAAATCCGCACTACAAGCTTTTTGGTCTGAATGAGCCGGTTCAGGTTTCCGAGGTGAGTCCGCAGGAAAGTTCACTAGACCAGGGTATGATAGCCATGCCGCAGGAGGCCTTAGCCACTACCGATTTTGTACCCGTGCAACCGCTTGTTGTCAGCGAGTCTACGCCGCAAGATTCAACAGCTGTGTTGCTGAAAGCAATCGAGAATGTCAGCTGCGCTACGTTGCAACTTCTGACGCACGATGCAACTATTGTACAAGAAACCGTGTCGTCACAGTCTGAGCAAGAGTTATCGGTCCTGCAACGTCCAACACCCAGTCATGCATACTCCAACGTACTATCAAAGGAATCACTACAAGTAACTGAAGTAAGTCGTATCGAGAAGGAAGACATATTCGACGGTCATCTGAAATTACCTACCGTACAACCACACTACCAGATACTTCCTTCTGAGTCCATTCTGACTGAAGAGACCATCACACAGGACGCACCAAGCCGCTACTACCCTGAACTAGTCGTGCCTACGGAAAGTGCTCGTCCGGCTATTGTCGAACAGAAATCCTACACAACCGAAGTTATGAACGCTCCGGAAAAGGAGGACACCTATCAACCCGGTCGTTTACCTCCGCAGCAATGGGCTGATGTGAAACTGTTAACAAAAGAGCCGTTGTCCGTAACGGCACAACAAGTAGAGGAGTCTGAGATTGAGTTCTCGACTACACCAACAGTAAGCTCCTACCAAGCAATCGGTTCCGTCGCAATGTTCGAAAACCAACTCACGACGCAACTTGTTAATGACAATATCACCACGCAAGACTTGCAGGCTCTGCCATTCGAGCATAAACGCGCTAATGTGGAGTTCCTGGAGCGTACGAGTATCTCGGTGTCGAAAGTAATGAGCAATGAAGCTGAAGCATCTCTGGCACCGTTTACAGTTGCGGATTCCGCAATGGCACAGAGTACTCTTACCGCACTCAAACCGGTAAGTCAATCGATGCTGCAGTTTATCCACGAGAAGGAAACCCAGCACCAGGGAGCTCCTCGGCCCAACGAAGCTATTGCCTCCACTCTGCTCGAACCCATACAGAATCTTGCTGTCACTGAAATAGAGACAGCCGATACTGCCGGTCGATTCTCACCGGAAGCTGTGGATCGCTCAGAACAAGCATCAGCCAGCTTTGTTCCAGTGCAATCGCACACCGTCGCGATGGTGGAAGCGAATGAAAAAGAAGCTGATCTTGCCGCCAAAACACTCATGCCCTCGGCCTATGCTGAGACGCAGATTAACCTTCAGCATCAACTCGAAGTTGTGCAACATTTAACAGCTGAACGTGAATACACTTTCCAACCCGAGACCATGCCACTCGATCAAGTACTAAAACCAACGCCCACTGACAGTCTGAAGTCAGTGCTGATAGAGGAAACGATAGCCAACGTTTCCGCTGGTGATTTACAACATGTCACTCCCTCATCTCAGCTGGCACGTGTCGTACGTTCTGGTGAACACGAGGAGAAGATAGTTTCTGAAACGACCATCTATGAAACGCTACGTTCCCAAGAAGAAGTAGTGAAACCGAAAGAGAAAACTGCAGAACTTCAGCTGCCCAGTTTGGCGAATGAACTGATTGTGACGGAGGTTATCAGTGGGCAAATAGCGAGTGATGAATGTAAATTGCATGAGTTGGCAAAGGATCAAACGCTCAAACCCATCCCAACTCACTCGCTCAAAACGGTGCTGGTTGAGGAAACGGTTACCAGTGAAGGGGTGGAATGTTTGGATATTCAGCAGACATACGGCGCCACCACAGTTAGTGTGAAGGGTGACGAACTGGAAGAAACCATTGTATCAGAATCGATCGTATTGGAAGGTACGGTACAGTACACGATACCTGATACTCCCGCACAAAAGTCTGCCATTGCCAACGTTGAGCGTCCTGTCGAAGGATTAACCGTGACAGAGGTAGTATCGGAGCAGCGCGAACAGGAAGACGCAATACAACCTGCCAAAGATTGCTCAGCAAAAGCCATACCAACCGAAGCACTCAAATCTATACTCGTCGAAGAAGTACAGCTGTCTAGCCATGCCGATACACTGGAGGCTTTGGAGGCACACAGTTTTGGGGCAATCGTCATGATTGGAGATTCCCTTGAACAGACTACCGTGCAAGAGCTGCTAATCTTAGAAGATGTTAACAAACTTAAAGAGGATACTAAACCCGAGCATAAACAAGCGGAAGCACTTCTCCAGCCTCGCTCAGAACTCACCATAACCGAGGTAATCGCTGAAGATCGCGAACGGGAAGGTTTTGATGTGGTCGAAATAGCTAAAGACTATTCTGCTCGTTCCGTGCCGACACATACCCTCAAATCTATACTGGTCGAAACCACCGAAACGGTCGATTCGGTAGCTAACATAGTTGCACCCGTTATACCAGAGTATCTTGCTACATTGCAGCGTGATCAATTAGAAGAGAAGATTGTCAGTGAACAACTTGTGTTAGAAGGCGTTCATCAGTACGAACAAGAACCATTCTCCATGCGCCAAGCAGTTCCAGCTCTCGAACCAAACACCGAGCTGACGATAACGGAAGTAATGATCGAGCAGAAAGAACAAGAAAAGGTTGACGAGATGATGACCAAGGATGCACACGCGCTGTCAATGCCAACACACATGCTCAAAACGGTCACAGTAGAACAGGTTGAAGCGTCTGAAAGCCTTGATACCATGCAGCAACCCATTTCAGTCGAAAGCCTGGCAAGCGTACGCAGCGATCAGCTCGAGCAAATGGTGGTTTCGGAAACGATTCCTTACGAAGCCACTGCCGGTATGGTTGAAGAGAATAAACCGACGGGAAAACGTGCCGATTTGACGATTATTCCAATCAATGAACTTCTCGTTAGTGAAACCGTGCCTGAACAGAAGGAGCGGGAAGGTTTCAGTGTGGCGGATATCGCTCAGGATTATGTTGCGAAACAGGTACCGGCACATTCGTTCAAATCGGTCCTCGTGGAGGAAACTGTCGCCAGTGAAGATGCCTCCCAACTGACGCACGCGACTGATAATGTAACGAAAGCAACGACCCAGAGTGACGAACTGGAACAAACCACCGTATCTGAAACATTTGCCTTTGAAGAAACGCCTATTTTGGAAGCGACTCCGAAACCCGCTCCTAAATCAGCCGAATCTCTGTACGAACCGCAGATCGGAGTAATCGTAACGGAAATTAACACAGGACACAAGGAGTGTGATGGTTTCAGTGTGGCAGAGCTTGCCCAAGATCACACGGCCATACCAGTCGCAGGACATGCGCTTAAGACGGTCATAATAGAAGAAGTCTCAGTATCTGACACGATTGATCAGTTCAAGTCGCCACAGCAAATGCTCAGTTCAGCTTCTGTGCGTAGCGAACAGTACGAACAAACAACAGTACAGGAAACAACCGTCTACGAAGGATCAGAGCAGCTGCCGGTGGATGAGATACCAGCAGCAAAATCTGCCGATCGCACATTTGTACCCAACGCTGAGCTGGTGGTTACCGAAATCGTAAGCGAACAAAAAGAAAGAGAGGGATACAATGTGGATGACCTGGCTCGTGACCACACGGCAACAACATCGGTAACGACGCACTCACTCAAAACCGTTACTATTCAGGAAACACTGACGGAAGAACGCGTTGACAAGCTTCAAGACGAGCAGACAGCTGAAGCCACTTCCGCCACTTGTACAGACGACAAACTGGAGGAGACTGTAGTGCGGCAACCGCTTGTGCTAGAGACCATCGATAACTACACGATGGACTTCACTCCTTCGGAAAAGCAAGCGCTACCAAACGTAACGCCTATGACTGAACTGCTTGTGACGGAAGTAGTGGTGGAACAGAAGGAAAAGGAAGGCTACTCGGTGCACGATATCGCACAAGAGCATATTGTCAAAATACTTCCATCGCATACCCTTAAGTCGATCATCGTGGAAGAAGTGCAAACATCGGACGTTGTGGAAGATGTGGAGGAACTGCGCTCGGTCCTATTCAAAGCAAGTGTACGAAAAGAGCAGCTGGAATCACAAACCACCACGGAACAATTAGTACTAGAGGGCCTGGAGAAACTTGACGAACAACAAAAACCTACCCACAAATCTGCTACTTCTAACATTGAGCCCATTAGTGAGCTACTCGTGACAGAAGTCGTTACCGAACAGAAAGAACTGGAAGGGTACGATGTTCAGCAGATCGCGAGCAACTACAATGCTAAGGAAGTTCCTTCCCACACATTACGATCAGCACTCATAGAAGAAACACATGCCATAGATGATGTAAAACAATTCCTCGAAACACCAAATGCATCTCATGCCAAACCACTGGCGGATGAGATAGAGGAGCGTGTCATTGCGGAAACGGTTGTGCTGGAGAATGTTGACACACTTGAACAAGCAGGACAACCGGAGGAAAAATACGCGGAAACAGTACTGCCACGCCAAACGGAATTACAGGTCACGGAAGTGATCACGGAGCAGAAGGAGAAGGATGGATACAACTTATCAGATATAATAGTACAACAGTCGGTGAAAACGGTGACCACTGAACCGTTTAAGTCAATCACGGTCGAGGAAGTAGTGCTTTCAAATGCGACTGAGGATATTACTGATAAAGAAGCGGTACCCACCACGCTGGCCACAGTGCGGAGCGATGAACATCAAGAAACGTCCATTTCCGAACAGGTAGTGCTCGAAGCAACCGACCGTTTTGAACTACAAACTGTTCCAGAGAGCAAAACGGCATCCACCTCGATGCAGCCTCGTGAAGAACTGATTGTTACGGAGGTAGTAAGTGAGCAAAAAGAATCGGAAGGTTTCGATGTGCATGCAATTGCCAGCGGCTATTCGGCGCATCTTGTTCCATCACACATACACAAATCACTTGCGGTGGAACAGATTCATCCGGTCGAGATGCACGGCGAGATGAAGGCAGAATCCACAATTCCCACTGAGAATCGGGCATTGATAAACGAGTCGGAACATGAGCAGAAAACGGTACAAGAAACCATGGTTTACGAAATGTTATCAGAGAAACCAACAGATCAGACTCCAGAACAAATATTAGCAAACGTTGAAGTGCAACCGGTGCAAGAACTGGTTGTTACGGAAGTAGTCATCGAACAAAAAGAACGAGAGGGCTTAGATGTACACGCAATAGCGAAAGATTACACAGCTCATCCAACTACGGCCGGTTTACTTAAATCCATTGCAATACAAGAGGTACACTTATCAGATGACCTTGCCGAACTAGCTACAAGTATTCCTACCGCTACAGCTACTTCACAAACGGACAGCTTGCAAGAAATGAGCGGGTCAGAAACTACGGTACTGGAAGACATTACAAACATAGTACCAGCTGATCGTCCTACGGGAAAGACTGCCACAACAACCGTTCTACCAAATATTGAACTGCAGGTAACGGAGGTAGTTGTTGAACAAAGAGAAAAGGAAGGCTACGACGTTAAAACAATCGCTAAAGATGTCCATGCACAAACCCTTTCCGTTGCTGAACCAATGAGATCGATTGTAGTAGAAGAAGTCCATGCAAGTCATGACACGCCTAACCTATCAACGAAAGTTGACCAAAAGCAGGAGGCGACCACAATCAAAGATCATCTCGAACAAACAATCGTAAGTGAAACGTTGGTCTACGAGAATTTAGGACAGGAGCAAGATCGGCTAGCTCCGGTAGAACATCGAGCAGAACCGAGTTTGGATGCAATAACTGGAGTAACCATAACTGAAGTGATCACCGAACAAAAAGCAAAGGAAGGCGTTGATCTAACGGAAGTGGATAGTCAAAAGGCAAAACTTGTACCGAGTGATGCTATGAAGTCCATCACAGTCCTACAAGTGGACACACTTCAAAGTGTGTCCGATGTCCCGAGAGACCAAACACCAAAATCAAAGGCATTAATCAAAAGTGACACCATCGATGAAACGACCATCATTGAGACGATGGTTTTGGAAGACATAAACGAGTACAAACAAAATCTGGAGCTGACTGAACAAACGGCTAAGGCACTGGCGGACAAGGAAATCAAGAAGTCACTTCTTGTGGAGCAAGTAATGACGTTGCAGGAATCGAACTCGTTTATGCTGGACGGTGCTAAACCAGTTGAAGCATCCTTTACTCCAGAACAAATGCTGCAGACTACCGTAGAGCAGATGACCGTATTCGAGGGAATAGAACAGCTGACATCAACGCTCTCTATGGATCAAAAGTATCCCGTATTCGATATGCAAGGACTGGAGCTTCCCGTTCAAAGCACTGTAGATGTATCAGTTGCTTTGAGTAATTTAGCGCCAATCCAAGAGGCCGCGGTTAGTGCTAAGCCCATTCTCATGGAACAGCTTCCTGCGGCTTCCATCACGGAAACTGTGAGTCAAGACTCATACGGCAAACTATCGACAGCGAAGGAAACCACCGCTCAACAGGCGCAACGCAAGGTATCCAATTTATGTGTATCGTCTACAACCGAAACGGTGCTAGGTGAAGGGCTAGAAAGAACTGATTACAGTCTACAGTCGGAGGCCCAAACTGCGTTCATGAAGTTTACCGACATGACAGTTGCGCCCCTGCAATCCGAACCATACACATCTGATTCGGCACAGCTCCTCGAGGCGACCGCGCAGCCACGTAAGTTTGCCTCTGCGACGCTGGAGGAAGGTTTGAAGGCACCTGAATGTTTAGAGGTAGCTAGTAATGAACAGAGCGACGTCGCCGTAGACTTTGTAGCGTCTGGCAGACGAGCATCTGTTACCTTTATCACTAACCAAACGGTCAATGTTTCCGAAACGACTCTCGACGAGTACACAGATCGGATTGAGCTTGCTCAAGAGCCAGAACAACGGTTTGCAAGATTGACAGAATCTGCTTTGCTTACGTACGAGGAGTCTTGTCCTGTGATAGCAAAGGGTAAGTACTTAGCCGGAAATTTACTTTCGTACACACCATTTATCATTCCATAATAGCTGTAAGCCTAATCTATCTATGTCCAAACACGTACACGTATACAAAATGCTTAACAAATACAAGCGCACTTTCTCGAAACGCATTGTACAGGGCACGACGATTCTTTGTCGAAACAAGTTCCCAGTCTAACTTACAAAACACTCTATTGTCACTATTTCAACAGATCACACTGGCCACAAAACACGTACCACTACATCACACAGCAAACAGATCACAAGTCAATCCACCACACAACAAGAAGAACAAATCTCACACACTGAGGATACACAAAACATACTCATTACCGAAAACACGAAAAAACAACTTACAATGCCTGACGATGTAGAAAACATTCAAGTCGTTTATGATGCCGTCTATGATTCAAGTAGTCGTGAACTTCAACAGCTAGATGTGCAACAGCTCAAGCAAGATGAGGCAACCAGCGAGGAAGTACCTCAGGAAGAGGTTGACGAATTGATCCTCGCACAGGCTCCCTTGGAACAACCAGTTATCGAAGAGCTTCCCGAACATGTTGAGGTCGTTGAGACTGTCACCAAGGAGGGGAAACCCAAGAAGCAGGTCACCAAAACCAAGATCATCAAGAAGAAGACGGCCGCCAAGGTCGAGGAGGTGAAGATTGTGACTGTACAGCAGGACGATCAAGTACCTGAGACCACGGTCACAATGACTGAAGAAGAAACAGCTCCTCAGATTGTGCAAAGCACATCGGACGAGATGCCTATGATTGAGGTCGTCAAACCGAAGAAAAAGAAGGTGAAGACCATCCGGAAGAAGGGTGAAGATACTGATCGCATTGTCCAGAAGCTCCTCAGTTTGGAAGTCGAGAGCACTGAACCAGAACAATATCAACAACTCGATGACGATGTTCCCACTCTACCCATCATGCTTCAATCTGCTGTGGAAGCTCTAGAAATCGAACAGCTTCCCGAAGAGGTCAAGGTGACTGAAGTTATCACCAAAACTGGTCAAGCGAAAAAGCAGATCACGAAAAAGAAAACCATCAAGAAACGCGTCGGCCAGAAGGAGGAACTCATCGAAGTGGTCACTGTTGAGCAAGACGACATGGCTCCAGAAACTACCATTACTGTCACCGAAGAGGAGGTCCCGGATTCCAAGCCAGTGGATGACAAACCTAAACCCAAGAAGAAGAAGGTCAAGACCATCAAGACCACCGACGATTCTGACGATATCATTGAGCGACTCCTTAATCTTGAGGTACATAAAACTGAACTGGAACAGTACGAGAAAATTGACGTTGACCTACAGAAGCGTATGCGCCCTGTAGAGGAAACAACGATCGAGGAGCATCCAGAAGTCGTCGAAGAGGTCAGATCTGACTCAGGCGTAGTCAAGCAGAAGGTCGTCAAGAAGAAGATCATCAAGAAACGTGTCGGACCCAAGGAAGAGGTTACTGAGGAAGTTACCATACAGGAAGATGGCAAGCAGCCCGAAACAACGATCACGATCAGCGAGCATGAGGTACCTTACGAGGTTACAGAGCCTTTCGAGGAAGAGCTCAAACCTCTCGAAGCTATTGTGGATGTGTATCCCGAGCCTATGGAAGCTACTCTCAAGACGAAGAGTACCAAGATTATCAAGAAAAAGGTGAAAAAGCTCAAGCAAGGTGAGGCAACCAGCGAGGAAGTACCTCAGGAAGAGGTTGACGAATTGATCCTCGCACAGGCTCCCTTGGAACAACCAGTTATCGAAGAGCTTCCCGAACATGTTGAGGTCGTTGAGACTGTCACCAAGGAAGGTAATCCCAAGAAGCAGGTCACCAAAACCAAGATCATCAAGAAGAGGACGGCCGACAAGGTCGAGGAGGTGAAGATTGTGACTGTACAGCAGGACGATCAAGTACCTGAGACCACGGTCACAATGACTGAAGAAGAAACAGCTCCTCAGATTGTGCAAAGCACATCGGACGAGATGCCTATGATTGAGGTCGTCAAACCGAAGAAAAAGAAGGTGAAGACCATCCGGAAGAAGGGTGAAGATACTAATCGCATTGTCCAGAAGCTCCTCAGTTTGGAAGTCGAGAGCACTGAACCAGAACAATATCAACAACTCGATGACGATGTTCCAACTCTACCCATCATGCTTCAATCTGCTGTGGAAGCTCTAGAAATTGAAGAGCTTCCCGAAGAGGTCAAGGTGACTGAAGTTATCACCAAAACTGGTCAAACGAAAAAGCAGATCACGAAAAAGAAAACCATCAAGAAACGCGTCGGCCAGAAGGAGGAACACATCGAAGTGGTCACTGTTGAGCAAGACGACATGGCTCCAGAAACTACCATTACTGTCACCGAAGAGGAGGTCCCGGATTCCAAGCCAGTGGATGACAAACCTAAGCCCAAGAAGAAGAAGGTCAAGACCATCAAGACCACCGACGATTCTGACGATATCATTGAGCGACTCCTTAATCTTGAGGTACATAAAACTGAACTGGAACAGTACGAGAAAATCGACGTTGACCTACAAAAGCGTATGCGTCCTGTAGAGAAAACAACGATCGAGGAGCATCCAGAAGTCGTCGAAGAGGTCAGATCTGACTCAGGCGTAGTCAAGCAGAAGGTCGTCAAGAAGAAGATCATCAAGAAACGTGTCGGACCCAAGGAAGAGATTACTGAGGAAGTTACCATACAGGAAGATGGCAAGCAGCCCGAAACAACGGTCACGATCAGCGAGCATGAGGTACCTTACGAGGTAACAGAGCCTTTCGAGGAAGAGCTCAAACCTCTCGAAGCTATTGTGGATGTGTATCCTAAGCCGATGGAAGCTACTCTCAAGACGAAGAGTACCAAGATTATCAAGAAAAAGGTGAAAAAGCTCAAGCAAGGTGAGGCAACCAGCGAAGAAGTACCTCAGGAAGAGGTTGACGAATTGATCCTCGCACAGGCTCCCTTGGAACAACCAGTTATCGAAGAGCTTCCCGAACATGTTGAGGTCGTTGAGACTGTCACCAAGGAAGGTAAGCCCAAGAAGCAGGTCACCAAAACCAAGATCATCAAGAAGAAGACGGCCGACAAGGTCGAGGAGGTGAAGATTGTGACTGTACAGCAGGACGATCAAGTACCTGAGACCACGGTCACAATGACTGAAGAAGAAACAGCTCCTCAGATTATGCAAAGCACATCGGACGAGATGCCTATGATTGAGGTCGTCAAACCGAAGAAAAAGAAGGTGAAGACCATCCGGAAGAAGGGTGAAGATACTGAGCGCATTGTCCAGAAGCTCCTCAGTTTGGAAGTCGAGAGCACTGAACCAGAACAATATCAACAACTCGATGACGATGCTCCAACTCTACCCATCATGCTTCAATCTGCTGTGGAAGCTCTAGAAATCGAAGAGCTTCCCGAAGAGGTCAAGGTGACTGAAGTTATCACCAAAACTGGTCAAGCGAAAAAGCAGATCACGAAAAAGAAAACCATCAAGAAACGCGTCGGCCAGAAGGAGGAACACATCGAAGTGGTCACTGTTGAGCAAGACGACATGGCTCCAGAAACTACCATTACTGTCACCGAAGAGGAGGTCCCGGATTCCAAACCAGTGGATCACAAACCTAAGCCCAAGAAGAAGAAGGTCAAGACTATCAAGACCACCGACGATTCTGACGATATCATTGAGCGACTCCTTAATCTTGAGGTACATAAAACTGAACTGGAACAGTACGAGAAAATCGACGTTGACCTACAAAAGCGTATGCGCCATGTAGAGGAAACAACGATCGAGGAGCATCCAGAAGTCGTCGAAGAGGTCAGATCTGACTCAGGCGTAGTCAAGAAGAAGGTCGTCAAGAAGAAGATCATCAAGAAACGTGTCGGACCCAAGGAAGAGGTTACTGAGGAAGTTACCATACAGGAAGATGGCAAGCAGCCCGAAACAACGGTCACGATCAGCGAGCATGAGGTACCTTACGAGGTTACAGAGCCTTTCGAGGAAGAGCTCAAACCTCTCGAAGCTATTGTGGATGTGTATCCCGAGCCTATGGAAGCTACTCTCAAGGCGAAGAGTACCAAGATTATCAAGAAAAAATTGAAAAAACTCAAGCAAAGTGAGGCAACCAGCGAGGAAGTACCTCAGGAAGAGGTTGACGAATTGATCCTCGCACAGGCTCCCTTGGAACAACCAGTTATCGAAGAGCTTCCCGAACATGTTGAGGTCGTTGAGACTGTCACCAAGGAGGGGAAACCCAAGAAGCAGGTCACCAAAACCAAGATCATTAAGAAGAAGACGGCCGACAAGGTCGAGGAGGTGAAGATTGTGACTGTACAGCAGGACGATCAAGTACCTGAGACCACGGTCACAATGACTGAAGAAGAAACAGCTCCTCAGATTATGCAAAGCACATCGGACGAGATGCCTATGATTGAGGTCGTCAAACCGAAGAAAAAGAAGGTGAAGACCATCCGGAAGAAGGGTGAAGATACTGAGCGCATTGTCCAGAAGCTCCTCAGTTTGGAAGTCGAGAGCACTGAACCAGAACAATATCAACAACTCGATGACGATGTTCCCACTCTACCCATCATGCTTCAATCTGCTGTGGAAGCTCTAGAAATCGAAGAGCTTCCCGAAGAGGTCAAGGTGACTGAAGTTATCACCAAAACTGGTCAAGCGAAAAAGCAGATCACGAAAAAGAAAACCATCAAGAAACGCGTCGGCCAGAAGGAGGAACACATCGAAGTGGTCACTGTTGAACAAGACGACATGGCTCCAGAAACTACCATTACTGTCACCGAAGAGGAGGTCCCGGATTCCAAGCCAGTGGATGACAAACCTAAACCCAAGAAGAAGAAGGTCAAGACCATCAAGACCACCGACGATTCTGACGATATCATTGAGCGACTCCTTAATCTTGAGGTACATAAAACTGAACTGGAACAGTACGAGAAAATCGACGTTGACCTACAGAAGCGTATGCGCCCTGTAGAGGAAACAACGATCGAGGAGCATCCAGAAGTTGTCGAAGAGGTCAGATCTGACTCAGGCGTAGTCAAGAAGAAGGTCGTCAAGAAGAAGATCATCAAGAAACGTGTCGGACCCAAGGAAGAGGTTACTGAGGAAGTTACCATACAGGAAGATGGCAAGCAGCCCGAAACAACGGTCACGATCAGCGAGCATGAGGTACCTTACGAGGTTACAGAGCCTTTCGAGGAAGAGCTCAAACCTCTCGAAGCTATTGTGGATGTGTATCCCGAGCCTATGGAAGCTACTCTCAAGACGAAGAGTACCAAGATTATCAAGAAAAAGGTGAAAAAGCTCAAGCACGGTGAGGCAACCAGCGAGGAAGTACCTCAGGAAGAGGTTGACGAATTGATCCTCGCACAGGCTCCCTTGGAACAACCAGTTATCGAAGAGCTTCCCGAACATGTTGAGGTCGTTGAGACTGTCACCAAGGAAGGTAAGCCCAAGAAGCAGGTCACCAAAACCAAGATCATCAAGAAGAAGACGGCCGACAAGGTCGAGGAGGTGAAGATTGTGACTGTACAGCAGGACGATCAAGTACCTGAGACCACGGTCACAATGACTGAAGAAGAAACAGCTCCTCAGATTATGCAAAGCACATCGGACGAGATGCCTATGATTGAGGTCGTCAAACCGAAGAAAAAGAAGGTGAAGACCATCCGGAAGAAGGGTGAAGATACTGATCGCATTGTCCAGAAGCTCCTCAGTTTGGAAGTCGAGAGCACTGAACCAGAACAATATCAACAACTCGATGACGATGTTCCAACTCTACCCATCATGCTTCAATCTGCTGTGGAAGCTCTAGAAATCGAAGAGCTTCCCGAAGAGGTCAAGGTGACTGAAGTTATCACCAAAACTGGTCAAGCGAAAAAGCAGATCACGAAAAAGAAAACCATCAAGAAACGCGTCGGCCAGAAGGAGGAACTCATCGAAGTAGTCACTGTTGAGCAAGACGACATGGCTCCAGAAACTACCATTACTGTCACCGAAGAGGAGGTCCCGGATTCCAAGCCAGTGGATGACAAACCTAAGCCCAAGAAGAAGAAGGTCAAGACCATCAAGACCACCGACGATTCTGACGATATCATTGAGCGACTCCTTAATCTTGAGGTACATAAAACTGAACTGGAACAGTACGAGAAAATCGACGTTGACCTACAGAAGCGTATGCGCCCTGTAGAGGAAACAACGATCGAGGAGCATCCAGAAATCGTCGAAGAGGTCAGATCTGACTCAGGCGTAGTCAAGAAGAAGATCGTCAAGAAGAAGATTATCAAGAAACGTGTCGGACCCAAGGAAGAGGTTACTGAGGAAGTTACCATACAGGAAGATGGCAAGCAGCCCGAAACAACGGTCACGATCAGCGAGCATGAGGCACCTTACGAGGTAACAGAGCTTTTCGAGGAAGAGCTCAAACCTCTCGAAGCTATTGTGGATGTGTATCCCGAGCCTATGGAAGCTACTCTCAAGACGAAGAGTACCAAGATTATCAAGAAAAGGGTGAAAAAACTCAAGCACGGTGAGGCAACCAGCGAGGAAGTACCTCAGGAAGAGGTTGACGAATTGATCCTCGCAGAAGCTCCCTTGGAACAACCAGTTATCGAAGAGCTTCCCGAACATGTTGAGGTCGTTGAGACTGTCACCAAGGAAGGTAAGCCCAAGAAGCAGGTCACCAAAACCAAGATCATCAAGAAGAGGACGGCCGACAAGGTCGAGGAGGTGAAGATTGTGACTGTACAGCAGGACGATCAAGTACCTGAGACCACGGTCATAATGACTGAAGAAGAAACAGCTCCTCAGATTGTGCAAAGCACATCGGACGAGATGCCTATGATTGAGGTCGTCAAACCGAAGAAAAAGAAGGTGAAGACCATCCGGAAGAAGGGTGAAGATACTGATCGCATTGTCCAGAAGCTCCTCAGTTTGGAAGTCGAGAGCACTGAACCAGAACAATATCAACAACTCGATGACGATGTTCCCACTCTACCCATCATGCTTCAATCTGCTGTGGAAGCTCTAGAAATCGAAGAGCTTCCCGAAGAGGTCAAGGTGACTGAAGTTATCACCAAAACTGGTCAAGCGAAAAAGCAGATCACGAAAAAGAAAACCATCAAGAAACGCGTCGGCCAGAAGGAGGAACACATCGAAGTGGTCACTGTTGAACAAGACGACATGGCTCCAGAAACTACCATTACTGTCACCGAAGAGGAGGTCCCGGATTCCAAGCCAGTGGATGACAAACCTAAGCCCAAGAAGAAGAAGGTCAAGACCATCAAGACCACCGACGATTCTGACGATATCATTGAGCGACTCCTTAATCTTGAGGTACATAAAACTGAACTGGAACAGTACGAGAAAATTGACGTTGACCTACAGAAGCGTATGCGCCCTGTAGAGGAAACAACGATCGAGGAGCATCCAGAAGTCGTCGAAGAGGTCAGATCTGACTCAGGCGTAGTCAAGAAGAAGGTCGTCAAGAAGAAGATCATCAAGAAACGTGTCGGACCCAAGGAAGAGATTACTGAGGAAGTTACCATACAGGAAGATGGCAAGCAGCCCGAAACAACGGTCACGATCAGCGAGCATGAGGCACCTTACGAGGTAACAGAGCTTTTCGAGGAAGAGCTCAAACCTCTCGAAGCTATTGTGGATGTGTATCCCGAGCCTATGGAAGCTACTCTCAAGACGAAGAGTACCAAGATTATCAAGAAAAAGGTGAAAAAGCTCAAGCAAGGTGAGGCAACCAGCGAGGAAGTACCTCAGGAAGAGGTTGACGAATTGATCCTCGCACAGGCTCCCTTGGAACAACCAGTTATCGAAGAGCTTCCCGAACATGTTGAAGTCGTTGAGACTGTCACCAAGGAAGGTAAGCCCAAGAAGCAGATCACCAAAACCAAGATCATCAAGAAGAGGACGGCCGACAAGGTCGAGGAGGTGAAGATTGTGACTGTACAGCAGGACGATCAAGTACCTGAGACCACGGTCACAATGACTGAAGAAGAAACAGCTCCTCAGATTATGCAAAGCACATCGGACGAGATGCCTATGATTGAGGTCGTCAAACCGAAGAAAAAGAAGGTGAAGACCATCCGGAAGAAGGGTGTTGATACGGAAGATATAGTTAAAGAATTTCTGCATTCAAACGTTTCGGTATCTGAAACGGCACTGTATGACCAGCCTTTGATCGAGGAGACTGAAGAACATTTATCAGCTGATAGTGAGCTTCCGAAATCGATCAAACCAACACAAAAAGCCAAACCCAAGAAGCAGACACACACAACCACTTCACAGCTTGACACACAAGACACACTTTCACAATCATGTATTCTACCACAACCTCTGGGTAAGAGAATAGTTACGCTTTTCCTTGCATCATATTTTACTCTTTTTACGCCATCACAACATCTTACAACAATTTACCTATTATTTTAGATGCTGAAGCTCACGAACACACATCTCCAGAATACATCACCACATTTGAAACATGCACAGACAACAACCAGACATTCATAAAGTCCCGAAACATTAAAATCATTAAGGAACATGGCGCAGTAATCGAAGAAACATTCGATGATGCCGATATTCAAACTATCTCTCATGTGCCGTCAGAAGTTCTGATTGAGGAAATTGAAGGTAAAAATAACAACACGCAAAACATGCTGAATTTACATTTTATATTTTGTATGGTTAAACATTGTCTGCATTGCTCATTTACTTCAATATATATCGTATTTTTGTACACATTCCATATTATACTTCACAACTTGCAATTGAAACATTACAACAACTCTTTTCCTCCCAAACTAATGTATGTACTTGTCTCACAGAATCTGCACCATCACTCCACACCACACAACTCGAAGAAACACCTCAAATCGAACAGGAAGTCGCCACAAAACATAAACCCAAGAAGAAACAAACACAAACACAAGCAAACGAACAATCCAAGACTGTAACAGTTGAGCAAGTTCAACCGATTCCGGACGAAATAGAACATACCGCTGAAATACGTACAGTAGTCTCAAAGAAGGCTAAATCCAAAAAGTCCAAAGTTACTGTTATTCAAGGGGTCACTGAAACTGTTGTTGTCGAAGACGATGAGGAGCTGCCTTTACCAGTTCAGCTCATTCCCGCTCCCGAACAAGCTGTTATTGTTACTGAGCTTCCTGAACAAGTTTCCATGCAAGAAATAATTACACCAACGGGAGAAGCGAAAAGGCAGATCACGAAAAAGAAAACCATCAAGAAACGCGTCGGCCAGAAGGAGGAACACATCGAAGTGGTCACTGTTGAGCAAGACGACATGGCTCCAGAAACTACCATTACTGTCACCGAAGAGGAGGTCCCGGATTCCAAGCCAGTGGATGACAAACCTAAGCCCAAGAAGAAGAAGGTCAAGACCATCAAGACCACCGACGATTCTGACGATATCATTGAGCGACTCCTTAATCTTGAGGTACATAAAACTGAACTGGAACAGTACGAGAAAATTGACGTTGACCTACAGAAGCGTATGCGCCCTGTAGAGGAAACAACGATCGAGGAGCATCCAGAAGTCGTCGAAGAGGTCAGATCTGACTCAGGCGTAGTCAAGCAGAAGGTCGTCAAGAAGAAGATCATCAAGAAACGTGTCGGACCCAAGGAAAAGGTTACTGAGGAAGTTACCATACAGGAAGATGGCAAGCAGCCCGAAACAACGGTCACGATCAGCGAGCATGAGGTACCTTACGAGGTTACAGAGCCTTTCGAGGAAGAGCTCAAACCTCTCGAAGCTATTGTGGATGTGTATCCCGAGCCTATGGAAGCTACTCTCAAGACGAAGAGTACCAAGATTATCAAGAAAAAGGTGAAAAAGCTCAAGCAAAGTGAGCCAACCAGCGAGGAAGTACCTCAGGAAGAGGTTGACGAATTGATCCTCGCACAAGCTCCCTTGGAACAACCAGTTATCGAAGAGCTTCCCGAACATGTTGAAGTCGTTGAGACTGTCACCAAGGAAGGTAAGCCCAAGAAGCAGGTCACCAAAACCAAGATCATCAAGAAGAGGACGGCCGACAAGGTCGAGGAGGTGAAGATTGTGACTGTACAGCAGGACGATCAAGTACCTGAGACCACGGTCACAATGACTGAAGAAGAAACTGCTCCTCAGATTATGCAAAGCACATCGGACGAGATGCCTATGATTGAGGTCGTCAAACCGAAGAAAAAGAAGGTGAAGACCATCCGGAAGAAGGGTGAAGATACTGATCGCATTGTCCAGAAGCTCCTCAGTTTGGAAGTCGAGAGCACTGAACCAGAACAATATCAACAACTCGATGACGATGTTCCCACTCTACCCATCATGCTTCAATCTGCTGTGGAAGCTCTAGAAATCGAAGAGCTTCCCGAAGAAGTCAAGGTGACTGAAGTTATCACCAAAACTGGTCAAGCGAAAAAGCAGATCACGAAAAAGAAAACCATCAAGAAACGCGTCGGCCAGAAGGAGGAACACATCGAAGTAGTCACTGTTGAGCAAGACGACATGGCTCCAGAAACTACCATTACTGTCACCGAAGAGGAGGTCCCGGATTCCAAGCCAGTGGATGACAAACCTAAGCCCAAGAAGAAGAAGAAGGTCAAGACCATCAAGACCACCGACGATTCTGACGATATCATTGAACGACTCCTTAATCTTGAGGTACATGAAACTGAACTGGAACAGTACGAGAAAATCGACGTTGACCTACAGAAGCGTATGCGCCCTGTAGAGGAAACAACGATCGAGGAGCATCCAGAAATCGTCGAAGAGGTCAGATCTGACTCAGGCGTAGTCAAGAAGAAGGTCGTCAAGAAGAAGATCATCAAGAAACGTGTCGGACCCAAGGAAGAGATTACTGAGGAAGTTACCATACAGGAAGATGGCAAGCAGCCCGAAACAACGGTCACGATCAGCGAGCATGAGGTACCTTACGAGGTTACAGAGCCTTTCGAGGAAGAGCTCAAACCTCTCGAAGCTATTGTGGATGTGTATCCCGAGCCGATGGAAGCTACTCTCAAGACGAAGAGTACCAAGATTATCAAGAAAAAGGTGAAAAAGCTCAAGCAAAGTGAGGCAACCAGCGAGGAAGTACCTCAGGAAGAGGTTGACGAATTGATCCTCGCACAGGCTCCCTTGGAACAACCAGTTATCGAAGAGCTTCCCGAACATGTTGAGGTCGTTCAGACTGTCACCAAGGAAGGAAAGCCCAAGAAGCAGGTCACCAAAACCAAGATCATCAAGAAGAGGACGGCCGACAAGGTCGAGGAGGTGAAGATTGTGACTGTACAGCAGGACGATCAAGTACCTGAGACCACGGTCATAATGACTGAAGAAGAAACAGCTCCTCAGATTGTGCAAAGCACATCGGACGAGATGCCTATGATTGAGGTCGTCAAACCGAAGAAAAAGAAGGTGAAGACCATCCGGAAGAAGGGTGAAGATACTGATCGCATTGTCCAGAAGCTCCTCAGTTTGGAAGTCGAGAGCACTGAACCAGAACAATATCAACAACTCGATGACGATGTTCCCACTCTACCCATCATGCTTCAATCTGCTGTGGAAGCTCTAGAAATCGAAGAGCTTCCCGAAGAGGTCAAGGTGACTGAAGTTATCACCAAAACTGGTCAAGCGAAAAAGCAGATCACGAAAAAGAAAACCATCAAGAAACGCGTCGGCCAGAAGGAGGAACACATCGAAGTGGTCACTGTTGAGCAAGACGACATGGCTCCAGAAACTACCATTACTGTCACTGAAGAGGAGGTCCCGGATTCCAAACCAATGGATGACAAACCTAAGCCCAAGAAGAAGAAGGTCAAGACCATCAAGACCACCGACGATTCTGACGATATCATTGAGCGACTCCTTAATCTTGAGGTACATAAAACTGAACTGGAACAGTACGAGAAAATTGACGTTGACCTACAGAAGCGTATGCGCCCTGTAGAGGAAACAACGATCGAGGAGCATCCAGAAGTCGTCGAAGAGGTCAGATCTGACTCAGGCGTAGTCAAGCAGAAGGTCGTCAAGAAGAAGATCATCAAGAAACGTGTCGGACCCAAGGAAGAGGTTACTGAGGAAGTTACCATACAGGAAGATGGCAAGCAGCCCGAAACAACGATCACGATCAGCGAGCATGAGGTACCTTACGAGGTTACAGAGCCTTTCGAGGAAGAGCTCAAACCTCTCGAAGCTATTGTGGATGTGTATCCCGAGCCTATGGAAGCTACTCTCAAGACGAAGAGTACCAAGGTTATCAAGAAAAAGGTGAAAAAGCTCAAGCAAGGTGAGGCAACCAGCGAGGAAGTACCTCAGGAAGAGGTTGACGAATTGATCCTCGCACAGGCTCCCTTGGAACAACCAGTTATCGAAGAGCTTCCCGAACATGTTGAGGTCGTTGAGACTGTCACCAAGGAAGGTAAGCCCAAGAAGCAGGTCACCAAAACCAAGATCATCAAGAAGAGGACGGCCGACAAGGTCGAGGAGGTGAAGATTGTGACTGTACAGCAGGACGATCAAGTACCTGAGACCACGGTCACAATGACTGAAGAAGAAACAGCTCCTCAGATTGTGCAAAGCACATCGGACGAGATGCCTATGATTGAGGTCGTCAAACCGAAGAAAAAGAAGGTGAAGACCATCCGGAAGAAGGGTGAAGATACTGATCGCATTGTCCAGAAGCTCCTCAGTTTGGAAGTCGAGAGCACTGAACCAGAACAATATCAACAACTCGATGACGATGTTCCCACTCTACCCATCATGCTTCAATCTGCTGTGGAAGCTCTAGAAATCGAAGAGCTTCCCGAAGAGGTCAAGGTGACTGAAGTTATCACCAAAACTGGTCAAGCGAAAAAGCAGATCACGAAAAAGAAAACCATCAAGAAACGCGTCGGCCAGAAGGAGGAACACATCGAAGTGGTCACTGTTGAACAAGACGACATGGCTCCAGAAACTACCATTACTGTCACCGAAGAGGAGGTCCCGGATTCCAAGCCAGTGGATGACAAACCTAAGCCCAAGAAGAAGAAGGTCAAGACCATCAAGACCACCGACGATTCTGACGATATCATTGAGCGACTCCTTAATCTTGAGGTACATAAAACTGAACTGGAACAGTACGAGAAAATCGACGTTGACCTACAGAAGCGTATGCGCCCTGTAGAGGAAACAACGATCGAGGAGCATCCAGAAGTCGTCGAAGAGGTCAGATCTGACTCAGGCGTAGTCAAGCAGAAGGTCGTCAAGAAGAAGATTATCAAGAAACGTGTCGGACCCAAGGAAGAGGTTACTGAGGAAGTTACCATACAGGAAGATGGCAAGCAGCCCGAAACAACGGTCACGATCAGCGAGCATGAGGTACCTTACGAGGTTACAGAGCCTTTCGAGGAAGAGCTCAAACCTCTCGAAGCTATTGTGGATGTGTATCCCGAGCCTATGGAAGCTACTCTCAAGACGAAGAGTACCAAGATTATCAAGAAAAAGGTGAAAAAGCTCAAGCAAGGTGAGGCAACCAGCGAGGAAGTACCTCAGGAAGAGGTTGACGAATTGATCCTCGCACAGGCTCCCTTGGAACAACCAGTTATCGAAGAGCTTCCCGAACATGTTGAAGTCGTTGAGACTGTCACCAAGGAAGGTAAGCCCAAGAAGCAGATCACCAAAACCAAGATCATCAAGAAGAAGACGGCCGACAAGGTCGAGGAGGTGAAGATTGTGACTGTACAGCAGGACGATCAAGTACCTGAGACCACGGTCACAATGACTGAAGAAGAAACAGCTCCTCAGATTATGCAAAGCACATCGGACGAGATGCCTATGATTGAGGTCGTCAAACCGAAGAAAAAGAAGGTGAAGACCATCCGGAAGAAGGGTGAAGATACTGATCGCATTGTCCAGAAGCTCCTCAGTTTGGAAGTCGAGAGCACTGAACCAGAACAATATCAACAACTCGATGACGATGTTCCCACTCTACCCATCATGCTTCAATCTGCTGTGGAAGCTCTAGAAATCGAAGAGCTTCCCGAAGAGGTCAAGGTGACTGAAGTTATCACCAAAACTGGTCAAGCGAAAAAGCAGATCACGAAAAAGAAAACCATCAAGAAACGCGTCGGCCAGAAGGAGGAACACATCGAAGTGGTCACTGTTGAACAAGACGACATGGCTCCAGAAACTACCATTACTGTCACCGAAGAGGAGGTCCCGGATTCCAAGCCAGTGGATGACAAACCTAAGCCCAAGAAGAAGAAGGTCAAGACCATCAAGACCACCGACGATTCTGACGATATCATTGAGCGACTCCTTAATCTTGAGGTACATAAAACTGAACTGGAACAGTACGAGAAAATCGACGTTGACCTACAGAAGCGTATGCGCCCTGTAGAGGAAACAACGATCGAGGAGCATCCAGAAATCGTCGAAGAGGTCAGATCTGACTCAGGCGTAGTCAAGAAGAAGATCGTCAAGAAGAAGATCATCAAGAAACGTGTCGGACCCAAGGAAGAGGTTACTGAGGAAGTTACCATACAGGAAGATGGCAAGCAGCCCGAAACAACGGTCACGATCAGCGAGCATGAGGTACCTTACGAGGTAACAGAGCTTTTCGAGGAAGAGCTCAAACCTCTCGAAGCTATTGTGGATGTGTATCCCGAGCCTATGGAAGCTACTCTCAAGACGAAGAGTACCAAGGTTATCAAGAAAAAGGTGAAAAAGCTCAAGCAAGGTGAGGCAACCAGCGAGGAAGTACCTCAGGAAGAGGTTGACGAATTGATCCTCGCAGAAGCTCCCTTGGAACAACCAGTTATCGAAGAGCTCCCCGAACATGTTGAAGTCGTTGAGACTGTCACCAAGGAAGGTAAGCCCAAGAAGCAGATCACCAAAACCAAGATCATCAAGAAGAAGACGGCCGACAAGGTCGAGGAGGTGAAGATTGTGACTGTACAGCAGGACGATCAAGTACCTGAGACCACGGTCACAATGACTGAAGAAGAAACAGCTCCTCAGATTATGCAAAGCACATCGGACGAGATGCCTATGATTGAGGTCGTCAAACCGAAGAAAAAGAAGATGAAGACCATCCGGAAGAAGGGTGTTGATACGGAAGATATAGTTAAAGAATTTCTGCATTCAAACGTTTCGGTATCTGAAACGGCACTGTATGACCAGCCTTTGATCGAGGAGACTGAAGAACATTTATCAGCTGATAGTGAGCTTCCGAAATCGATCAAACCAACACAAAAAGCCAAACCCAAGAAGCAGACACACACAACCACTTTACAGCTTGACACACAAGACACACTTTCACAATCATGTATTCTACCACAACCTCTGGGTAAGAGAATAGTTACGCTTTTCCTTGCATCATATTTTACTCTTTTTACGCCATCACAACATCTTACAACAATTTACCTATTATTCTAGATGCTGAAGCTCACGAACACACATCTCCAGAATACATCACCACATTTGAAACATGCACAGACAACAACCAGACATTCATAAAGTCCCGAAACATTAAAATCATTAAGGAACATGGCGCAGTAATCGAAGAAACATTCGATGATGCCGATATTCAAACTATCTCTCATGTGCCGTCAGAAGTTCTGATTGAGGAAATTGAAGGTAAAAATAACAACACGCAAAACATGCTGAATTTACATTCTATATTTTGTATGGTTAAACATTGTCTGCATTGCTCATTTACTTCAATATATATCGTATTTTTGTACACATTCCATATTATACTTCACAACTTGCAATTGAAACATTACAACAACTCTTTTCCTCCCAAACTAATGTATGTACTTGTCTCACAGAATCTGCACCATCACTCCACACCACACAACTCGAAGAAACACCTCAAATCGAACAGGAAGTCGCCACAAAACATAAACCCAAGAAGAAACAAACACAAACACAAGCAAACGAACAATCCAAGACTGTAACAGTTGAGCAAGTTCAACCGATTCCGGACGAAATAGAACATACCGCTGAAATACGTACAGTAGTCTCAAAGAAGGCTAAATCCAAAAAGTCCAAAGTTACTGTTATTCAAGGGGTCACTGAAACTGTTGTTGTCGAAGACGATGAGGAGCTGCCTTTACCAGTTCAGCTCATTCCCGCTCCCGAACAAGCTGTTATTGTTACTGAGCTTCCTGAACAAGTTTCCATGCAAGAAATAATTACACCAACGGGAGAAGCGAAAAGGCAGATCACGAAAAAGAAAACCATCAAGAAACGCGTCGGCCAGAAGGAGGAACACATCGAAGTGGTCACTGTTGAGCAAGACGACATGGCTCCAGAAACTACCATTACTGTCACCGAAGAGGAGGTCCCGGATTCCAAGCCAGTGGATGACAAACCTAAGCCCAAGAAGAAGAAGGTCAAGACCATCAAGACCACCGACGATTCTGACGATATCATTGAGCGACTCCTTAATCTTGAGGTACATAAAACTGAACTGGAACAGTACGAGAAAATCGACGTTGACCTACAAAAGCGTATGCGCCCTGTAGAGGAAACAACGATCGAGGAGCATCCAGAAGTCGTCGAAGAGGTCAGATCTGACTCAGGCGTAGTCAAGCAGAAGGTCGTCAAGAAGAAGATCATCAAGAAACGTGTCGGACCCAAGGAAGAGATTACTGAGGAAGTTACCATACAGGAAGATGGCAAGCAGCCCGAAACAACGGTCACGATCAGCGAGCATGAGGTACCTTACGAGGTAACAGAGCCTTTCGAGGAAGAGCTCAAACCTCTCGAAGCTATTGTGGATGTGTATCCTAAGCCGATGGAAGCTACTCTCAAGACGAAGAGTACCAAGGTTATCAAGAAAAAGGTGAAAAAGCTCAAGCAAAGTGAGGCAACCAGCGAGCAAGTACCTCAGGAAGAGGTTGACGAATTGATCCTCGCACAGGCTCCCTTGGAACAACCAGTTATCGAAGAGCTTCCCGAACATGTTGAGGTCGTTGAGACTGTCACCAAGGAAGGAAAGCCCAAGAAGCAGATCACCAAAACCAAGATCATCAAGAAGAAGACGGCCGACAAGGTCGAGGAGGTGAAGATTGTGACTGTGCAGGAAGACGATCAAGTACCTGAGACCACGGTCACAATGACTGAAGAAGAAACAGCTCCTCAGATTATGCAAAGCACATCGGACGAGATGCCTATGATTGAGGTCGTCAAACCGAAGAAAAAGAAGGTAAAAACTATAAAAAAGAAGGGAGACGACACCGATGAGATTATTCAAAAGCTTCTTAATTTAGAAGTGAAGAAAACTGAGCTTGAAAAATACGAAAAACTTGATATTGAGTTTAAGTGCAGAACTAAGCAAACTGAGGAATTTGTTATTGAAGATCATCCAGAATTTGCAAAGCTTTCCGATGCGCCTGTACAAAACGCAGTAAAGAAAATAATGAAAACGAAATCTGTAAAATCCAAACAACCACAGGAGAATGTTGAAATTGTTCCAATGGATGAACAACACCCGGCAGTTCATATTGCGGGACATCTTAAATCAATTCATGACACTGATGAAACATTCGAGCACGCTGAAGAATTTGCTTATGAGATGCCTCAAGAGCAGTTGCCTATTATTGAGGAGTTGCCAGAAGTAATTATGGTAAATGAGGTGGTGTCACTTGGCGGCAAAGTAAAGAAACAAACCACCAAGAAACGTTCTGTGAAGAAGACTATAGGAGACAAGGAAGAACTTGTAGAAGTGGTTACGGTTGAAGAAGAAGGCCAACAGCCCGAAACAACCATCACTATCATTGAATCAGAAGTTCAACCAGAATCCCCATCTATTATTGAGCAAAAAGATACAGAACGCATCATTCAACCGCAAGAGCCTCGTAAATTAAAAAAGAAGAAAGTTAAAACTATCAAAACTACAGACGAGGTTGATGACATCATTGAAAGGTTACTGAACCTCGAGGTAAAGAAAACTGAACTGGAATGTTATGAACGAGTGGAGGTCGAATTAAAAAAGCGTCACAAAACGATGATCGAAGAAACCTTGGAAAGGCCAGAAGCGGCATTCGCTATTTTAGAAATGATAGACTCACCTAAACCTGAAATTGTTCGAAAGTCTTCAATCACACAGCAGCATGTAACGGAAGAGCCGAAGAAAACTGTTATGAAAAAGAAACCAACATCATCAACAGTGGCTGAAACTCCGGAAGATTTTGCACCGCTCACAATTAAACCATTGGAAGCAACTGTAGTACCGGAGAAAATTACATTAACGGAAGATACGATTATAAAACAAGAAGAAACGGTGCCGATTGAAATGATCACTAAAAAGAAACTAGCTAAAAAATCTTTACGCAAAGGTCAACCGTTAAACGCGACCGATTCATCAACTGAGGAACCATCCTTAGCAACCAATGTTCCAGAATCGGTAGAAATATTTGACAATGAGCTTACTGAAACAGATGTCGTTCGAGAGATATCAGTTGATGAACCCCATTCACAAGAAGCCTATGTGGAAGAGTTTGATAGATCGTTCCTAACATACGAAGAAAAATCGCTTAAGAAACTGCAAGAACAACAAACAAAACCGGTTCCAGAGACACAAGGCGAACTTAAGAAGCCGGAAAAGAAGGTGAAGAAAAAACCTAAAAAGGAACTACGTCCGGAAGAAGATGAACAACTGCAGCGCTTGTTAAACTTAGAGGTCGAAAAGACACAACTTGAACAGTACGAAAAAATTGAACTTGAAGGCAAACCCAAACCAGAGAAGCCTAAACTTACATTGGTGCCGCAAAAAATTGAACGCAAAGAACAAAAACCTCAAAAGATGCTAATTTCAGAGCCAGAAGAGCAACCCCAAATGGTTAGGCTTCGAAAAGTAAAGATACCAGATCGCAAGGAAATTGAAGAAGTTGTTGTGCCCAAGGTTTTACTCAAGAGTCGCATTGTCGCTGTGCAGTACCCACCAGAAGCGATAATACCAGTCATTACTGACCTGACGCCGGTCAAAGCCGTTGGTCAAATGACGAGAATAGAAGAAGAAGAAACAACTGATAATCTTAAGAAGGTGAAGAAAATAAAAACCAGCAAAGGCAATAAGCTAGAATTGGAAACACCACACTCCATGGAATACGAAGAGGAAAAGACAGAAAAGGAAGAATTTGACCAGGAGGCTCATAAATATCAACGAAAACCTAAAGAAACGATTGATGATAAACCAGAAGAGAAAAAGCTTAAGCTTGGTAAAGGTAAACTTAAGAAGGAAGATGATGATTTGGAGCAGGTTAAACTAAAGAAAACACCAAAGAAACCAAAAGATGATGAACCGGAAGAGCAAAAGTCCCTTACTAAATCGAAGCAAAAACCGACTGAGCTTGAAAGCGATGATAAACAGCGTCATATTGAAAAGCCAGTGTACAAACCGACTGACATACCAGATTATAATATAGAAATGGAAGAATATGAAGCTCCGGAACCAACACTCGACGAGCCGGACGAGGAGACGAAGAAAAAACCTAAGCCCAAGAGGAAACCTAAAAAGTTGGATGAAAAGGAAGACGAACCAAAGTCTTTGGTCATGGGTAAGGGTAAGCCCAGCCCTGACACTCCAGAAGATGATGTTAAATTTAGAATTCCAGTTAGTAAAAAGGAAGACGAAGAACCAACAGACATCAAGCTGAAACCATTCACCAAACCTGCCTCTAAAGAGGAAGAACCTGATAAGGAAGCTGTCAGAGAAATGGTGCTACCAGCTAGCACTGAAAAACCCGAAGAACCTGATGTTGACACCACTAGACCACAGACGCTGAAGAAAATTGTTAAGAAAACTAAACCAAAACAAAAACCAGATTGTCAAGATCGTGCAGAGGAACCAGTTGAAGAAGAAATTCCACAATCGGTGCCTGATGTCGCAGAAGATGTTCCCGATATCGTTCATGCCGTCGTACCTAAAACAATCACGGATGATTTGTTCCAAAAACCGGAAGAGTTGGACCTAACACCAAAACCACAGGTTGATTTCGTAATAGAACAGCTTCCCGAAGAGGTTAAAGTGACGCAAGTGAAAACGGAAAAAGGCGAAGTCGAACAGCAAACAGTCAAGAGGCGCATCATAAAAAAGAAGAAAGATGACAAGGAAGAGCTCATTGAGATAGTTACCGTACAGAAAGGAGATGATATTCCCGAGGCAACAGTAACAGTAACACAAGTGACCCCAGAAGACAGTAGCACGCAGCCGGAAAGTGCGAAGCGGAAAGTTCGTATCAAGAAAACGATTAAACCGGACACTCTGGAGGCTGACATTGAGCGATTGCTCAATCAGGAAATTTCAAAAACAGAACTTGAGGTTTACGAAAAGACAGAGTTTGAACCAACCAAGCGTGCCAAGGACGAGTCTGTGGAAGAGCCTGTACTTCAATCAGCTGAGCCGCAAACTCCATCGCCCTCTGGTCCTCAGAAGACGAAGATTAAGACCAAAGCAAAGAATCAACACCAAGTCACCCCATTACAAGAAATACCTACAGAATCATTAGTTCCACTCGAACCAGCCATTGGACACGAAGCTACCCAACAGACACTCGATACCACACACACTGAAGACAGACGGCCGATCAGTAAGTATTCAACTTTACCAGAGAAGACGCTGCACCTAGCAGTTGATCGATACTGGATGTAGGCTAACCGTTTGTGTAGTTCAAATTTACTATTATTCTTAACGTTTTGCGAGCTTTATTGAACTAAAAACAAGACAAAGGAAACCATCAACGAGATGTTTGAAAAAGCTATCTAAACAAACGATCATTTGTTTATGGTTTCTTTGATTTTATTTGTGTACATATTCTTGAACGAGAAGTTTTGTCACACACTAATACCTATCATTCTTCTAAACAACCGTAGGTGCAGCCACTGTTGATTTGCAGGAGGACACGTTCGAAACGAATGAGTTTGTCGAAACTGGACCATTGGGTGATATTGTGCAACCGGTCGACGTACCGGAAGCAGCCCTGGAGAAACCTGAGGTTTCGCTGAAGCCTCAGGTTACATCCGCCCCTATCGAACAGGTACTGGACGAAACAATGGAACAGACGGAGGTAGTAACGGCTGAACTGCCACAGGAAGAGCAGGCGGCTACATCTGAAATCCCGTCAGTCGTAACGGAAACACCAATCGTGAGTAAACCTATTCTTGAAGCAGCTCCAATCGAAGAAGTTCTTGAACCACAGGTTGAAGAGACAGACAATGTACCTTCGCTGGCGCTGGACACCGTTCAGGTGGCACCAAGCGATGTATCCGAGCTTGCAACTGAGATTCCTACGGTGCAAGGAAAGCCTCTGCTGGAAGCGGCCCCCGTGGATGATCAGTTTGATGTGTCCGTAGAGGAAGCCGACACCGTCGCATCGCTAACGTTGAACGAAGAACACCTGACGCCGGTGGACGTAACGGTGGGAGCGACCGAAGTACCTGCCATACAGAGTAAACCGACGATTGCAGCAGCCCCATCCGAATCACTTCTGGAGCAACCCTTAGAAGAGACCTCAGCGGTGCAGGAGACCCACTTGGAGACGGAAAAGCTTGTCCCCGTGGAAGAACAGCGTACCGAACCGACGGAACAAGCTCAGCTTCATCCAGCGGCAGCCGTTGAAACTGCTCCGGCTGAACCCCCGAAGAAGGTGGTGAAAAAGGTAACGAAGGTAACGAAGAAAACTAAGAAGTCCATCGATGATGACGAGGAACTGCAGCGCTTGCTGAATCTGGAAATTGAGAAAACGCAACTGGAGCAGTACGAGAAGGTTGACGTGGATGGCAAGCCGAGAGTCAAGCCGGAGAAGGGTGAGATTGTTAAACTAGAGCCTATTAAAATCGAACGTAAGGAACAGAAACCGATTAAACCCGAAATCACTGACACACAAGAACCACAAACAGTTAAACTGCGCAAAACCGTTGTACCAGAAAAGCGGGAAGCGAAGGAAGTCGCTGTACCGAAAGTACTGCTCAAGAGCCGCATCGAACATGTGGAGTTTTCCGTGCAGGGACAGCAGCCTGAGATCGTGCAGCTAGACACCCGACCGGGCGTGGGTACGTTGTCGCGCATTGAGGAGGACGAAGTGGAGCGTACGAAGAAGGTTATCAAGAAGGTAAAGATTATCAAAAAGGAAAAGCCCGAGCTGGAAACGCTGGACATTGAAAAATATGAAAAGGAACCAAAAGAGGAAGTGCCCAAGGACGAAGAAAAGTCACAATACCAGCGGCAGCCAAAGGAAGCTCCAAAGGATGAACCGGAAGAGCGTACGTTGCAGATGGGTAAGGGTAAGTTAAAGAAGGACGAAGAACATCACGAAGAGGTAAAGCTGAAGAAAACGCCATCCAAACCTAAGGAGGAAACTGTGGAAGAAGTGAAGCCGAAGAAACAAACTCAAGAAAAACCAAAGGAAGAAGATCTGGACATTAAAAAACGAACTGTTGAGAAGCCGAAGTTCACTCCAACCGATATTCCAGACTATGAAACACCGCTGGAACCGTACATAAAGTTGGAACCTGAGCCGGAAGAAACACCGGTGCAGGAGCCAGAAAAACCGAAAGTTCCCAAAGAACCTAAGGTACCGGAGATTCCAGATGAACCAGAGCATAAGATTGTTCTAGGTAAGGGTAAGAAACCGGAACCGGAACCAGAAGATGAGTTCAAGTTCCGCAAACCGGTACCTACTAAACCGGAGGAGGAAAAGGAAGAGATCAAGCTGAAACCTTTCACAAAACCAACACCCGACACAGAGCCTAAAGAGCGTGACGGTGATCGTGACATGGCTTTGCCAGTTCCGAAGGACGTGCCGAATGATGCAGATACAGAAACAACTAAGAAAAAGATAGTTAAAAAGGTTATTAAAAAACCAAAGGTGCCTGCGGAGGAAGAGCCTCAACCTGGAGAGACTGTGCAACTGCCAGAAGCACCAGTGCCACTTGAGGTACCTGCTCCTGTAGTCGAAGAAGTCGTACCAGAACCTACCAAAGAAGTTCAGAAACCTAAGGAAGTACAAGTGGAGCAACCGAAAGAGGTGGTACTTCCACAACCGGTAGTGGAAGAGACACAAGTTCTTCCTGTCCCACAGGTGCCAGAAGACAAACCAATCGAAACTGTACAAGAACCCCAACCGGAGGTAAAACAAGAGATCCCGGTGGAAGCACAGGAGCAAAAGGAAAAGCTAATCAAGAAGAAAGTTGTAAAGAAACCAAAGAAAAAACCAGAAGAAGATGCCGAGCTGGAGCGATTGTTAAACTTAGAGGTCGAAAAAACAGAACTGGAGACATATGAAAAGATTGACCTCGAGCCGAAACCGAGAGAAGCACCGGTCCCTGTTTCGCTGTCGGTCGAAGTGCCAGCAAAGATAGTGGAACCGATTGCTGAAAAGCTAGCCGTTGTTGCACCAGCCGTTGAAAAAGCACAAATTATCGAAGAAGTACTTGAGCAGCAGGAAATTAGTGTTATTGCACCTGCTGAAGTTTCGAAACCAATCGAATCTGTGCCGAAACAAGTACCAGAGGAGATTGTTACCGCTGTGCAAGAACCGGCGGTTGTTGTTCATACAGACGAACCAAAGGTCATTCCTGTGGAGCCGAAACCGGTCGCATTGCCGGTGGAGCCAGCACCGATTGAAGAGAAGAAACCGGTGGTCAAGAAGAAGGTAGTAAAGAAACCCAAGAAAGCATCTATTGAGGATGATGAAGAGTTGCAGCGTCTGCTGAACATGGAAGTTGAAAAGACCGAGCTTGAAAAGTACGAGAAAATCGACGTGGACATCAAGAAACCAGAGAAGACGGTCGAAACGGTTGAAGAGTCTAGAAAAGCTCAGGTGGCGGAGGTTGAAGAATCTGAACCGGTAAATGTTACACTAAAGCCCAAGAAGACCGTTAAGAAGCCAGTAGCACCGGAACCAGTTGAGGCTGAATTTAAGATCACGAAGAAGCCACGGTTGCCCGAAGCGCCACAAGAAGTGGAGGAACAAATCGTTCTGAAACCATCACCACTGAAAACGGAGGAAACGGTAAGTGTTGAACGAATCATCAAGATTGAGGTAGAGCAACCGGAGCCGGTCGAAGTACCGACCATTGAAGAGGTCGAAGCGGATGAATCACAGCCTGCGGAAGATTTAGAAACGGTTGAGCCAGTGGTTGAAGAGCCGCTTGAAACGGAAGCCCCAGAAGAAGAAATTGTACCGGTTCAACCTTTGGTGGAAGAAGTACACGATGTACAGCCTATCATAGAAGATGCTGTCATTGAGGCTCCGTCAGAAGAACTCCCAACGGTGGTGGCTTCGGTACCGATACAACCCATCGTTGAAGAACCACAACCGGTGACACCACTGCGAAAGGTTTCACTCAAACCGGTTGAACCTCAGCCAGAAGCGGAGGAGAAGAAACCGGCCGAGAAACCTAAGAAAAAGGTGGTTGTTGTGAAGAAAAAGAAGACAAGCATCGACGATGATTCAGAGCTGCAGCGATTGTTGAATTTAGAGATTGAAAAAACCGAACTTGAACAGTATGAACGCGTCGATGTGGATCTACGTAAGCGCGAGAAGGTAAAGGTTGAAGACCAACCACAACCGCAACAAGCGGTAGAGTCGACGATCGAACCCGAAGACAGTGCGCAGGTGAAATTGCCACGTAAGAAAAGCAAACCGAAGGTGGAAACGATCGAGGAAACTGAGGTAGAGTTTAAGATCAAACCCAAAAAGCAACCAGTTGCGGAAGAAACGGTACAGGAAGCAACAGTATCATTGAAGAAACCTAGGAAGCCTGCTCCAGTTGTTGAAGAAACGGCCACTGAAGAAGTGGTTCTGTTGAAACCGGCTGTTCCCCAACCGGAAGTGGTGGAAGATGTGGAGGAATCGATTAAGCTGAAACCAAAACCAGCACCATACACTACCGATGAAGCGGAAGCATCGCTTAAGATTATCCGTGAAGCAGAACAACCCGCTACACCAGAAACGGTACAACCGGTTGAACCTGTAAAGGTGGAAGAGAAAAAACCAGAAAAACCAAAGAAGAAGGTTGTTCCGAAGAAAAAGAAGGATGACGATGTTGACGAGATTACCAAAAAGCTTCTCGAGATGGAGGTGCCGAAAACTGAATTGGAAAAGTACGAAAAAATCGATTTAGACATTGTGAAACCAGCAAAGGAAATAATCGACGAGGTTACGATGGTCAAGCGCAAACCGAAAGCGAAACCTTCGGTCGAAGAGGAGGAAGAGGTAGAGACGAAACTGTCCCTGTCCCGGAAGAAACCTTCTATTGTGGAACCAGAGGAGGCGGAAGCTACGTTTAAGGTGGCACGAAAGCCCTCCATACCACAACAGTCCGAAGACGTGGAGGCATCGATCACGATCACCAGGGAAGAAGAAGTACCGGCAGAGGAAGAGATCACCGAGCACGTTGTGGTGCGCAAACAGCGTCCCCGTCCAAAGCCTGCCTTCCGTCGCGAGGTACTGGACGAGGAGGAGGTGCGCATCAAGAAAATCAAAAAGGTACGCCAGCCGCGTCCAGTTTTCAAGGACATTGAGCCGGAAAATGTGACGTTCCGTCCGAAGCGCACCAAACACATTGAGGACATTGAGCAGGAGTTCAAGATACAGCTTGATTCGTACGCGCGCGAGGAAATTTCCATGTCCGGCCGGGTGAAGCTGCCGACACCGTACAGTTACGGTGAGGAAACCGGTGAGGCTCACATCACGATCATCAAACAGGTGGATGAAGATGATGAGGTCGTGTATGAGGTAATCTACGACGATAGCGAGCAGGACGTGGAGGAAGAGTATCGGTTCGAGGAGGAAGACACCGAAAATGTCGTGATCGAGCTGCGCAGACGACGCGAAAAACTCGAGAATTTGATCATGCACCACGAGGAAGAAATCTCACTCGATCTGACGCAACGGAACAGATCACAGTTCACCACCACCACACACGAAGATGAATCATTCACACTGAAACAGCCCAAGAAAGTCCTACCAACATACTCAGAAGGTTTTTATCAAATTCCTATTACTTCGTTTTGTTTGACACTTTCTCCTTCTCGCTCTCTCTCTATCTATCTATTTCTTTTTATTTCTTCTACTTTACATTTTCTTACCTTGCTGGCGAATGGGTTTGAAGCGAAATTGTTACCTTTTCTATCGCTACCAGCTCATATTACTATGCTGATTTTCACAAGCTTCTTATCGGTCAAAGAACATTCCACCCCGTGAAATACGTTCTATTACAATTACATTCTCTATCTGAATTTCTTCCACATTGCAGCACGGTGGTTAACGCCACCCTGCCTTTAGTCTGCTTAACTCTACTTCTACTCTTTTCAGCTTCAGCATTAAACAAAACATGCACACGGATGTTACACGAGTTTTTTGTAAAAATAAAACAGCGAAACACTCTTAAGCAAAACCACACAAAGCGTCTGCACTGCTACTCCTTCTAGGCAAAAAAAAAACAATGTATATTACCCTCGTTCCATCCACAACTATTGATCTTGTGCTACTCTATTTTTCTTCCTTTATACATTACCTACTCTATATCTGTTTTTTCCACTCTATCTCTATCCCTTCGGAGTGAATCCTATCGTGTGGTGATTGGTTTTGAATTTTCTCCTAGCGTTCCTGGTAGACTAGAAACGACTGCAACGATTGCTCACTATCTTACAGTTTTACTACTTTTATTACTACTACCATTCCTACTTCACTTGTACACTAAAACCAAGATTTTCTTGCATTGATACTGACAGTTTTTTTCTCTATGAATTTCTTTTCAATTCATTCAATATGTATATTTCAAAACTGATATATTTTTTATGATTTTCGTCTTATCCGATCTTCACTTCATGTTTCATCTGCATTAGAAACGGCATCGCTGAAAATTGTTCGAGAAGGTAAATTGTCGTCGAAGGTTTGTTCGAGAATTGCGAAACTTACTATTTGTCTGTCTATTGCAGAAGATGCCAACGATATGTACTGTATTCAGGCAGTAGAAGCCGAAAATGAAGAGGCACTACACATCGTGGAAGGAGAGAAGGTCTATGTCATCGGTAAGTATAATGGCGTAGTTGAGATTAACAGTGTTCAAACTCTTCTTAACGTATACCCTTCATTGTGGGGCCTTGTACGAACGATTCAACAGAACACAGCAACTCGGAATGGTGGTATGTGAAACGTTCCTGGTGTGAAGAGCGCGGTTTCGTCCGTCGAGAATACCTGATGGATGCGGTCACTTATCCGCAGTACGTACAGAAGACATTGAACGAGAAGATCGACAAGCTGCCGGTGTTCGAAAGGCCAGGCCCTGGCGAAAAGCCTCTTGCTCCGAAGATAATTGAGAAACTGCAACCAATCACTACTCAGGATGGCTATACCGTGCAGTTCGAGTGCAAGGTCGAAGGATTCCCAAGACCCTCCATTACCTGGTTCCGTCAAACGGCTGTCATTAAACCTTCGCAAGACTTCCAGATATACTACGATGATGACAACGTGGCTACACTGATTATTCGTGAAGTATTCCCAGAGGATGCTGGTACGTTCACGTGTGTCGCGAAGAACATTGCTGGTTTTGCGTCAAGTGCAACCGAACTGGTCGTGGACTCGTTCAGCTCAGACCATGGTTCGGACGTTGCAACACTGTCACGCAAAAGCATGTCTCGCGAGTCCTCTTTAGCCGACATTCTCGAAGGCATCCCGCCAACCTTCTCGCGCAAACCGAAGGCACAGTACGTCGATGCGGGCTCTGATGTACTGCTTGAGTGCCGACTTGTCGCAGTGCCGGAACCGGACATTCTCTGGTACTACAATGGGGTGGAGATTGAAAGCAAGGACAATGTGCAAGTTGTCGTTGAGTCGGACATGCACATGTACTGCACGGTGGTTCACATCAAGGGTATCGACAAGGTACAGGAAGGTTCGTACCAGGTAGTAGCTCGTAACCGCGAAGGTGAGTCGTCCCTAGACATCATGGTAAAGGTGAAGACCGGTGTACAGGAACCTCCCCAGATTTTGGAACCGCTCAAGAGTATGACGATCCGCCAGGGTGAGACGGTAATGTTGTCCACACAGATCGTCGGTAATCCTGCACCGGAAGTACAGTGGTTCAAGAATGGCGTTGCTTTGGACGTACCTACGCAAGCTGACCGTAACATCTATACCGTGACGCTAGTGGCACCGACACACGACAATGCAGGCGAGTACACCGTTCGAGCGAAGAATCCTGCAGGAAGCGTCGAAACAAGTGCCTTCCTTACGGTTGATGAGTCGAACGTCGGTAACCCACAGGCACCGCTGTTCTTGGAGCGTTTCGAAGAGCAGAGTGTACCGCAAGGAGGTACAATCAAGCTTCCGGCAAGGGTGACGGGTAATCCGGTACCGGAGATTTTATGGCTGCGCAACAACAACACGTTGCTGCCTTCCAAACGCGTCAAGCAGGCGTACGACGGCGAAAGCATAGAGCTGTTGATCAACAATGCCGATTCCGAACAAGACTCGGGCAACTATAAGTGTATCGCTTCCAATACGATCGGCAAGGCATCGCATGGTGCACGTGTTACGGTGGAGGTAGACAAGGTTACCTTCACGAAGAAGCTCAAGAAGACGATCACGGTCGAGGAAAGCAAAGCAGTAACGCTGGAGTGCGAGACTTCGCACACCGTCTCCACCAAATGGTTCCACAACGGCAAAGAGCTCAGTGGTATGGATCATCGTATGATAGTGCAGGAGGGTAAGGTACACAAACTAAACATCAAGAACCCAACCATCAACGATACGGGTGTGTACCGGTGCACGGTCAAGGATCAGCAGACCGAATGTAATTTAACGGTCATCGAAGCTAAGCCTGAGTTCCTGCGTAAGCTGGAAGATATCGAAACTAAGGAGAAAGAACCCGCCGTTTTAGAGGTTGAGATTACCTCGGAGACTGCAGACGTTACGTGGTACAAGGAGGGTCGGAAGCTAGTCGAAACCACTGGCAAGTATGAGTTCGCCAAGAAGGGTAAATCACGCGTGCTTTTTGTGCGCAACACTTCAGTTCATGACGAAGGCGAGTACACCTGTGCGCTTGCGGATCAGGAGTGTTCGGCGGAAGTGTCCATTATTGAGCTTCCACCAGAGATCATCAATGCTCCACGTGACGTAACCGTGGCCCGGGGTGAAGATGCCATCTTTGAGCTAGAGCTGACCAAGGGTGATGCTCTGGTTCGTTGGTACCGCAACGAAGATGAACTGTCGTTCAATGGACACGTGCAACTGACGATCGATGGTAAGCGGCAAACGCTTAAGATTAACAAGACGGTCGATTCGGACGCTGGAGAATACACGTGCGTGGTTGGCGAACAACGGGCCAAAGCTCGGCTGACCGTGGAGAAACCGGTTGTCGATTTTGTACGACGTCTGCCAGAAGTTACTCTGACTACGAGAGATAGCGATGCCGTATTCACGGTGGAGCTCTCCGAGTCAGCCGATGTCGTATGGTACCGTAACAACAAGATCATTACTGCCACCAGCAAGTACGAAGTGGTTGTCGAAAACTGCGTTCGCAAACTGATCGTCAAAAACACCGTCGAGGATGATGAGGATGAGTACACGTGTACCGTGTCAAATGCTAAAACCTCTTCGAAGCTGAAGGTTGAGATTATTAAGGTCGCTCCCACGATCTTCGAGGATGGACCTCGTGCGTTCACTATCCGCAAGGATGAAGACGTTACATTCAGCGTTAAGTTTAACGCCACACCAATACCTGAAGCAGAGTGGCGCGTCAACAAGCGAGTCATCATCCCTTCGGCAAAGTTCGTGTCGACTGTGGCAGAAGAGACGGCTAGCTTGACCATCAAACGTGCTGCTGAAGTTGATGCTGGAGAGTTCACCTTGAAGCTCACCAATGAATGTGGTGATGCGAGTGCTTCCTTTACGCTCGTAATTAAAAGTGAGTTTTAGTTGTAAATAGCATTTTGTGGAAAGTTACGTGACTGGAGTTTGTGGTACATTTTCAGAACAACCGGGAGCACCAGAAGCACCGGAAGCAACCCTCATTACGGATGATTCCATCACACTGTTCTGGAAGGCACCGAGCGACGATGGCAACAGTCCCATTACGCAGTACGTGCTTGAATACCAGGAAAAGAACCAACAGAAGTAAGTACAATTGTGGTGTTACGCGCCATTCCTTTCTCAATCACAGTTCGTTTTCATTATACGTCTTCCAGGTGGACCGAGATTACAAGCATCACCGAAACGACCACGACAGTGACGAAGCTGACGAAGAATTCCGAGTACACATTCCGTGCCACAGCGGTTAACGAGGTGGGCAAGGGTCCGGCATCACCGAACTCGCCCTACTACAAGATTGTGGCACCGATTCAGAAGGAAGCTCCGACGGTAAGCGAGCACCTAAAGGATGTGCACGTTGGACTCGGACAGTCGGTCACGCTGAGCTGTATAGTGACTGGAGTACCCGTACCGGATGTCGCCTGGTTCCGCAATGGACAGCCTATCAAGCAGGATGTCGTATCGTACGAGAACGGTTCTGCCAAATATCAGCTCAAATCTACCACCGTGGAGAGTGGCGCAAAGTATACGTGCCGTGCAACCAACGAGGTTGGCAGTGTCGAGAGCAACTGTCAGGTTGTGATCGAGGAAAAACCGACCCTGACGGTTGAAAAGAAGCAGATTGTGCAGAAGTTGCGTGTCGGCGATGAATGGAAGGTGATCGCCGAATTTACTGGCTATCCAGCACCGGAACTAATCTGGCATCGAGAGGACGAGAAACTTACTTCCACGGCAGAGCATACAATTGTGACCGTCGGTCAATCATCGACCATTGTAATCTCTTCGCTGGATCGTGCGCACACGGGCAAGTATACGGTAGAAGCGCGTAATTCCGCCGGTTCGGCAACGGTCGAGCTGACGCTGAAAGTGATCGACAAGCCGAGCAAACCGGAAGGACCAATTGTAGTGCGCGAACTCAGCCCCGAAGCAGTTGTTATCGAATGGAAGCCTCCATCCGATGATGGTGGTCTGGAAATTTCGCAGTTCACCATCGAGAAGTGCGACGATGCGAACAAGAACGCCTGGATCAAGGTGGCGGACGTGCAGCGTAACATCAAGTCGTATTGCATCCAGAAGCTGATCGATAGCACGCAATATCACTTCCGCGTGATTGCCCAGAATCCGGTCGGTTGTTCGGAACCGTTGGAAAGTGCTACGGTGAAGATTCAGCAGACGATCGAGCCACCATCGCCACCGCGTGGTCCAATTGAAACATCCGGAATGACAAGCAACTCGTTCACGCTCATGTGGCAACCATCCGAATCGAATGGTGGCAGCAAGATCACCGAGTACGTCGTTGAGGTTAAGGAAGCGAAGAAGAAGGTTTGGAAGGTGGCCGGAACGACCAGCGCCTCGGAAACTTCGCTGCTGATCGAAAACCTAGCCATGAACAAGGCGTACGACTTTAAGATTATTGCCAAGAACAAGGTTGGCTCAAGTGAACCACTCCAGACGGTGGAATCTATCGTTGCCGGAAAGGAAATCAGTAAGTATGGTGGACATGCGAATACCTCCAACTTTGGCGTCTACTTTATGCTAATGCTTCTCAAGTGACCTTGTTTTGTTGTAACAATTGTCCTGTCCTTTGTCCTGTTGGTATAATTAGAATAACTCACCCTAGAATCAGATCATATGTCATCAAATAATCATCTCGTAAAACATTCTACCCAAAATCTAAATCCACTGACCACCTCCCTAGTCGACTCTTAACCAAATGTAAACAACTGACCCAAACTGTAACACCCCACAACTATAAGCTGCAACTAAAAACAACTCAAAAAACAACTTACCTCGACTAAACACAAGTGAAACTAGCAAGTTTATAAATGTATTCTGAACACTTTCAATCAATCTAAATCGTCCCACATCTATGTACATCGTGTATGTCGTGCGCCATCAACACACCAACTTCACCACCAACAGCACCACCATCTGCACCGCGAAATCTGCGCATCATGAATGTCACCAGCAAGAGCGTGAAGCTCGAGTGGCAGCAACCGGAAACAAATGGCGGCTCAGACGTCACCGGATACATCATCGAGAAGCGACTGACAACCGCACAGCAGTGGACCAAGATCAAGACGCTCGAGTCCAACTGTCTGTCATACTGTGTGGACAATATGAAGGAAAAGACCGAATTGTTATTTAGGATATTTGCCGAGAATGCGGTCGGACTGAGTTCGCCAACGGTGTCGGAGAGTATTGTGCTGAAGACACATGCCAGTAAGATACCAATATCCACAATATATGTACTATCTTTCACTTTCTCTATGTTCTATGTGCTTCCTCATCTTCTTTATCTCTATCTACTGTCCTTAATGAAACATTTCTCTCTCACTTTTCTTGGCGTAATGACCTACTAGGTCATGCCTGCCATTTCTGACTTATTAGATTTATTTTACCACGTAGCCGAATAGTATGCGATGTTATACTCACGAATTGTCTTTTTCCCCACCCTAGCTGTTCCGTCTCCACCAACTGGCCCATTAGAGGTACGCTACCTAGGACCCAACATTAACATCGTCGAGTGGGGCATTCCAGAGTCGGACGGTGGTGCACCGATCGAGGGCTACAACATCGCCATCCGGAACGCAAAGAAGACGATGTGGATGGAAGTTGGTCGGGTTGCGGCTGACTGTCAGTCGTTCAACATTAAGGATCTGCAGGAAAGCGAAGACTATCTAATCCGCATCATGGCTCGCAATGAGGTCGGTATCAGCGACCCGTTGGAATCGGAGGAACCGTACACTGTGCAGCTTGGTGCCGGTAAGTAGCAACTGTGAGCTTAACGACTGTTTCACTTCATAATACCGCTCGACGATCATTGCAGCTCCGGACGACGTGCACGATGAAACGACGAGAGACTTCTCGGAGCCTACCGGCACTAACACGTCATCCTGGCTACGAGAACACAACATGACGGCTGATATCAACAGCTACGCCCGTCATAAGCTGCTGAGGAGAAGCGAATACTTCTTCAAGCTATGGGTCAACGCTAAGAATCTGTTCAAGTAGAAAGCTCGTAGCTCCGAGTGCCCATAAAGAAAAATCAGGCGTCAGTTTCCGCGTGCACGACGCTGACGTAGATGTATATTGCTTCTAAAACTAGACGAAGATATTTGAAGAGAGATACAATCATTATTCTAACAATTTGTTCATTTGGAAATGGACAACACGTTCCATGCTCCTGGTAGGATCGTTCGAGTGAAACGCTATGTGTATGTGTAAATGTTGCTCAAACCGAAGATGTCTATATACGAACGTCCTGTGCTACCCGTCTGTGTCCCAGCCCCAGCAATAAGCAATCCATAAAGGCCGGGGAAATCTGTAAGAATCTTCATGGAACTGTGATAAAAGAGCAAGCTAGCAACACCAGTAACCCTATCGGTAGAACTTATCTCAGAACAGAGGACAGAGTGCTATCGCACGACATAGAGAGAACGGCCCACTTGGCTGAGTTCTGAGATGAAGCGAAAGTAGATGAAGAAGTACACGCACTGACACACATCACAGTGGCACCTATCCACAATCCCCCGAGGGGGTCACTGTGTCTGTGGGTTGAGCGGCGTTTAACGTAACCGTATAAATGTAAATGACTAGAGGAAACCCCCAACACTCGGCCGAACTCGCCGGTACATCCCGGCAACGACACGCAGCAATACGACAGGGCATCCGCAGGATCTATCTGCTGCCTGGCTGCGTTGGAACATTTGTACTGCTTCTAGGCTACTCCGGATGGAAACTCGCGCCACATGGTGTGGCCGTCACATATTCAGTTACCACGTCCGAAGGGAGATAACATTGGTGCGAATGTTATCCTTCATCGGGCGGGTACGACTTTGGACCGGGCATGCCAAACAAGCGAATCAGCATGGAGAAGCGAACTAAACGAGATGAAAAAATACTTTCTTTATCAATTTATCTATGATCTTTGTTGAATTCTTTGACGACTAGCAAGAGAAAGAGAGAGAGAGAGAGAGAGAGACACATGAAGCAAATGAGCGGAAGAGAGAGAGAGAGAGAGAGAGAGAGAGAGAGAGAGAGATAATTTATTTTAAATGAATGTTTTCTATTCTATCATGTTTATATTTTCTTTCAAGAATCCAAAGCATTAGCATGTTGAAACAATTTTTACACTGTGTGTTGAATAAAATACAATTTTTAAAGCTATTATTCGAAACCTGGTGTAATAAACTTCCTGAGGTCATCCAACCAACCGAAAAAGTCATTCCGACTGTGGGATTTCCCACAGACCCAGTCCTCAAATGGTAAGTAACTCAACCGGCAATTGTGAAGTTACGTGATGCGCACCACTAACCTACTCCGACACATCGAACGCCCCGCAATGTGGTGTGGCTGTTTTGCTGCTTCTCCCTGTTGCGCAACCATCCCCAGAGGCGCCAAAGAGGCGTGTGACCCAAATCAAAGAAGTTCAATGTCACGCACGAAATTCGAGCAAAATTCTTCGCCTACACGCGTACCGATACCGATTGATAGGAGTTGTTGCACTATTTGTACAGCACATTATCACCTCATGGCTGGGAGTAGCGGTGTGCCTGCACGGTCTTTACCACTCCCGATGCATCATGCTCGACGCTGTTATGTGCCGTGCTAATAGTGTGGCAATTATTGCATAATGCTTCGCGACCGCCTTTTTGCGTGCAGTAAGCCAAAGCCCCAGTACACACATACACGCCTGATGCTGCTGCGCACGTTTCATGGCGCACGTAGACTCACGGGTACGGGCTAGGGCGAGTTAATCGAAAAATTTTCAATTAAAACAACAACCCTCTTAATCGGTCCAATCCCCTCACTTGGTTTCTCACAGTTGCTTTCTGGCTAATCTGTCTACACATGCGCGGGGTACGCGGGAGGCCGTCTACCGTCTGTTTTGGGGTGGATATGTTGAAAAGTAGCAATGTATCGGTCCCACTTTGACTAAACTCAAACAAAACTTTAAGCACATCAATCGAAACGAAGACGAAGGGTTTTGGAAAGGCGAAAAATAGCTCAGACTTGTCGGCCAATCCTTACATAAGCTGTACAACAATATAATCTGTGTCATAATGCGAACCAATCGCGAACTGATAGGGTTCGTCGCTGCCAGCCCATTGCTGTCTGCTAGGTGGTCTATTATTGTATGCATGTTTTGTTCGACACGTTTGTGGTGGGTTTTTGCTTTAAACTTGCTCATCGTTCTTTCGCCATCTTTCTCAGCACTGTTAAAACCGTTGTACAGTTTAGGTGACGATACGCCGGCCCTTAAGTGGGACGAACTGTGAGGGGTTACCCAAAACAATTTAACAATTGCTGCTTTAACATGTTTACCATTGCTTCATTTGTATGCTTCTGTGAGCTATGAAACTTGCACTGGCACATTTTTCCGAATCAATTGTTCGTTCCAGAAACAGCCGATTTCATCATTTAAGATTTCAGTGGAGACTACGAAAGCAGCATCGTTTGCCATTCTACTAACTAGGATTTAAATGTTTCATTACTCACACATTATCATGAAAGATCATCCTCTAATATTCTCTTTCCGTATCCCATTGATATCACAATAATATTCACAATATTGTACGATCGATAAGTGAAAATATTTATCATAGAGTGGTCAGATGGATTGGATTTTAGCTGACCGTGTTATCAGACGGTGACAATTGTCACTTTTTCTCCAAGACATTTTAAAGTAACTAAATCCTGCAAAAAAACTACGTTTCTCCGAGATATTTCTGCGCTCATTTTAGCTCTCAAATCATTTTTTTTTTGGTTACAAACCGGTTTGTGTTTTCATTTTATTATTTAAAACAGAGTGGGTAAGTTAAATAAATCTTTTATAGTATTATCAACTAGCCAGATGCCATTCCCATCATCATCATCATCCTCCAATAGGTCACAGGGCCGCGAAAGTTGACAAAATGCTGACAAATTTGTCAAATGACAAAATCAGCTGGTCAACTGCGAGAAATCTTTGCCGCGCACACAATTGTTTTCAGTTTCCCAATACCAAGAGAGCATGATTTTCAAGAGATGACACCTTCAGCGTGGAATAAATTTACCTATCCCTATTGCATTGCATACCATCAAAGCCATGAGAGCGATCGCTAGTGTAAACTAGGCGTGGCATAAATTTGCCCATCCGTAATGCATTGCATACCATCAAACCCGCGAGAGCGATCGCTAGGGTAAGGAAGGTGGATGAAACGGCATCCTCGCCCAAACTTTTCATCGGCTGCTGCGAAATTCCATACAAAACCGGCCGTTTTCAGATTTGCGACACCAAGAGAGCATCCAAAACAAGAGCTAACATGTTGTCACTGCAGCGTGCCTATAGCTGAGCCGCTCTGGCGTGTTATCATTGCGCGTGAGAGAGGAGTTTCCCCTATGTTAGATATTTTTGCAGGGTTTTTGGGGACTTTTTCGACATGTTCAGCGTGATGTTGTTTGGCTCATTTGGTATCTCATATAATTGACTCATTCAGCAAGTTATTTTTGGCAGCAACAACATTTGACGGTCACTCGATATCTCTACCGAATTTGTCTACGCATATTATAGCTTAGCTTAGCTGTTCCCGACCAAAACAACACCGAGTACGGCTTGTGAATACAGACGACGCCAACCCTGCATCGCTTTAAGGGGAAAATCGCCTCTCTCAATCGCGCGGTAGTGAGCTCGGCTTTAGCAACGGCAGCCGATCTCGCTCACACCATTCGAGCGATTCGATCGCCATGTTGTGGCTATATGTAGCGTGTATGAGATCTGTATCCACATTTTACTCAGGCGAGAGGAACTGTTTGCTCTTCGGTATGATCGTCTTGTGTGGTTTTGTGTTGCGTGTGTGTGGACAACACCAGCGGCGGATCAGACGGTAAGCGGAATAGGCGGTCGCCTAGGGCCTCGTCGCGTTGGGGGCGATTGTGCGATTTTTGGAAATTTTACAGCAGAGTTAATTTATAGCACCAAATCTAATTAAGAACGTAAAAAAATGATCAAAAATATCCTTGGTATATCGAAAATATCCTTGGATTTTATATATCCTTGGTTATATAAAACATTTGTGCGCTGCGCACGACTCCTTAAACTCCTTCTTCTTTATCGGCACGACTTCCTCAGGATGTTGAAGCCTACCATTTCTTTTTTACTTTATTTACCCGTAGGATAGTCAGTGCTGCGTACGAAGGTTTGGTGGTCCAAATGAAATTTTTCCGTGGTACTGTCTCGTACAGACCGACAGCGCTACCAATACACCATCTGGCCGCCCCGTGATCCCTTATATGCCCTATTCATGTATTATATTTCTTGAACGAGATTTTTTCATCTGCTCGTGAATGATCCTACCGTTAGTTGCTAGAATAGAAATGCTTGTTTTCACTTACGTAATATTTACCAGCTATTGCCATTGCGATACTCGTGGTGTGGTATTGTTTTCTCTCACCGATTGAACCGTGAAAATGTCCAGCCTACGTGATTCGAAACAGTATTGTGGTGGAGTATTGTGTTTAGTATTTCGATTGTCATAATTTCTGCAAGTTTGCAAGCCGGTAATGATGTTATAACCGACACAATCTGTCAGTGTACTACGACATAGCTAGCATTGACATAGAATATGAATAAAATCATATTGCAATCATTAGAACTCTCTTTTCCGTCTGATATTTCATACCTCATGGTTTTTGGAATACCATTTCTGTCTTTCTTGAATATTACTTATTCGAAGTTGGATTGTAGGTCCAGCTTATGTCCACCCATCCCACACTGTCCAAATATTTCATCATATCCCCTTGTAGAATACTGCAGTTGGAGATTATCGCCGCGAAATCGTTGATCTAAATTAAAAAAGAACACGAAAAAAGATACTTGAAGAAATCAAGTATGCATTGATATAAAAACGATGTGTTAAGTGAAGAACCTATCATAGTAGTCTTGCTAAAACATTGTCGTGCGTGCTGAAGGCGGTCTCATTTTTTTGCATTGAAAACTCAGTTTGTTTGAGAAAAATTAGTGAGTGCTTTGTGGTGTTGTATCCCTATAATTGGCTACTGACTATCAAATTGTGCCTGAGGAGCACGTAGTGTGTTTCATACTGATGTAAATGTGCAAGTAAATGTGCACGAAATTATCGCAAGTGTCTTCACAATGAGCGAAGAGATCGGCCCAGAAATTCTTGGATTTCTTGACGCACGGACAACCGACCTAAAATTGGAGCATCAAATTTAATAAGCGAAATTTAATCGAACGATCGAAATTCACATTAATATGTGCAGGGCCACGAGAGTTGACAAATTTGTCCAATGGCCAAATCAACTGGTCAACTGTGAAAACCATTATACCGTTGCCGCGCACACAATTGTTTTCAGATTTCCGATACCAGGAGAGCATGGTTTTCAAGTGGTGACATCTGCAGCTTGGGACAAATTTGCCCATCACAATTGCTATCGCTATACAAATTTTAGTTGGAGGCGACGCATAACGTTTCCATGGTAACATTATTTCCCACATCCATGGATCTTTTTTTGTGCGTGGAGCGTTTTGATTTCACATCTCTTCTTTAAAATCCTTTCTTTCGCTATGCCTTCTATGATCCCCCTCTATGAGCCAACAATTTATTTTTCCATGTATACTTTGGTTTTACCAAATGGACCAAACCAAATGAACGCGCAATTTGAGAATTTTTTTAAGTGTTGCCAGCGGCGGATCAAACGGTAGGCGGAGTAGGCGGTCGCCTAGGGCCTCGCCGTGTTGGGGGCCCCAAACAATTTGTGCCTATTGTGCGATTTTTGAAAATTTTAAAACAAAGTTAAATTATAGCAAAAAAAATTAATTTACAAGGTAGAAAATTGATCAAAAATATCTTCCTTGGTTGTATAAAACATTTTTTTCTATGTGATAAATTAAATGCAGAGAAGAATATCGACTTTGTGACTTTAAAGTATAAACGAAATTGCACCAGGACCAGGACACTAATTTTCCCGTTGGTCGAGAAAAATTTCTTCTAAAACTACCTGTTTCCGAATGTATAATACCAGGAGAGCATCCACGGAAGATGTAGCACCTAGTACAGCAATTTTGCTCGAAAACCGCCTCAAAGTATGCAATGTTTAACACTAACTTTCCCGTTGGTCGTGAAAAATTTCTTCGAAAACTACCAGTTTCCGAATTTAAAGTACCAGGAGAGCATGCACGGAAGAGGTAGCTCCTGGTACTGCGCCGTAAGGTATGCAATGTTTATACACTAACTTTGCAACCAACTTGCAACGCAATGCGCCGTAAGGTATGCAATGTTTATACACTAACCTTGCAACCAACTTGCAATGCAAGTTTAGTGCATGCAAGAAACTTGCAGCAAGACGGCGCCCAACTTCGTACTTGCATGCAAGCTTGCATGCAAACTTGCATGCAAGTTCTTGCAAGCAAATTCTTGCATGCAAACTTGCATGCAAGTTCTTGTATGCAAGTTTGCATGCAAGTTCTTGTATGCAAGTTTGCATGCAAGTTCTTGTATGCAAGTTTGCATGCAAGAACTTGCATGCAAGAACTTGCATGCAAACTTGCATACAAGAACTTGCATGCAAACTTGCATACAAGAACTTGCATGCAAACTTGCATACAAGAACTTGCATGCAAACTTGCATGCAAGAACTTGCATGCAAGTTTGCATGCAAGAATTTGCTTGCAAGAACTTGCATGCAAGTTTGCATGCAAGTTTGTTGCATGCAAGTACGAAGTTGGGCGCCATCTTGCACGCCATCTTGCTCGGATGCAAGTTGGTTGCCATCTGCAAGTTGGTTGCAAAGTTAGTGTATAAACATTGCATACCTTACGGCGCATTGCTTTGCAAGTTGGTTGCAAAGTTAGTGTATAAACATTGCATACCTTACGGCGCAGTACCAGGAGCTACCTCTTCCGTGCATGCTCTCCTGGTACTTTAAATTCGGAAACTGGTAGTTTTCGAAGAAATTTTTCACGACCAACGGGAAAGTTAGTGTTTAAACAGTGCATACCTTTCGGCGGTTTTCGACCAAAATTGCTGTACTAGGTGCTACCTCTTCCGTGCATGCTCTCCTGGTATTATACATTCGGAAACAGGTAGTTTTAGAAGAAATTTTTCTCGACCAACGGGAAAGTTAGTGTTTAAACATTGCATACCTTTCGGCGGTTTTCGAGCAAAATTGCTGTACTAGGTGCTACCTCTTCCGTGGATGCTCTCCTGGTATCGGCAATCTGAAAACAGCTGGTTTTGTATGGAATTTCGTACCAGCTAATGGCGATCCAAGTAGTGGCGTTATCGTTCTCCTTAGCGCATACAAACGTTTATATATAGAGACTAGCTTACTAGGCCCGTTTACAGGGCTACGCTTTGCGAGTGTTGTTACATCATGTTTGAAGTACATCTCCCTAACACCGATAATGCCGTAGCAAAATTATGGGCCCCCCTTGAAAAATTCCGCCCTGGGCCTCCAAGGGGATTGATCCTCCACTGCACATGACCTATCTCACCTGCAGTCGGTGCGTTGTTCCGGCACTGGTCAATACCTGGTATACGTGAAAGGAGACAAAGGCGCAGCTCATCGCGAAAAGACATGCGTTCATACGTATGACTGAACATCCATGTTAGTGGATTGCGTATGATAAATACCCAGGATGCAGGATAGACAATAGCGATTAAGTTCACCGCCAAATGCTGGTGTTTGAGTGTTTTGTTAAGTTAAGTTAAAACGAAGAAGTATAACTGAGTGTTGCATGGCGAATCTCCCGGAAGCACAGCGAGCGAGCCAAACTCGATGGCAAAGTGCTCCTTGGATGCTGTAGTTGTAAATTCCACCACGTGTAGCTTCTCGAAGTAGATGCACGTATGATTGTAGCTTTATTTAGCAGTGTGCAGATACAGTGGTAACTGGTGTTGGTGGTGATATAGCTTGTTCCGATATTGTTTTCGAAGATGATGATGGCCCTGGCGGACCATTTGAAAAAGATGATTAGTGGCGGCCAACGTCGGATCAAACGGTAGGCGGAGTAGGCCGCTTATTACTGCGCATATGTCCTCCCCTCCCTCCTTCATCATTTTAAAAATTAGAGGCCCCAACTATAATTCCGCCCTGGGCCTCCAAAAGGATTGATCCTCCACTGGACAACACCCACGTTTTGCTCCCGCGAGTAGTGCTGTTTGCTGTACGGTACGATCCCCCTATGTGACTATGTGTAGCGTGTGTATGGACGACTGAGATAATCAACAGCGGGTTTGTTTTGGTTCTAGTTTGAGCAAGAATTGTTGCGATATAATTGTTTGTGAAAAATAACGTTTTTTTCATATAACATAAGAAGAAGCGCTGACACAAGAAGAAACAGAAACGCAACTCCCGAACAAATAAATCGCCTGCGTTAGTAGAAGTTTTCCCGCACGGTCATGCAATCATTTAAAAGCATCTCAATTAGCATCACAAAGCATCACAAGTTGGATAAATGAAGTACATTTTGTCGAAATGGAAGGATAAATGCCGAAACACACCCTGACCACTACAACACAAATGGGGAGGAATGCGAAAAATTACCACATTCATCAAATATA